>NC_089788.1:41136204-41298704 GCF_040412425.1 Macrobrachium rosenbergii
ACAGCATAAACATGACATCATCCCAAATAGAACAAAATGAAAATGAGAAAGATTAAAATTTTCACAATACAGATACTAAAAATAAGAAATAACTTTTTTATCTTCAGAACTTGAAAGGATTTTACACATTCTATCATGCATAAAAGAGATCCCAAATTGAGCAAAATGAAATTGAGAATAAAGATTAAAATTCTCAGAATACGGATACTACAAAAAAAAAATAAATTTCAACCTTCAAAACCTGAAGATATTTTACACATTATTGCTGTACATAAAAAAAACCTGAAAATATTTTGCACATTATTGCCATGCATAAAAAAAGCCAAGAGGGAATTTTTTAAAGTATCATAGAAGAATAACTTATTAAAAATTTCCACATTGGTTATGGTATTCTTACCATATTTCATTTTACCATAAACCCTCTCAGCACGTTGTGATTTTAATTTTGTCAGCTAATAATATTCCTTTAAAGTCGGGTGTTTGAGAAGGGTGAAAATACGGGAAATGATGATGGACATCAATTAACTTACTACTTACCTCCAGTAATACAGTCAACCCCTGGTATTCAAGGAGGATGAGTACCAACACCCCCTGCAAATAGCTAAAATCCATGAATACTTTGACACCTGTAAAAATGCTTATATATAACTGCCTATTTTGATTTTTCAAACACCCAGAAAAAACCCTCTAAAAGTGCTTATACCTCAGTATTTTAATTTTATCACTAAAAATGCATTTAATCATGAAAATATGAAAATACAGTAATTAGTGAATATTGAATGTTTCTCTATGAAAAATACCATGAATAGGTGAATTTTCCACAAATGTGTATATGCGTTCCACAGAAAAATCCAGGAACAGGTGAAGCCACAAATCCGGAACTATGAATAAGCAGGGGTCCACTGTATTCCAGTATGAGAACGAATTTTTCTGACTGTGTATTCTTTGTTTTTTGTTACTTTTGTCTGTTTACCACCTTAGAAATTAATTTTACTTTTTTCAAAATTCATGTAGAGAAGTTCTCATTATTGTCTAGTAAACATAACCTTTTAGGTTGAGGATGGGCCTCTAGAACACGTGTTAAATTCCCTAGATTTGTTTTAGGAAAAAATAGAGTCTTCAATGCTGGGAAATTCAGGCAGGATCCAGCCTCACCCATTTTGATTCTGTTAGGAAATGAGAGTTGGTCAAAGGTTCCTGATGTTAGAAAGTGAAAACCAAACATCACTGAGACTTCAGATCTGTTCATTGAACAGACATTCAACAGCTGAGGCGTCTGTCAAACATACAAACTAAATGTTGGTGGGCCAAAAATTATTGTAGTACAGTCCATAGATAATTTGAAAGTTAATGACATCATACAAAGAACAGTCATATTGCCCAGTAAGTTAGGTAAACTAATAAAAAAATAGAAATAAATATATAGTAATGTGCAATAATATGAAACCCCTTTTATAGTAGCAAAAGTTAAATTTGAAGATCAAGACTTCCTATTGAAAAATTGAAATTTTAGGTTGAAAAGAAGTGTTCTCACCCTTACTTTGCAAAAATTGTAGTAATTATGAACACAAAAATGCTATATCAACTCCAGATGTGCATACTGTAGGTCAAAAGATCACTCAACTGGGATTGTGGACAACCAACTTCTATAAACTGATATCAGAATCACCATGCAAGATTTTAAAGTGTCAGTACATACTGTAAGTAAAACAACTAAATATGCTAAGGGTTTATCTATCCCACAGAAACTTGTATACAAAACCATAACCCAAAAAAAGTAATCAAAACCAATATAATTATTTAAGATCAAACAAAATACACAAGATAAAAAAAAATATGAAAAAGAATAATAGCATTAGACCCTAACCCATATGATGTACTGTCACAAATAGAAGTTGAGTAAATCAATCAAAACATTGTAGAAAAATTAAAACTGCCAAAACAATGTTTCTGAACTTAAGAAAAGAACATTTAAAGAACTTTTAAATGCAAGAAACAAAATATCTTAAAACTAATCTGTCCGTCAAACCAAAATAGTAAACGCAAAAAGACAGCAACATGTATAAAGAAGCCAGTTTAGTCCAACATGAAGAATGAAGGGTCCACCTCAAAATGAAATTACCAGAAGAAAAAGGAGAAGAAACCACTGATCAAAATGGTCATGTAAGAGAGGATACAGTTTATCCATGAATAGTACTTAACACAACAAAAGTACTTAACCACAACAAAAGATCATAGGAAAAACCAGAAGACAGAAGCACATGAAGATAGATGCATATATAATTTGTTTTACTGAATTCTGCAGCAAATACAGAAATAGAAATACAGTATAACAACAAAAGACAGCCTAATAATCGCTGATAAATTTCGTAAAGTGTACAAATAAACAACCATCACACTTTTTAAAAAAGATACATGTGTATCTATGACCCGTTTTGGTTGATATGGAAAAAGTAATGATAATTGCTAGATAAATTCAGACTAGAGATCCAAATAGAAATTAGCAATGAAACAGTAAAACCCCAGACTGCTAAGCAAGTTATAAAAATAAAATTTCTAAAAATCAATACAAATATAAGTCCTGTATGAGAAGATATAGTAAATCACCAGACCACTGTTACATAAACATTGTTATATATTCCAGTGGATGTTAATATTCTGAAGACCAGGTTACACTGTGGTGAAATGCAGTATCTCCTTAAAGACTAAGAACCAATAACATTGTTTATAACATGTAAAGAAACTGGGATCATCAAATAGTTAATAGCATCAGCATCATAAGAAGGCAGCAGTTTAGGAACTGCAACCTACATGCACACTACATAATAGACAATTTATGATAAATGATTTTAAATAAAACTTACAGTTTTCTGTAATTAAGTTACAAATAAAATAATCAGTATCTGGGACCTATATAATCAGTAAAAAATTGTAATATGAATTATTTACAGATATTAATTAGTAGTCTCCAAGGGCCATTTTTAATAGTTGGCTATTTGAATGCTGATAGCCCTATTTGGGATTACAGTATAACTATGTACCACAAGGTCTTTGAATGCCAATAGCCCTATTTGGGATTACAGTATAACTATACACCACAAGATCTTGTTTGAAATACAGTTTAATATACCGTGAATTCAAATAATCTTTGTTCTCACCAGCAATAAAACAATTCTGTGTTTTCTCAGAACACACAAGACTTTCAGTAGTGGATGTCACAGTTTGCTCATCCAACATAGATAGATTTGTATAGTATAGGTGATGACCGATATACTAGTGATCATTTGAGCAGCAAGAAGATAGCACTAGTGGCCTATGTGAACAAACTAGGAGGGACAATCTTCCTAGAACTGCCATTGGGCACTCAGTAGGCATGAGTGGCTGGCAACTTGGGACAGGAGCTGACAGCCAGGTAGGTACATTCTGGGGAAGAAAAACTTAGTAACCAACCAGCTCAGGGGGAATAACCAGATTGTCAGTATGGAATGGTCACTAAGTCAGGAAGAGTGGACAAACTGGTGGAACTCTGGAAGGGCCCCACAGTTGACCTGTTCACGATGGCCAGAAACACAGAGTTGCCCTTGTACTGCTCCCCTGTCAGGGATCAGAGAGCTGTGATGCAGGTCACCTTGAACATCCTTGGGACAACATAGATGTCTACACTTTCCCTCCAGTTTGCCAGTTGTGAAGATTCCTGAACAGACTACTAGTCTCAGAAGGGCCTTTGAATGATGCTGGTGGCAGTGGTATGCGGACCGCCACCTGCTGGTAGTCTTACCAAGGGAACTGCCTCAGACACCCACCCTTCTAGTGTAGGAGCATAAAGGAGGGTATCATTGAGCCATGACTTCCCTCCCTCTTCATGAATGGAGGTTATCCAGCAACACTTCAGAAAGAAGGGCTTTTTGAAGGAGGCTGTAGCAGCCATCACAGAAACACTCGGACCATTCTCCATCAGTGTCTACCAAGGGAAGTGGACCAAATTCACTGCTGTGAAGGGGCCACAGTCCACTCAAGACCTCTGTGGAGGAAGTGGTGGACTTCTCATCTTTTATCAGCAGGAAGAGAGGACAGTGGTCAAAGGATCCAGAGCAGTCCTCGCTCAGTTGTTTAAGCCACCCAGGGGCATTGACTTGTCTTAACTCCTGGGAGTTGCCAGCCATATTAATGAGGTTTTGAGGGGCATTGCCCCCAGATAAATCAAGAGCCCCAGAGTGGGATGTTTTGAATTAAGATTTGGGAACTTGAAGGAGAAAAGGGGGAGCAATTTAGGAGGACTGAGAGAGAGATGGCAGGAAAGGCGGAACATAGAAGTTGAACAGGGTAACAGGGTTGAAAATATGTGGGCAGACATGAGAGAGATGTTTGTGGGGAAAGCAGAGGAACTGGTGGGAAGAACCAGTGGATATGGAGTGTCGAGAGGAGACAAGTGGTGGTGGAATGGAGGGGTGCAGGAATCAATTAAAAGAAAATCTTAGCATTTAAGGACTGGAAAGTAAGGCATGCACAGAGAAGAGGAAAGGGATGCGAGGAGGAAGGTAGGTATGGCTATTGGAAGGGCAGCAGAGCAGTTGAATGAAAGACTAGGAACAAGAGAAGGAGAAAAGGATATCTTGAGGAAAAGGCAGAGACAGGATTTGGGTAAATTGGGTGTCATCAAGGATAGAGATGGAAATATATTGTATAGGGATGAAGATATTAAGAAGAGATGGAGAGAGTGTTTTGAACAACTTTTAAATACTGAACATGAGAGAGCGGAGATAGGGGAAGCACAGAGGGTGGAGGGACCAGTGGTGGAGATAGGGGATAGAGAAGTGAAGAGAGCATTAAGTAAAATGAAGAATGGTAAAGCACTAGGTATAGAGGGGGAGAAATGGATGCTGGATTTATTAAAAGCTATATAGGAAGAGGATGAAATGCCAAGGGACTGGGAGGAGAGCCTAATGGTATATATATATATATACAAGCAGAAGGGAGATGTCATGGAGTGTGGTAACTACAGAGGAATTAAACTAACAGAGCATGGATTGAAAGTTGAGAGGGTACTGGATGAGAGATTAAGAGAAATTGTAAAGATCGGGAAACAGCAGTGTAGATTTGTGGGAGGAAGAGAAACAGTGAATGCCATCTTCATAGTAAGACAGCTACAGGAAAAGAGGCTAGAGGGAAATCAGGAGCTTTATTTTGCATTTATAGGCCTGGAAAGAGCATACGATAGAATCCCAAGAGAAGTGATGGTTGGTGTTTGAGGAAGAGGAAAGCCCCAGAAAAGTTGGTTAGGCTGGTTGAGATGATATATCAGAGAACGAGCACAAAAGTAATAACAGCAGTTGGGGAAACAAACTTTAAAGTTAGTGTTGGATTACACCAGGGGTCAGCATTAAGCCCATTTTTGTTTGTGCTGGTCATGGATGTGTTGAATGAAGAGATCAGGAATGAAGTGCTGTGGGAGTTGTACGCTAATGATCTGGTGATTACTGCTGAAGATGAGGAGGACCTACAGAGAAGTGTAGGAGAGTGGCAGGAGTCTTTAGAGAGGGGTGGGTTAAGGGTAAATGTGAATAAAACAGAGGTTTTAGTGAGCAGAAGGGAAGATAGAGACAGAATAGTAATACAAGAAAGAAGAGGCTCAATTATAAAACAGGTGGAAAAGTTTAAACACTTAGGATCTACTTTAAGCCACGAGGAAGGATGTGAGGCTGAAGTAGACAGTAGGGTAAATGCGGTGTTGGGGAAGTGGAGAGATGTAGCTGGAGTTGTATGTGATAAGAAAATGCTAATCAAGCTAAAAGTCAAGATCTATAGCACAGTGACAAGACCAGTGTTAATGTATGGATCAGAAACATGGGCTCTAAGAAGAAAAGAGGAAGTAAAGCTTGAGAGAACAGAGATGAGAATGCTGAGGTGGACTATGGGGATATCGCTGTTTGAGAGATTGGAAAATGATGAAATAAGAAGAAGAGCAAGCTTAGTAAAGATAACAGAGGTGATAAGGTAGTCACGATTGAGATGGTATGGGCATGTGTTAAGGATGGATGGCGAGGGAGTGAAGAGGGCTTGGGAAGAACCTGGTCGAGGAAGAAGATCAAGAGGGAGACAGAGAATTAAATGGCGAGATAAAGTGAAGGAAGATATGGAGAGAAGAGGTTTGGTGCAGGATGATGTCTTTGATAGAAGGCAGTGGAGAAGGCACATCAGGCAGCCGACCCCTTAACGTAGGGATAATGGTGGGAAAGAAGAAAAGTTTAAGTAGTCTCCCCCTACAAGCCCTACAGAAGGCATTTGACAGGGACTTTACTATATATAGTAGAGATGGTGTTCCTCCTAGCCCTTGCCTCAGCCAAAAGAGTCAGTGTTACATGGCCTCTCCTAGAACGTCTCCCACCTGGAAGGATGTTCCCCTTTCCTTAGAATTTGCCCTGGAATTCATGGCCAAGACATAGAACCTCCTGGTTCCAGACCTTAGGTTGAAGAGGTTCTCAATCCCCTCCTAGAAGGATTCTGTCAGGGAGACAAGATGTTAATGTGCCTGGTCAGAGCCCTGAGACAGTACTTGAAGAGAAAAGCCTCTCTAAGACCTATCTCCAAGATACTTGTTTGTCATTCTGGCAGGACTGATAAGGAGATATTAAAGATTACTTTCTCCTGGCTGAGATAATTCATAGTCAGGGCTTGACTCCAAGGGTGGCGAGGAGGAGCCCCTTGGAAAAGTGAAGGCCCATGATATCGGGGATGGGCCCCTCCATCACATACAAGAAGAATCATTTCCTCCCACAGTCTCTTAAGCCAGGCATGTGGAAGTGGCATTCCACATTAACTTCCTTCTGCCTAAGGGACCTGGTGCACACAACTCCCTGGGCCCCATAGTGGCAGCCCAGCAGGTGATATGAGGGTCTCAGTCCCCATAAGAGGGGCTCTGCCCAAGAAGTGTACAGGGCTACCAGAAGAATGGCTGTGAGGAAGTGGTGAATATTGGATAGATTTACTCTCTTTTTAGAGAGGTTGCTAGACCTGTTGTAGTAGCAACCTTAAGATTTTGAGAGTACTTTTCAGGGCAACTCAGCCTACCGGGGCACACCCGCCTGCTGTAACGGGAAAGATCATCCTCCTTTTTAAGGGTGAGGCTCCATTTACAAAAGTGTAGGTTCATATTCCTATTGGAGTACATAAATTTTCAAAAATTTTTTTTTTTCCTAGCATACAAACCATAACTTCATAAAGGAATTTCCCTCCTCTTCCACCCCTTGCTTTTCAGATTTTTCCCATCATAGGGTCATGGGGGAATGAGCAGGCTGATTTCCAACGATGGACAAGCTAGACCAACTGAGGTTGAGTAGCCCGCAGGGTTACTCAATAGGATTTTGTGTTTTCTATTTAATCAGTGACAGTTGAAGCACTCCTTGTGCGAGAAACTCCATTCATGAAAGCTGTGGTTCATATCTGAGGAAAAATACAATTATTATTGAAATTTACTTGTTACAAAATTCATCAAAAATGCAACTGATAAGCCACAAGGTGTGCTTGATACTCTTGCAGAATGAATAAAACAAAAACAATCAGTTGGAAAAATATTAGACTATAGAAAAGGTCCAACAGAATTGATATATCACAACCTTGCAAGAAACTAGAAATGAGAGTGGTGTAATTGATAAACTGGAATTGATGTACAACAAACTCAACAGTTCGTATAAAAAATTAAATAAGGAAGAATACCATGGAAACATTTGTCAGATGACCAACATACTATATTATGAAGTTGAAGAAAGATTCTTACCCATAAGAAATAGCCAATAACAGGAGAAAGATTTGCTAACATAAGGAGCAACAAGAACTAAGAAAACGTTTTCATAAAATAGAAACTATCACTGAGTCAAATCCACTAAATTTAGAAATGACAGGAGATATATATTACAACAGAAAATGCAGTATGGAAGAATTAGATTATGCCTTTTCTGAGTGCAACTAATCTGTTTCTGTTAAAGATAACAGTTCTGCAATTATCAAACACCCAGCAACAGTAGTGTAGTTGTACTCTCTCTCTCTCTCTCTCTCTCTCTCTCTCTCTCTCTCTCTCTCTCTCTCTCTCTCTCTCTCTCTCTCTCTCTCTCTCTCTCTCTCTCTCTCTCTCTCTCTCTCTCTCTCTTTTCAGTTGGTCTGTGGTTGTTTTCATTTACTTCTGATATTCTTGTTGAGGCCAATACCATCACTCCATTGGCCATTCCACCATTAACATCAAACCATATAGTTTATTTTTGCCTCGCCAAGACTCTGACAACAGGGCTCCAGTGTGTGCCAGTGCTTTGTTGGCTGTTCCAGCCGTAACATCCACCAATACCAATGAAGATGACTATCTCCTGTACCACATGAATCCCCCTTCACTACCTCAAGCTAAACACTTTGTGAAAATTCTAAGGGTTTTTTTTTTTTTTTTTTTGTTGATGTACCAGAAGTGAAGGAAGTTATCAAGAACAGTATATACAGACTGAGGCAAGTGATCTGTCAGTCATTACAAAGATAAGGCTGGCTAAGTAAGGGTAACTGTGCATGAAATCAGGATCCTCTCAAGCTTTGAACTGGTGGCAGTCACGAACACTAGTACACGGAAAGATCAGTCAGGCTTTGTTTATTAGACTTTTGAGATATGTACAAGGGGATGGTTTTGTGCTCATTAGGGGAGGTAGTAAGTCATGGTGGGTCAACTTTTACCAATGGCCCCTTCATTTTAATGTCACCCATGTATTTGGTTTAGGCATCATCTACTGTAAGAATCTTTGGGGTTCCATGCAGTTACGTCTGACTTAAGTGGTCATTTGGTCTTTTTCCTATTGTTGCACTGCAAGTACAAAATTGTTCTTCTACCCTCTGGATGTTCAGATACTTCAAAGTGTCCATAAGACATTGAACACCTAGTTCCGCGACTGCTCGACCTCTTGCCTATTTTCCAAATCTGGTTCTTTGTATATAATGGGTTTTATATTAATAAAGTTTACTAATAGCAAGCCCGTCAGTCATACTATGCCCAAATTGCTGTAGCAATATCGGATCAGTATAATTCGGTGGTTTGAAAAATGAGTGTTGTCATAAAAACTTACAAAGTCTCTTAATGCATGCCCACCTCCCTTCCCTTTTTTTTGTCAATATTAGGTCTAACCTGCTGTAATCTCTCTGTATCTGGATAAATACATCCAAAGCCCTCCCAGATACTGAAAATTTCTGGATATGACAAGACAAACACTACAGATGTAAAACAGCAACATCATACCCTGACTCCCCCCTACCTTGTCAGTACCATAAGTTGATTTATGATGTATTTTGGATGAGTAAGGAGTAATAAATTTTTGTACAGTATACTATACCATATAAATACAACACAAGTAGTGCATACTGTAGTTTACCTCATCATGGGCACAGACTGATGCAAGAAAAGTTTGGCAGCAACATGTTTGGGCAGTTTATACTAGTTCATAATTTCATATAAGTAACTTACCAAATAATTACATAGCTATATGTAGTTTCAGCTCGCACGACAGCTTAAAGTTTAAAAATTGCAATAGCGCTTCTGTTGTTTTCTTGTAGGTGAATAGCCCCTCCCACTATTGGGGAACAATAGGAACAACACAGCTGAAGAGCTCAGTTTGTTTCTGCTGGCTTCCAACTGAACATCGGTTGTATGCAGCAGCTTACATTTGCTTTTCATCACTTGTTGGTTGATATTTCTCCAAGATTCGGTGAAGTACTCTTACTTTTGGTAACCTTCGAGTTTGTTAGCTGTAGTTTAGGTTTTTTGAGACTTTTTTTATTATATTATGTTTTTTTTTTTTTATCTTATATCGGACTCTGATTCCTCCAGTATTCATTTTTGTAGTGAAGGCTGCAAAATGAACCTTACACAGTTTCATGATTCTCATATTTGTACTAATTTTAGAGGGCAAGTGTTTGCTAAAGATCGAACACGTGATGAGTGCAAGGACTGGGATGATAGAAAATGGAAGGTTTTGAAATCCCATTTGGATAAGCTTGAAAGGGATAGGAAGAGAAAGGTGGCCTCTAGAGCGGAAAGTAGGGCTTTGGCTAGCCTAGAGTCTACTAAGCCTAGTAATGTAGATGATGTGAATAATGTCTGTGAATAGTGTCTCTTCCCCTGTTCCTGTCTTGTCTCCCATCACCGGCCCTCGTACTATACCACCTATCCCCTATGCCTGGCTCCCATGCTTCTGACCCCAATCCCTTTGCTAGTCTTGAATCCAGATTCGATCAGTAAATAAATCTGGTAGTGAATACTGTGGCTGAATTAGGGGCATCCCTAAAGCTCCTAATGGACAAAGTGACAAGCGACAGTGCAGTGTTAGTGGAAGAGGTGGCTACTTGTCCCGCCGATTCTCCTAGACGAAGGTCCTGTCATACTCCCCTAAACCTGGGAGGAGTCATACCTAAGGACCAAGGGAGGTCAGTGGGGTTTACCCATTGGTAGTCGCCCCCCTCAGTTGAGCCTGTTGATCTATCCTAGGCTTTAACAAGTAGCCATTGGAAAGGCATCTCTGTGAATGTGCATCAGTTGTCCTCAGGTTCTGAGGATTCCAGTCCTGACAAGAGGTTCTGATGGTGCTTCCTAGATGTGAGTCGGCCTTTGAAGAGGCATGCAGCCAATGCTGACCGCTCTTCTCCACTGTCCTGTAAGTGGTTGAAGGAACCTCTTCCTGCAGCATTTGGGACAGTCCAGAACATGTTTCTCCTGAGGTGTCTTGTAGAACGCCAGTACAGGCAGTCCCCGGTTAATGGCGGGCTCGGTTAACAGCGATCCAGTTTTACAGTGCTTGTCTAGTGATGAAAATCAGCATTTTTCGGTGCCGAAAATTGCCGATTTCTGCTTAATGGTGCCGATAATTGGGTATTGGCGCGATACATACCTAACAGAGGTGCCAATAATAGAAAATCAGCGCTTTTTGGCGCCGGTAAGCCCCAAAAATCACCGAAAAAGTGCCGTAATTGCCGATTTTTTGTTAGCGGCGATTTTCAGTTACCATCACACTCTCAGAACAGAACCCCCACCGATGACTGGGGACTGCCTGTATTTGGCGCCCAAGCACCCGCCTAGTTCTCGCAAGCGTCCATCATCCTCTTCTAAGCGACCGTCATCACATGAGCGCCTGACTCCAGCTCCCGAGTGTTCGGGGCCAGTTTCCAAGTGCCTGACACCAACTTGCAAGTGCCTTCTACAACTGTTAGTATACTTCCCAAGGCTCCTTCCACAAAGACCAGGTCTTCTCAGAGAGGCTTAAGACTGTCAGGAAGCTCATCAGAGTGAAAGGCTTTTCAAGACCAGCTGCAGAAGCTATTGCAAAATGTAGACATCAGTTTTCTTGCAAGGTCTACAAGCCAAGTGGACAGTATTCCACAGATGATGTAGAAGACATAAAGTCTCGTCTTCTCAGACAGCTGTGACCAGGTCATGGATTTTCTGCTCTGAGATCCTCTAGAGGTTTGTCTTCTCCTACCATTAGAGGATACAGAGCCGTGCTGAGTTCCATGTTTAGACACAGAGGTCTGAATCTGTCATCAAACTAGGATCTTACCGACTTATCAAGTCTTTCAACACTTCCAAACAGAGAAAGGTAGACTCAGTTGCTTAGAATCTTGATGTATAGTTCTGACGTGCTATCTAGCCCTTCTTTCAATCCCCTTCGTTCCATTTCATTAAGGGGTCTAACTAGAAATACCCTCTTCCTTGTCACTTTGGCTACTACCAAGCGTGTCAGTAAACTTCAGGCCACAGATAAAAGGATAGGATTCTCTCAAGGAGATGCATTCTGCTCGTTTATTCTCTTGTTTCCTGCCCAAGAACGAGGTAAATCCAAGCCCTGGCCCCGTTTGTTACTATTAATATTTTGTTGGAGATCCTTGGCCTGGAAGAGGAAGAAAGAGCTCTTTGCCCTGTCAGGGCCTTAAGGTTACCTGGACAGAACCAAGAAGATCAGAGGACCCTCCAGGAATCTCTGGTGCTCTGTGAAGAACCCTTCCCAACCCCTTTCTTAGAATGCATTGTCCTTCTTGTTAAGGGACCTTATTACTGAGGCATATTCTTGGATTCGAGAGGACATCTGGCCTTCTTTTAAGGTTTAAGGACCACGAGATCAGAGCAGTCACTACTTCATTAGGTTTCAGACATAACTTGTCCACATCTTGTATTTTACAGTCTACTTATTGGAAGTGTAAATCGATCTTCGCGTCACATTATATATGAAAAGTGGAAACAGCGTTCGAAAACTCCAGTACCTTGGGTCTGTTGTCAGTGGGTGGCATGGTATTGGGGGACGAAGCATAGGAAGCATGCCTTCTATCCTCTATCTCTTCGCCTTGATATAGGGTGTCGAGTCTTGGGGGAGCCCCGGGGGTACCATGTACCTGGAGTGCCCACAAGTTTTTAATGGATGGGTGGTGGTTTTTTTATTTCAGTGTAGGTGACAGCATTGTCTGGTGGTTTTTATTGTGGTACTGCACCCAGGGCAAGGGCACATATTGATGCTTTGCTAGCCATCGGACATATTCTTCGCTGCAAAGCTCCCATCTAAGTAGAGGCACTCCACAGCTATACCACCACGCCACTACAGGTTAAGATGAGCAGCAACCAGAGGCAGTATCTACCTGTGGTAGGTCCCTTACCAGGTAAGGAGACAGCAGGCATTTTATCATTGCTAGCAACTTTTCTTTTTCAAATTCATTACCATTACTGAATGTTTTGGAGTAGAATATGTCCAGGTCCATTACTGAATGTTTTGGAGTAGAATATGTCCAGGTATCCCACCTTCTGTCGATGTGGGATTCAGCTACGTAATTACTTGATCAGTTACTTATATGAAAATATTACTTCATAATAAAGTTAAGTTTCATGTACACTTACCAGGTATTTACAGAATCAGAGCCCTCCTTCCTTTCATCTCATGGATATTGGGGCACAAACGAATTGAGCTCTTCAGCTGTGTTGTTCCTATTGTTTATGAAAATAAGATTTTGTTCAGGTTTTTCACTTTGCTTTTATTTCAAGTTCAGAAAAGCTTTTATAATATAAGAATTAATGAATATAAAAAGCATTAAAATTATTTAAATGAAAATATGACAGGAGACAGTCGAAGCAGACGAAAGTAAAAGCTAAATTGAAGTGAGTAAACTTGTAAATTTTTAAAATGCTGGGTTTGGTTACGAAATATAAGGAATCTAATATGTACAAGAACACAGCAGTTGAATAGTATAGCCAAGGCACAAAGTAATTTTATGCACAGTAAAATGTGTGTGTGGGTGTTGTAAACTAATGTAGGCCCATCTAAATGTCTGCAATGTACTTTTAAAGTATGCCTTCATCCAACTAAATTGCAGTCTGCATTTTAATTTTTAATATTGTTGGCTGCTTCATACTTGGATCTTTTGTGTGTCCGTGATTGTCTGTGGTGTCAACAAGAAACTTATTAACATTTATTTAGCTTCTTGAAAATTTTCTCTAGGTAAATAATTGAATTAAGAGTTTTGGAATTATTTTATCTTCATAGTAAATGTTAGATGTATTGGTTGGACAGTAGTGTTAATTATACTTTGTGAAAGTCAAATATGTAAAATTACAAAGAGGTTTCATATGTATTTTAACTGTTATGCTATGGTCTGTTTCATAGACTAACCCATATCATTGCGTCAATTTCGCTTTGTGTATTGGTTGATAGTGTTAAAAAATGATACACCTGTCTTGCATCATTTAAGCTACTGGCTTGCTATCTTCATATTTAGCACTTGGTTTTACATGCACGTCTTAAAGGAAAATATTCTTGGGTATGTTTATGACAGTGATGTATTTTGTTTGTAGCCAGTGATTTTAAAGTGCCAACAATACATTTTTAATTTTGAAAGCTTTTCTCCACCAAATTTACATATTACTAGTAGATATACTGCAAATACTAAAATTACACTTAATTACAGAGCCCTCCATGCACAAGTAAAGCCAGTTTTGGAACGCCTAAATGATGACCCAGACACAGATGTTAAATACTTTGCTGCAGAGGCAATGGAAGGTATGTCAAGGTTTGAGGAGGTGATGGTTTTTCCCTATTTTTTTCATTATGATGCAGTTTGTGTTATTACTGTTTTATGGAGTTTAAGATTTGGTGGTAACAGATAAGTAAGATTGTTAGTTAAACAAAGTACAGGTATTGTTTGCTTCTCATTGCATATTACTTGCTTCAGAGTTGTGGTGGCATATCCTTTAGCTTCTCATTAACATTTACTGTTTTTTTTTTTTTAAAGAATTTGGGTTTTGAAAGTGTTTGCTCTTTCCGTTAATTTTAGGAGTTCTGTTGTGATTCTGTTGGGCAGTGTATGGTCACAGTTTCAAATTTGGCTTGTAGTTTTTAGTAGCGTTTTATGTCATCAATCTTCATGTCCTGAAAGGAAAAAGGGAAAGTTATCCTGTGCAGATTTCATTGAATGAGACTCCATGTATAGTTATATACAGAAACACTGGAAACTTCTCTAAATTTGAGGACTGTGTACATGTGTGATACCTGTGTGGGTGTTACTTTGAGGCATCTATTTAAAAAAATGAATAATCGGAGTACAATTTTCATAGGGGGGGGAAAAAGCTTGGATCTGTATGTGTGGGGTTTAACTAATTTAGTTTGTGAGACTGCTTTCTAAAAGGTATTGTATAGCGTAGTTTTGTAGTTGGTGTTAATGTGCATGGCTGTGAACAACAAACACCCCAAAAGTAATAATTTCTCTCTCTTGCTTTTTCAGAAAATGGTCTAATCTAAATGGCCTTGTATTTTCTAGCCTATGGCTAAGAAAAAGTTGCTGCTGTAGTATCTTCTGGTAAGATTTGAAGGAACTTCACATGTAGTGGAGTCTCATTCACAAAATTTTTGTAAATACAGATAAGGAAAGAATTGGCTCTGCACAGTATTGTGATTAATTGATAAAATTGAACAAATACTTAAGAAAGGATGAAATATTCTTTCTGACTAGTGCCCCACAGAATCTGTTGAGCTATTACCTTCTGCTCTAGCTGGGCCAATCCTGTAGAGAAAAACAAACACGCAGGTTCTGTATGGTGTATGGGAATGTAAATGGTAGGAAGTAAATATGGATAGTGCATATTTAGAGTTTCTCTCTTTATACATGTAAAAGGCAGAGACTTTTAAATAATCCGTGAGACATTCCAGTTAATGCAAGTTTTTTGAAAGTGTGTGTGTGTGTGTGTGTGCGTGTGTGGAATTGAGGTGCCTGAGTCACTTTGCATACTGCAAACCCAAAGTGAAATTTACCCTGTGTATAATTTAGCATAGAGATACTATGATCCTGGCATTGAGTTTAAGTAGATCATTCTCCTTGAGTGTTGTTGTGTGCGCGTTTTTTTCTTTTTCTTTTTTTTAACACCATTGTCTTGCTTCATGTAACCTTCAATTCCATTTCCTTTCTAGGCAAGTCTCTCTCTCTCTCTCTCTCTCTCTCTCTCTCTCTCTCTCTCTCTCTCTCTCTCTCTCTCTCTCTCTCTCTCTCTCTCTCTCTCTCTCTCTCTCTCTCTCTCTCTCTCTCTCTCTCTCTCTCTCCATAAGGTCATATTGTAGGATACTTAAACTCCATTGGTCTTGGGTATTGTATGCTCTACAAACCTATTTTAACAATCCTGGCATGTATTCAGTCAAGGGGAAGGACCTAGTGCTTAATATTAGACAATATTAAGAATTATATATAAATCATATTACAGGTAATTGAGGGACAAATATGAAGGTGAATTAGATGTCACTAAACACAAAACATTCTAAAATTTAGGTACCAAACAATACAGCATATCCTCCTTCCCATCACATTCAATGTAGTGAACTGTATAGTTAAAAATATTGGAAAAAATCAAATGATTATTTGTAACTTAATGTCAGTTATTCAAATATTGTACTTGTATCCCTAGAGTTACCACTTTGTTAGGGACCAAGAATCATGTTTTTTTACTCATAATTGTTGTAAATTAATGTGTTGCTATTTTATTCAGGTAAAGTTGATAGGTATACATTAGCACAGGCACACAAAGTGTTGTAGTATATACTTGAACGGGATGCTCCCCACCCTTTCGCCCCACCCCGCCCCACAGTGCCAGGTCATTTATTCTTTCAACCTACACCAAGCCTGTGTACAGTATTTTAATGTTGAAATGCTTGTAAATAATGTGTTCTTATATTTTATAACCTAAATCATAAACAAAAATTTTTTCAGTTGAGATTTAATCAAAATACAATGCAATACATCCCTTACCTGTCTAGGAATGATTGTAATTATAGTGAATAAATACAATTAGCATGAGTTTTGCTTGTTTTATAAAGAATTGTGTATTTTGCTAAAATGAGTTTTATGGATAGAACAACTTTATAAAGCAAAGTATTAACAAATTTACATAGGATATTTTACCAAAAGTACAAACCCTTGTGTACCTATCCTAAAGTGCTTTTCTTCTACAGTATATAACTTGATCATTAACATGACAGTTAAGTATAGCATTATGGGTATGAAATTAGTGAAGACAAAAATGGGGTCCTACCTGAGGAGGCTTGAGATGCTGAGGCAGCAAAGGAAGAGGCAATGGAGGACATAGTGTGAGGGTTTTGAGAGTTTACCCTTCCTCAAGCTCAATTTGTCTCCCTTTCCCCCCCTGTCTCTCTCTCTCTCTCTCTCTCTCTCTCTCTCTCTCTCTCTCTCTCTCTCTCTCTCTCTCTCTCTCTCTCTCTCTCGTCTAGTACTTTGCTGTGGGGGTTGGGGGGGATGTGGGCCTGGCTCTTCTCCCCTCACTGGCTGGTTGTGGGAGACAAGTAATGGTAGGTTAGGGAAGATCACATGATCCAGCTGCCTGTCCTTGCTTCATCTTGATGATGAGCACTCTCTTGACCGTTTTACATCATGACTGCTTTGGAAAAACCTGGTGGAGGGGCAAGAGCAACTGGAATGGGTGATGAAGGGGGCCGAGGAGAGGGTGGAATAGGAGGAGAAAGAGACAGAGGGCTGAGTGTTGCTTATCGTGATATGCTTCCCTTCCATTTCCTACGTATCTTTGTAGAGATTCCAATGTGATGTCAGCCACCCTTCACATTTTTTGCACACATGGCATCCCTCATGCATCCTCTCCCATGACAGAAAACAAACAGAATGCAGGTTTACCGTTATCGGGGACATGAACTTGCTACAAGGCTTATTTTTTTCCCCAAGGCAACGACACAAATGCAGTTTCTCATCAATTAGCCATATCACAAGCAAAGGGGGCACACACGTGGTCCACACACCACAAACAAAGCAATCACATCACCAAGCCACTCAAAAACTCTATAATGTACAAATACACAAGCACATGGCGCGTAAAGGAAAATCTCGGCACCAAGTGGGAGAGCAAGGCTGTGACACTCGAAAGTGAGCACAGCTGAGGACACAATGGATGTAGTCCATCTCAGGTCACAAGGTTCTAAGGCTGCCTTGATAGGATTTTGTTTTTCATGTCAGTGACAGTGGAAACATGCATTACAGTAAACCCCTGTATTCACGGGGGATGCGTACCTCACACACTGCAAATACTTAAAACCCCTCAAAAAACACTTAGAACTGTCTAATTTGATAGTTCAAACACAAAATAAAAACTCTAAAAATGCTTATACCTGAGTATTTTAATAGTTATATTACAAAAAGTGCATTTAGTCATGAAAGTGATATGAAAATACAGTAATTAGTGAATATTTCTCAGTGAAAAATACCACAAATGGGCGAATTTTCTGCGAATAATGTGTATATATGTTCAATAGAGAAATCCGCGAATCATGAGAACATGAATGGGGGTGTTTAATGTACAGTAGAAATTCCATTTATGAAAGTAGGTTCGTATTCGTGAAGGAACAAAAGTTTGTATACATAATTACAATACTGCATATGTATGGTTTAATTAATGTAATAAGAGTTTTATTAACACATAACTACCAACTGTTATTCATTACTAACTTGTAAGCTTCAGGATACAAACTGTATCTTCTTATATAAATATAGTATTGGTCAAGATAGTTAAGTAATTATACAATAGAACAATAATTTACTTTCTGTATATACATATACTGTATATACTATCAACCTGTCCTTTATTCCTCACACTGATGACTGTGGAACAGTCTCCTCGAGGATGCTGGTGGAATTGGAGCCTCAAAGGTTCATTCAAAGATGCAACATATTACTACCCTGAAAATTCTCCTTGTATTTTAATCATTCACTTGTGTTTTTGTCAATTTATATAGTAATTTTTTATTTTTTCTTTTCTAATAACTAATCAGCCTTTATTGTTTGGGATTAAACCAGCCTTTTGCTGGTATGGGCTCTTGCTCCTTGAGCAGGGCACAAAAATCAGCCTAATGAATCAATCAAATATATAAATAGGAATTCCTCCAGAGCAAGAAATTCTTCCTTCTCAGATTATTTTATCACTTAGAACTTGTATGTGAATTTATAACTTTTTCAGTGCTATAATTATGAAAATACTGGAACTTACTGGTAGTTCCAGGTCATCATCAGGTGTAGGGTATCAGCGCTGCCACATCCAATAAAACATATCTGTTCTCTTTACTGAACTGCTTTTATTTTCACAACTGAAATTTGTGTCCAGTAAATTGAGCAGTTATGGTTATCCAAAATGCTACCAGGGGAATTTGTCATTTCCACTAACCAGAAGTATTATAGAAATTCTTCAGAATTACCTTCCTATAAATTCTCTAGTGCAACAACTTCAAGTTTTCCTTGTGCAACTAATATGAAGATATATAATTTTTGAAATATTTGGAAGCCCTGCTCACATACCTGTGCATGAAAACCAGGATACTAGATTATAAAATAGCCAAAGGTGTAACTACCTGTACTACGATTAAAAGTACCCATGCTGGTCACTGATTATTTTGCATACATAAAACCAAGCAGTTGTTTAAGACAGATTATATAGAATAGCAAATATGACAAAATAAAACAAATCACTTGTTAATTGTTACCAGACAGGTTTTTTTTTCTTTATAATACAAAAAGGGTATTTTATTAGAATTTGATTCTCCAAATTGGCATCTCATTTAATCCATGGGTAGTTGATGGGTAGCACACATGACAGAATCCAAGTATGAAAAGTATTTAATTATTTTCTGGGAATGTCCAAACTTGCACCAGCAGTAAGATGCCAGTTTTAGAAACGTTACGGAAATTTTCTTGATATTCATATTTAACCTGTCCAATCACAAGTGTACCTTCACTAATCCATCTACCTGCAGTCCAGCTCCTTTGAGGATTCTGTACTTATTTCAACTTCCAAGGCCACAGTAATTTAAAAATGTACAGGTCATGACACATTTTTCCTATATCTGTTCATCTGTTAGCACACTGCCACGCTCATTCTTTTATGCACATAAGAGATCATTGCTTGTTTTCCATTATTTATGTATGATTTACTTTTCATCTAACCCCAGTTATGGCTCCATGTGAATAAAATGCATCCTGTGAAAATCATGAGGTGGTGTGTGTGGATGGGTGGCTTTTCAAAACTGCAGTGCAGAGTGCTGGGCTATATATATTATTTATCTAAACAGACTACAATTCAAACATAAACGAACTGTTAATGTAGAGTTTTAAAAATAAAAAAATATTTTATGCAAGAACATGACTTTTATATGCAAGTAAAAGATGAATTGAAAAAATGATGAAAATCATTTAAAATTTTTTTATTTATTAAATGTTTTTTTTACATTATATATGCAAAGCCATTTTTGAGACATTACTCTCCTGTACAAAAATCTGTGCCTTTTCATGGTAGTGTGGTGTTGGAATAAGGAAAGAGGTCAGCTGATGCTAGAAGTTGATGGTTGTTGATATATCAAAAATCAGTAAGAACAAGTAATGAGCAGTTTAAAGTAAAAAATAAGCATTTCATTATTGACATATGAAGTTCTTGGTTTATGATAATAAACTGGCTAAAACTAGCAAACATTGCTAACTTGAAGTGTGTTTCTAAGGATTTAATCATGTTTTTGTCTTTATTTTAAGTTTTGAATAAATTATATTTTTTACAGTATTTTTTGTGCTGATAGCAGTGCAAATTTCTGTATGTTCTTGATAGGGGATAGCTCAAAGGATAAACAGTGAGTGTCAAAAAGTAGGAAATCATAGCCCAATGTTTTGTATGATGATAAAATGTTTGTTGCGGCATGAATATGAACCTGTGCTTTCATATATGGAGTACTCACGTTCAGGGCACTACGGATGTTACTGAATCACCTCAAAAAAACAAAATCTTACGGGTTAGGCTGGCAGTCACATGGCGACCTGGGTCAGCGCCAACCCTTCCAATCGTGCCTGCAGCTGCGTCAGCCTTTGCACATTATAAATTGTCTCCTTTTTTCACTGTGCTTTAACTTTGTCTGTCCGGTATGCATACCCTTCACATGTTTAGCGATAGGTCATGGCCCCACAAGTGTTTTCTCCCTTCATTAGCATAGTGTGAAGAGGTTTTTTTTTTTTCTCTCTCTCCAGAAAAAGGTAGCTCATATCAGTGTTGTGGAGTGATAATCACGTAGCGTTCTCCTTTGTGTGTAGTGGGTGGTGGTGTGGCATCTAAGTGTACCAGTGTTAATTTTCCTTTGCTATTAGAGGGTGGGCTACTGTGTTTGCCCGAGGGGCGAGTGGTTTACCATTCCTTTGTGGCCCTCCTAGTGATATTTGTCTTGAGAATCATGTCTAAGTGCCCCCTGTGTTCTCTCCCACGTACTGCTTGGTACACCCGTCTTTTTTCCCCCACTCTCCCCTTCCAGTATGTGTTTTGGCAGTGAGGCAGAGACTTGTAATCCTGATTTTAAGCGATGTTCGGGCAGCGGTAGACCCTGCAGTAAGTTTGTCACCCATCCCCCATTGCTGTAGATGCACACCCTGTGTTGTTTTGTATTGGGAATGGGAGTGCACTTATGATGACTGTGTTGGGGGGCTCACCTGATGCTCTCTCTACGAGAAAAGAGGACGTAGAAGGCCAGTCCTTATAGGGAACTGACTCTTAGCCCTTCTCCATGCCCTCCAGTGTCACAGCGGAGGGAGGGTAGACGTCCTTCAGGAAGGTTCGAGATTCCAATATGGTGATCCATGCGCGTTTCCCTTGGGCAGTCCCTCTCCCCCCATCTTCCTTTATTTCAAGGTGAAGGTGGGGGTTAGGTGGAGCAGTCTAGCCCTACAAAATGGTCAAGGCCACTGGTGGATTCCCCCCCCCCAATTCCCAGAGTATAGAGAGAGAGTCTCTTTGACACCTGAGAGTTGGGGAGGATGATGAGAGCTTCCTCACTAACGGGAGGGTCGAGTGGGATGTATTACTCTGTCTCGATGCCCCCAGAGTTTTAACCCCCCCCCCTTCCTCTCCTAACTTTTAAGGGGGTTGATCTCTGTACTAAATTACAACTTACAGAAGTGTCATTAAGGAGATCCCTCCTCCCTCCCTCCCTCCAGGGAGAGAGATCAGATGAGACCAGTGGGAAGGGGATACACTCTGCAAAGTAGCTGATTGCCAAAGAAGAAGCATGCATCAGAATGGAGCCCCCCTCCTGGAGAAGACCCCCTAAGGCCAGAGGAACATCACTTGGAGAGATAACCTTAAGTATTCCCACTTTTACCTTATTTACTTTACCTTATTTACGTTTCTTGTCTGGCCTCTTGAGTCTCAAAACCCACCAATATGTATTTCCTAAGGAAATATGATCAAAATTTTCCTTGACATGTAGAAATGCTTTTGTGGAGGCACCATCACTTAAGGAGTAGTTTTTTAAGGAAATTCGACTAGAATATTCAATAACGTGAATCCTCTTGTGTAAAGAATATTCCTCATCAGTTACAAATACTTTGAGGAAATCTGGCTAGTATTTTTGTAGAATGATATTTGTGTGAGGAAATCTAGCTAGTATTTTTGTAGAATAGTTTTTGTGCTAAGAAGCATCAACACATAGATAATGGCATACCTTTACAAGAATTTTGACAGAAATTTTCCTAGGCAGGTATTAATATTTTTGGGGAGGAGCCATTGTTAAGAAAGGAGTAGCAGATGTTCCATTTTCCTGGAGATGAACAAATACTATTAATTTTTTCTGGGTCTGCAAGGTTCATCCACTTGCAAGCTCTCAAAATGGGTTTGCCAGGTTTAATCTCTTGTGAGTCCACTAAACTGACACACTGGATAAAGGGGTAACCCTTAGTGGTGTTCTCTTGCCCCTTTCTGCTTAAAGGTACACAGCCAGAATAGAGATGACAGTGTTCCAATCAAAGGGAAGCTTTGGTATCTCCTCGATTGGAACTGGGTAACAAGCAGTTTTAACTCAGCCCCCTCTGACTCAGGACTTGAGAGTTCTTTTGTGTTGTGGGGAAGTCTGATGACTTGGAAGCTGAGTCAGGAGTTGTTGGAGGTCAAGAGATTAGCCATTCCCCCGTCCGTTCCCTGACGGAACGTCAAGGGAGTTGCTCCGCGATCCCTTCCATTGCAGAATTTGAGAGAGATGCAGCACAGCGACTCCAAGGCCAGAGTCCCCCCACCCTGATATGTTGAGTCTCTCTCTCTCTCTCTCTCTCTCTCTCTCTCTCTCTCTCTCTCTCTCTCTCTCTCTCTCTCTCTCTCTCTCAGGGGCTCCCCTCCTCTCCAAGACCAAACATCACGAGTTTCATCACGACTCAAGGCGGGGGAACTGAGAACCAACTGTCATTCCTTGTTGACCCGCCATCAGTGGCGTAGCAGCAGGAGACCCTCATCCCAGTCTTGGAAGCAGATCAGACAGGGAACGAAATGCATCCTGAGACAGCAAGTACAGAGACTTGTCCTGCTTCGCTTCCTGCCCTCTGGGAATAGCCCCAGCAGTGAGAAGTTGAGACCCCATTTCCACCCGCCCAAGCTGTTATGGAGTGGAGGAAGGGACATTGTCTGTCCTGATGTATGTGTACAGAATGCCCTTCAGTAGTGCCAAAGTCCCTATTAGTGGGCAGCCCCCACACTGCTTGGGGAACAGATCTGACTGGGACCACAGAGCATCTTGGGACGGGTCCTCACCCCACTCTGCTCTCCATCTCCATGATCCTCTGGCTGTGAGGTAGAGCAGCAGTAAATGCAACCAGAGGTCTCCCCAGTGGGACTGCCCAGACAACCACCCAAGGGGACTCCTCAGTATGTCTTGGCATCCATCATGGGAGGATGGTGTCTGGTCAAAGACTTGTCCATCCTGAACCTCTACCTCTGGCAGACGTCCTTCTTTAAGGGACCACCACTGTCCGTCCTGGCCCCTCTCAGTGATAAGGGTTATATGGTATCCAAAAATCAGTAGGATTTTGGCCTGTGCATCCCCATCCATGAGACATCCAGAAAATTCCTAAGGTTCATCTCCCAAGGAGTAATCTAACAGTTTGGGGCCCTTTGCTGTGGACTGGTGGCATAGCCCCAAACCTTCACCTGGGTGTTCCAGCTAGTCTTGCCTTGGGCACACACCAAGAGGATAAGTCTGTGAAGATACTTGGACATCTGGCTGATCCTAGCATCCTCAGGTGTCCAACCTGAATGCCAAAGGGACCAAGTCCTGTTCCTTTGCAGGGCCCTAGGGTTGGTTGTAAATTTACACAAGTCAGACCTCTCCCCAAAGCAGACCAAGTACCTGAGGATGAGGATTGACACCATGGTGGGGAGGGTGTTCCCATCCAATGTGAGGATCCCCAACCCAGTGGAGGTATTAGAGCCATTCCTCTCCTCGACCCAGCATCCATCAGAATGGTGGCAAATTAAGTTTGGACACCTTGTGTCCCGGATAAAAATTAGTCCCCAGCAGGAAAGCTCATGTCAGATCCCTCCAGTGCCAGCCAAAACCAGCCCGGAGAAAGGGACAAGAACCCCTATGCGGCCAATCGAGACTTCAGCCAAGGTCACAAAGGAACTGTGGTGATGGGGAGGTCCCAAGACCCCCACAGCAACGACCAGCAAACTACCACTGTATTGTCCTCCAATCCACATCAGAGGGTTGCTTTGCAGGGTGCCTTCCAGCACCCTTGGGACAATATGGATGGACATACATGACTTCTCCTTGCTCAGCCAACTAAGGAAGGTCATCAACAGAATTTTCATTTCCTAAGGGATGTGAATGGATGTTCCAAGGTAACTTCCCCCAATTCCCACATTATTGAAGGCCAGAGCACAGGTGACATAGGAGCGTCAAGCCCTCGGAGAGCTTTGCTCAGGGAGATGGACCACCTCAGGTTGGTTGGTCACTTGGGGATTGGTGAGTATGTAGATGTTGCTTACTCACTTTGTGCATGAGGGTGACGTAAAGTTCAGTACAGTACAGGAGATCCTTGACAGGGCAATAGGTGCCCCATATGGACACACCCACCTGACAACCTTCCGAGAGATCGGCCTCCCACCTTTGAGTGAGGCTTCATATGTGAAAGTGCAGGTTCATATTCGTGTCAGAACAAATACCAAATTCTAAAGTAGTTGTATTTTCCTAACATATAAATGTACACTCTCACATGTATAATTATACCCTCCTTATACCACCCCGTGTAGCCCCAACCTCTCCCATCTATGGAGAAGTGTCTGAATGTGGATGGGCTGGTGTTCACAATGGAAGGATCAGGGCCAACCCAGGTTGCCAGGCAACTGCCGGCCTAACTGCTAGGATTTTGTTTTCTGAGGTGATTCAGTAACAGCTGAAGCGTATTTAGCATGAGCACTCCACATATGAAAGCATAGGTTCATATGTTAAGAAATTACTTCAGGATTTGGTATATTTTTGTTTAATGTTCATTATAGTTTTTCTCTTCTAGCTTGGTTGTGATTCTAAAACTTCATATATTTTTGTCATACCTAATATTGTATTTTGTGAAATGCTTGTGGTACTAACTGTCAGTTTGTTGAGTGTGTGATTTGTAGCTCTTTGTTTTGATGCAGTTCATTCAGCAATATCAAAAAGCATATTTCTTCCTTTTTCATCATTACAGAATAATCTTTTTGTATTTCTTTTATTATTGAGTTTTTTGTGCATATAAATATATTGCAAGTAGGCGCCTATGTAATCCATTAGGTGTTTGTTTAATTACATTTAGATTTGTGGAGTTTACTACAGAAAATGTTAATTTTATTGCTAAAAACATACCCCTTGTAACAGGCATATAAATATTTCAGGTCGGTAGTCGGTAAACTTCTTTGAAAGTTGTGAAGCAATACTCACACTCAGCAGTCTATTTGAACTACATAGTATCTGTTTCCCAACCTCCTGAAACACACTTCACAATTTCTCCCTTACTGTTCATTTGGAAATTTTGTCCTTTATAGTTGACTAAGAGCCACTCGTCCTTTATCCCACCTTGTTGAAGTTAATTTACAAAATCATTTGGTCTGAACCCAGTCAAGTCTGCTGCTAAATCAGTATACCTCAAAAGTTTTTTTTATGTTTCGATTGATTCCAATGTTATTGTGATAAAGCATCAGCTCAGTTATAGATAGCCATGAGAATGTTTTAGACCTTATCATTTTGGAAATCCTCATTCTTTTTGGATATTTGCTTCTTCGGTACTTTTTTTAGACGTGCCTTTTCATTCCAATCCATACTGTAGAGTTCTTCTTTGCCTTTCTTGATGTCATAAAAGATGTTGGTCTAGATACTAAACTCCTCACTTAAAGAATGTATCCTTACAATTTTTTTGTTATCTTAACTAGCCATCCTTACAATTCCCTCTTATCTTAACTAGCTTCATCTATTCTCAAATACATCAAAAAGTCCACGAGGTTCCAGCTGGGTCTCTGACCTGCTTCCACCTCATCTGCATATCAGATGCCAGACATTCCTTGCATATACGATTTTTTATTGTTTTTTTAAACCGGTTTCCAGCTGGCATCAGAAGATTTATCCTGATGTTAAGACCAAAGGTTTGTTAGCTATGAAAAATACAAATTAATTAAAAAATTTTCATTTTAATATGCAATATTCCCATTCTAAAAGGCCTTGTAATATTGGCATTGTAGTTGATTTTAATAATAGTGAACAATACTGGGAAGTTAAGGCTTGTAGGCTGTAGATTCCATTCCAAAAGAGAGCACAGCCAATGCAGTCTTCCCCAACATGATCACTGGTATAGGCTGGGCTCAGCATGAGCTATGTAATAATGGGCATTGGTGCCCAATGCACAAACAGTTTGGCAACCACTCAGATTTATTATGGAATGTTTGGGAAATATTTTGAACATTCTTCCAATATGAAAACCTTGTATATAGTGTGGCGTTCTTCCCAGTTCTGGAAGCCGAGTAACAAATTATAAAAGGCTTACTGTGTTGTGGTAAAGTGTTAAAATCTAGGCTTGAGTCCCACTTAGCTGGGATTCAGGGGTGGAGGAAAAAGGAGCTGGCCACCTTATTTCATAGTTCTCTCTCTCTGTAAGATGTCGTCCCCCACTCAGTATTATTTTACCTAATTTGACTCAACTGTATTAGGAAGATGCATTAGTACAAGACACTATTGTGTACTGTACAGTAATAAATGCATTCTCACTCATTGGTGCTTAATTTATTAAATAGCATTGTAACATTCCATGCAGGCAAGAATGGAATTCATGCACCTTGTTTTGGGGGGGGCATAGATAAGAAATAAGAATAAAGTGCCCTGCACTTCATTCAGTCATGAAATAGGGAAAATGTTGAAATTGCTCCCCTTTTTTTTTCAACCAACCAACATAAAAAGATAAAAGAGAGGAGAGTAGTGTACTGATTTTTCCAACATGCAGCAGTATGATTCAGTATTCTGCTGCATGAAATTGATGACAGCAAAATTTATGAAGATTATTTAATCTTCATGTGTTTCCATTAGTCTCTTCATTTGGTGCTTGGAATTATCCAAAGAAATTCTTTAGGAGAATGGCATGAACATTTAAAGAAAATGTAATGGAGAAGTCCTGCGCTTGAAGGCTGTAGTTGCCTGGTCCCTTCACTGCAACCTTTTCTTCTATACTGCAGCTACATGAAAGAAATCATGTACTTTTTAGTGTGTCCTTATATTGATTTTGAAGATTACTATTGACAGGTTGACGTGGTTTATAGTTTTCAAAGAACTTTTATCTCGGGTTACCTAGTACTCTGCAGAATTCAGCCAGGTATATACAGTATGAGAGTGAAGTTATAATTTTTTTGTTTTTGCTACAAACTCATTACCTGGTATTACACTGTTTGTTGAGGATTTTTCCTAGCACACTAGCCATTATTTATAAGGTTCATAAATAAAAGAAAAGACTGAGTGTTTATTGACAAGTCATGGAATAGATTCCTTGAACTATATTAGGAAATATAAGAGAAGATAAAATCTATAATTAGGCTGAAAAAAAGATCCTTAAGTCATGAAAGAATGGTACATAAAGGTAGCAGCGCGACTTATCCATAACTTGACACATTTATGGTTAGCTATTAAAGCACTAAAGTGAGATAGGGGAATTTTTTCCATATTTCCATGTACATATGCTTAAGTGTTGGTTTTTTTTGTAATTTCAGTTATTCTTGGTACGATGTTAATGTTAATTGTTTTGGGGATCACATATAGTTATGTTAAGACTTACTTGGCTTGACCAAGGATTTGCTCCTTAGTGAAGGCTGAAAATTGCTACAAGACTGTTCAAGTTGGACAGTAGTTGGCAAGAGACCAAAAGGGTACATAGATCATTGAAAACAAGTGACCAACAGGTTTCGGGAAATGTTTCAACTTCCATAGATTGAGAAATTCAAGTTTTATAGCACAATATATTAACAGGTTAAAATAAACTATTATAATGACAATAGTTGTTTAGTGGTGTAGCAGCAATTGTAAAATAGAGTGAAATGATTATTTCAAAGCAAGCATGTATTATGAGCATAAACCATTGATCTACCCATGTCTTTTCCATTTAGATTTTCAGGAACAGTTACTTAGTGATGCAGACAGTAAGTATTTTGAAAGAGATTTAGAAAAGCACACGCTCATCGTCTGGTGGCAACGAGCGAGGTTTATAGTCTTTTCCTTGATAATGAG
Organism: Macrobrachium rosenbergii; assembly: GCF_040412425.1. Taxonomy (NCBI): domain Eukaryota; kingdom Metazoa; phylum Arthropoda; class Malacostraca; order Decapoda; family Palaemonidae; genus Macrobrachium; species Macrobrachium rosenbergii. The sequence goes on from NC_089788.1 coordinate 41,164,290, forward strand.
GATGTTGGTGTTTGTCATTTTATTTTTCTTCATTTTTGTGAAATTTCATTCAAGTCTAGAATAGTATTTACTGCATGGTCAGAGATATATTGATTACTGCCAGTAACCTTCTCTAACTGTTCTTTTGTATCCCAACAGCAATGACACCAATGTTTGCAGCCGCGTAAAGCAGTACAAATACATCTATGCGAGGCACAACTGGACATCCTAAAATTATCAATAGATGAGAAAATTATAATTTTAAGTAAATGGCCTTTGACTAATGTGTTATGTTAAATGTCCTTTGTTAATGGTGGTGCTGATTTGCCACTGATTACTTTTTGTTATAGGAAATTATAGAGGTAAACCTATTAATAGTTTGTATCATAACTTCAGTCTTTCAATTCATCTGCTACAGTAGGCCAAGAATACTTTTTCAATTTAAGAAAAAATGTAGACTTAAAGAACTAATAGTGGTTCTCAAGGCTTAAGTACATGCATAGATGTAACATTTGAGTGTTTGTAAAGATACTGACTCTTTGCATACTGGTATGTTTAAAAAGAGTCTCTCTCTCTCTCTCTCTCTCTCTCTCTCTCTCTCTCTCTCTCTCTCTCTCTCTCTCTCTCTCTCTCTCTCTCTCTCTCATAGTTGGACATATTAGCTTTTTATGTATTGACACATTAGGTTGGCTACTGTAGTTTATCAGATGAAATCTCTGAAAGTTGCATATAGATACAAACAGAAGGACCAAGTGCTGTTTATTACAGTCATCATCCATTAGGACAGGGAGCATTTTTCACAACTTCATTGATGGGGATTTTAAATTTTATCACCAGTATCTGGAATATTTTAACTGGATTCCAAATTGTTTGGTACAGCAACTGTTGATAACCAACATTTTGGGACACATCGTATTCTTTAAAGAAAATTAGAATTCACTAGTAACTCCAGGTATTGCATGAAGGACAAGTCTAGTCATATTAGGATGTTTTGTAAGGACCTGTCCTAATTTTATATTTTATTCAAATGTTCTGAACAGTCTTGATTTTAGTTTTCATTCAAGAATATTTCATTGTGGAAGTTGTGCGGTATAAAAGATTAAAAAACTGGAATAAATGAAAGGAATTAATATTTAGGATCCTTCTAACAATACTTATTACAACTTGATTCCACAGAAAAAAAATATTTACATTAGACAACATTCATTTTGTTTCTGTGGAGGGGCTTCCGACAGTCGGTTCCCCTTTAGACTGTCGAGAGACTTGACGGTAGGACTCCCAACGTGGCATTGTCATGCAATTTGACACAAGCTAAAATAGTTGTTTCAAGATACAATGCAGTACAGTATATGTAAGAACCTGTAATCAAGCTATTTATTGTTAGAATTGTGAGCATTGCAATCTCTGCTCCAATTAGGTACAGTAGGTCACCTACGTGGGGAAATTTTACCTAATCCTTACACATATATATAAGATTATTTTGCCAGGTGTTCTAAAGCATTTTTTTTTTTTTTTGTGATTGCTCTAATTCTATAATTCTAATTATTCTATTATGGTACTTTTCTGTACAAATAAATATACCAAAATGAACGTATCTCCTTATTTTTCCTGTGTTATTTTTGAAGGACGTTTATTTTGCACATGGAAGGCTGGATAAATATCCTGAGCAACTTTATAAAACCTAAAGTTGCAGTGACCATTTGAATCCATTTTATGGCTGAGTCATTCATTTAAGTATGATTAAAATGTGAATAAAAAGGCCCAGTATGTCGTCAGATATATTCGTACCAAGTAATATTTAGCCCCTTTTGAGATTCCTAGGTGGTCTCTAAAGCTCCTGTGTAGCAAATCACACCAGCTGTTTTATAGGACCTGTACTAATTTTCTTGCTTGATATAAAAAAAATAGCTTATAGCAAAATGCTAGTTTTCTCCTCACTATGAAGCTGAATATTGTACTTTTAGGTTGTTGAAAACTACAGTAGTTGCAATGATGTAAAATTATATGCATATGTCATTTGCAGTTAGGATATCAAGAGTTGTTATTAGGATGACTGCATAAGACATCAGAACCACTAGGGTTGATGATGATATCCTACAATAGAAGTTCATTATAATTAGTGTTTCCAGTTTTTTATAGTCAAGGAAAATTGGTGAACTTTTCCTGTAGTGGGTTAATGCTGTCAGTGTAGCTCACACAGTGCATTGTAGGCATTAAGGTTCTTTGCAGCATCCCTTCACATGCCTTTTATTGTACTTCTGTTCATATTTTCTTAATTCCATCTACTACCACCCTCTCCTAACAATTGTTTCATTATTATTTTCAGTGCTGAATTACTTCTTTGGTCCCAGTGCATGGCCTTTGGCCTAAATTTTATATTTTCATTCCACATGCTCACTTTGACTTGAGGACCACCTGTTGCCTTCCCACCATATGATCTCAGGCTCACATCTGGGTGGCCATGCGCATCCCCCTTGTTCCCACCATCCTGTGTTTGCTGACCAGGCATGGGTTGCAGCTCATAATTAGCCACTCCCTTGAATGGGTGAGTTGCAATTAGCCTGTGAGCGGGTGCTAAAGAAAAGAGCAGGTAGACGAGTACTGCTAGTTTATTGAGGAAGCACCCCGTTTATAAAGCAGCTTGCGGACGTCAGTACAAAGACATGCAAGTGACCTGAGGTCAGTCATTCATTATGCAAAAAATAAGACAGGTACTTAGAGATAATGTGACAATGAAAATAGTAGATTAAATACAAAGATACTCTGTAACATACACAATAGACAAGGGCAAATATGAATTGGTAATGAATGTACTATTACATAGAAAAAACAGGGCTAATTATCCTGACCTAAGGTCAGGCGAAAGGCACCGTAGAAAACGGGAGGTTTCTCACAGAAAACCCATTTAGCGGGGACTTTACAAGCCAGGCTTGCTTAACCTTTTGCTCTTTTGATCTGTTCTGGGTCAAGCAACAAGATGTGTCCTATGTAACGTACACTTTCATGGGAGACCTTCAAGCCCTTGCTCCCTGCTTCACGTGCAATTCAAGCATGTTCACTTGAGGGAGAGATCTCCTTTGATCTCTTCCACTTCCACTTTCTCTGTTGAGACTCGTCTGGGCTGGGATGGGATCAGGAGTGTGAAGAGGAGAGGCAGTCTGGTGTGGCCTTTTTTCTGGGAGAGGAGGTAGCTTGGGGTTGTGGGAATGCTTGGGTCTTGTGGGATCCTCTTCTCCAAGTTAGAGAAACTTTTGAGAGGTTATCTCACCTGTTCATGAGTGCATTGATCTTAGGCAGGCAACCTTACTTTATTCCCTACCCACTGTTTTGTCTACAAAGCTAGCCTTGGACTATGCCCTGGGGCCAAGATCATTGGTCAGGTTGCTGTAGTCTGAGTTTGCTTGTGGTGTTTTGGGGAGGTGAATGCCCTGATCTGGGGTCAGGGAATTTGCTCACCTTCAGCAGATCAAGCAAGCTCCTCCCCCACAGCTTTCACACCTGCCGAAGTTCTACACTTAGATAGATGTGAAGGCTGCTACTCTATGGTTTGATGTGTCAGTCTGCCAACTGACAAACAAACCTACCCTTTGGAAGATGCCATGAGGCAGAGATCTTACCTCCCTAGCACACCAGGTCACCAACTGGTGGGCAAACATGGCCCTTGGCAGGATAGAGTGAGTATTCTCTCCTCGTTCTTTAGACAGGTGTCCCACGAGAATAGCCTCTTGCTTCTGTACAGTTTGTCAATGGGCTTGCCTCTATACTTTTCCATGGGAAAGTTAGAGGGTGCAGTTGAGCTTCTGAGGCAGGAACTGAGATTCCCTCTTCAGCAGTGCTGTGTCCTTCAAACATTTGCAGGGGGCTAAGGCAGCTGTTGCTAGCTCTCTGGATTCAGCAAAGCCCTCTGCAATCTGTTGCACCAAAGAGACCTACGCTTTAGAACCCCAGACAGGAGCTCGGTCATTTTCCTCATCAAAAAAAAGGTGGGGAGGCTTCCCAGTCCTTACATCTTTCTCCAGCCAGTCTAGGAAGGAAGGAAAAGGTAATTGTTATTATTTTTTTTTTTCTCAGTCATTCGACTGGGTGGTATTTATAGTGTGTGGTTCCGGGTTGCAACTTGCCTCCCTAGGAGTCCAACACTCTTCTGCACAAGTCCTGGAGCTACTTCAGCATCTATTTTTTCCAGGTTCCTTTTCAGGGATCTTGGGATCATGTCTAGTGTTCCTATTATTATGGGTACTGAAGCAGCAAAGAAACACAGACTTGGTTTTTTCTCTTCTTCTTTACTTAAAAAAATAATATATATATAATGGATACAGACACACAACAATTCTTTGATGGAGAGGTAATAATCTCCTACAGGGCTTGACTTCAACTAACTGCCCATACTCCCCACTCTCCAAGAGAACATCTTAAATAATCATTGACAATCGACAACAAGTAATATACAAACTCAACTAGTCATAACTGGTCATTTACACCTCTTCCTTAATAACCCACAACAACAGAAATACCTTAATACACAAACTGTCCAATTAAACCCAAACAGTAATTAACAGTTTCAAACAATAATTATATGCTCCCCCCTGAATTACATTCACATATATTACAAACTCTAGCTTTTCTAACTCTTGTTGAACGTCTTGGAATCGCGTTGCACTCAACAACAGTACCTGAATCTTCCTCTTCCCCCTCATCATGAACAGGAAGCTGTATAAGAAGCTCCTCATCCTCAGCATTAGTAGTTTCCTCACTCAATATTAATCCTTGTGAAGAACACGAACGAAGATCTCTAACATGGCGTGGAACTCCATTGACTTCAACAGCTTGTTCTGACAAAACTCCCGTAACCTTGCCTCTTTCAAATTGCATATTGCATCGCGTGTTGGATGGTTTTACCCACACCTCATCACCTGCTTTGTAGGGGCCACTCACTGCCACTTTGTTCATTGTGCATGGATCCACTCCTCGGATCCTCACAGGGTAAGAATACAGCATACTGACGGGCAGTCGTTGAGTCGCAGTCATCACGAGGCATCAAATTATACAGATATACAGCCTCTGCAATGCTACAGCCTTTCCTTGCAGCAATGACTAACAGTTCGATGGCATCTCTCAGCTATACCATTTCCTGATGGAACATAAGCACATCTAAAATTAAGATGCACGCACCACTTTTTTGCAAAGTCAGCAAATAGTTTGCTGCGAAAAGCAGTGTCATTGTCTGTTAACAGTTCCTCTGGCACTCCTCGTTCATAGAACACTGTCTCAAGTTGTCCGATGATGCTCTCACTGGTCTGAAAACGGAGCCGACGCCAGATGGCAAATCGAGATGGTCCACAATCAATGAGAGTAAGATACAGCCATCCATCATAGTGAGTAATATCCATACCAACTCTCTGCCACACCCTATCCTCTTCCAGACTACCCTTCTGCCACTTCACTGGGGCCGGGTCTATTGACTGGCATGCCTCACAGCATTTGACAACAGCTTGTACTTGCCACCTGGTAACTCCTGGATGGAGTTTCTTTACAAAATAGAGAGTTCTTTTGACAACAGCTTGTACTTGCTGCCTGGTAACTCCTGGATGGACTTTCTTTACAAAATGGAGAGTTCTTCTCACACCTGGGTGACCGGCAGCATGATGGATCTCCTTAATTCCATCACTAATGGCAGGGACAACAGAAGCACACACAAGTTTTGCATCTTGGTGACATGAACCAAGGTCCCTCAGCCAGCGCTGAGGTACACGTGTCAAACTGTCAGCTTTATTATTGGCAGAGGACACAAGTGTAATAGACAGCTGGAGGTCACACTCTTCTATCAATGACAAGACTATTCCTAGTCTTCTTCTGATGAGCATTTCACTTGCAGCCTTGGTCTTCAATCTGCTTTTTCCTAAAAGTCCATCTGAAATCCATCTATGCACAGTAGATGAGTCAATCATTAATTCCACCTTTTGTATCTTCCAAGCCAGTGCAAGATTCAATCCTTTAATGACTGCATCTAGCTCAGCCATATTGATGTGGCAAGAGTTGTCTTTCCGCAGCCAGCTGGCATCTTCCACAATGGAACCATTTGCTTCCACTGCAACACCAAGTGCAAGAGAACTAGCATCCACCCAGATCTTGAATTTGTCACCGGTGACATTCCACTGTCCTCTCACAGGGTCATCCTTTTTAACCTTCTCCAGAAGTTCCTGTAAACACATTTTGATGTAATCATCATTAATGACATCGTCCCATCCCTCAGTGACTTTATTGACTCGTTCTCTTGATGAATGCTACCGCCACTCGCAGCCATCCACAAACAGGGTAATGGCCTAACAGTCTACCACAGTATGAGAACACTGCTCGCCGAGTCAATTGTCTTGGTGCATCGCCCAAGTCATTGTCCCTCTTCCAAAAAAGACTCTCCTGCTCCCCCCAAACTCTCAGGCCCAATGCTCGAGCCCCTTCAGCAAGTCTTTGGTGTGGCTTACTTACTAGCCCAAAATTTCTGAGATGCTCCTCTACACGGCTGGCCTTAACAATATCTTCATTCACCAAGATGTCATCAATATAAGCTGATGTTCCTTTCCTTACAATTGGGTCCTGAAGAAGAACACAGTTTAAAACACTTCATTACCATTGGAGCAATATTCAAGCCAAACCCCAGTCGAGTCAGGCAATACCTCTGGCCTTTGAAATATACAGTCTGGTATGGCCACAGAGACTCATGGATTCTTATCTGCAGGTAAGCTTTAGCCAAGTCCACTACAGATACATTCACTCCTTGCCTGCGCCACTCACGTAGTTTGTCTGAACACACATCCGAGTCTGCTGTAAATGCATCAATGTACGTATTCAGTTCTCTGAAGTCTAGTACAGGCCGCACCTTCTTTTTATTTTGCTGTACAACAGCCATGAGGGGAATAAGCCCCTTAGCTGGTCCATATTTATTCTCATCATAAGGAAGCAGCCAACCATCATTCACCCATCTTTGTAGCTCTGATTCATACAGGTCCTTTGCCTCCTGAGGTACAGAATATGCCTTTACTCCATTCTCCAGGATGCCAGGCTCCTTGCCTTCAGACCATTTCCATGTAGCTGTCAACATTTAATCAAAGGATCATAAATTGCACTAAAATCACGCTCATCCACCCCACCATCACATCAGCAGCTGCAGAAAAAAGAGAGTCTTCCATTCCAAATCGTACACCACCCTGGGTATCGACAGTGACTCCTCCTAGAGCCCTCACACCATCCATGCCGAGAAGAAATTTAAAACCGAGTGGCATTAGAGTAGTTACACACACAGAAATGCTGGCAGTAGCTCCATTACTGAGCTGCAAGTGCACGGCACCCATTCCTTCACACACCCATTCTTGCCCACTCACAGTTACCATGCTAACTGCGCACTTGTTCCATGCCTTACAGCATGAAACATGAGCGATGCTTTGAGAACACCCAGTGTCTACTAACACGCAACACGGAAGACCCTCTACACTCAAAACAGTACTTGGCAGCACCTTACTCAGTGGGTTTGGGGAGAGGAGGCTGGCGCTGATGCCTCCTCTCCTTTCTCGTTTCCCGGACAAGCTGACGCAATGTGCCCCATTCCACCACACCGATAACACTTTACCCTTCTCCGAAATCGACCATTTACTCGGTTGCGAGCAAGACAGTCCCTGGCAAAGTGATTTGGTCCAAGGCATACATGACATTTCTGAACTGTTGTTTCTACTGGCACAGAACCCAAGCTTCCTGTGGCGCCAAAACAAGTTTCCACTGAAACAGAGGGAAGGTCATCCTTTAGAACCGCCCGTGCCCGAGCCAAAATCTGTTCCGGATCGAGGGCCTCCATGCGAGACCCGGCTCTCAACAGCTGACGAACTCTCTCTGGAAGTCCAGCTACAAAAGCACATGCAAGAGCTTTTTCAGAAATTCCTCCAAACAGGGATCCGAGTCGACGTAGCTCAGCTAAGTAGACATCCGGTGCCTCTCCACTGTGCAACTTCCTACTGACAAACTGTTCATAGGCTACATAGGGATCAACAGCAAACGCAGCCAACAATGCTTCTTTCACCTTGTCAACCTCCTTCCTATCTGCTGTGGGTAACTGTAAGCACACTGCAAAGGCACCACCTGTAAGCCGCAGAGGAATCACACTGGCCACGTCATCAACTTTCCGAAGCTTGCAAACCAACTCCAACTTCTCCAGCCACTCCATAACAGATTGTGCGTTTCTGCCATCATACTCAGGGATCAGTTTCAAGTTGAAGTTACTCTCCATACTGCCTAGATAGCTTGAAGCAGCAAAGAAACACAGACTTGGTTTTTTCTCTTCTTCTTTACTTAAAAAAATAATATATATATAATGGATACAGACACAACAATCCTTTGATGGAGAGGTAATAATCTCCTACAGGGCTTGACTTCAACTAACTGCCCATACTCCCCACTCTCCAAGAGAACATCTTAAATAATCTTTGACAATCGACAACAAGTAATATACAAACTCAACTAGTCATAACTGGTCATTTACACCTCTTCCTTAATAACCCACAACAACAGAAATACCTTAATACACAAAACTGTCCAATTAAACCCAAACAGTAATTAACAGTTTCAAACAATAATTATACAGGTACAATTTCCACTGGCATATCCCATATCCTTCTTATTTTTATTTTCAGGCCTTAATACTTACCAATTTGTTATCTTTCTATCTCATCTACTCTTGTGTCCCATGGTACTGTGACATCAAGTGATTCGTCCTTGATTTTGTCAATCACCATCAAGTTTGGTCTGTTGGCACGTATCACTCTATCTGTTCTGATGCCATAGTCCCAGAGGATCTTTGCCTGGTCTTTCTCTATCACTCCCCCAGATTGGTGTTCATACAACTGTTTACTGCAAGCTAGTTGGCATTTCTTGCACAGGCTCCAGTGGAGGGTTTTTGCAATTGAATCATGCTTCTTTTTGTACTGGTTCCATTTTGAGGTTTCATTTGCACAACATCCTCAGGGAGACTTCTACAGTTCAACAGTGTGGGGAATAAAGGACTTCTGGGACTGAGACGTTTGACAGGAAGGCACATTTACTGCATATTGGGGCTGCTTTTCAGCAAATTGGGTCTCACTTGACAGGAAAAGATGATCAGGAATCAACTGTGAATGTTAAAATACAGCTTATGAAGAACTGACAATATTGTCCGTTGGTGGTTCAAGTCATAACTGTTAATGTTAGGGAACAGAAACCTACCACCACAAACCACTCTGTCTAAAAGAGAGAAATCTCTGGCGGAAGCAGACTTCTGCACTGGAGAATAGCATGTATCTATTCCATAGAGGGGTAGTGCTGTCAGTGCACCTCGTGGTGCACTGTAGGCATTACTTAAGGTGTGCCTTAAGCCCCTAGCTGCAACCACTTTCATTCCTCATACTGTGCCTCCTTTCATATTCTCTGTCTTCCATCTTATTTTCCAGTCTCTCCTAACAGTTGATTCATAGTGCAACTGCGAGGCTTTTTCAAACCTTTTACTGTCAATTTCCGTTTCAGCGCTGAATGACCTCAAAGGCCTTTGGCCTAAATTGTATATTCACTTTAGTATGTATTCTAGTAAAGGAAGGATGAATGACCTAAAACAGGTTGCAATTTTATCCGTTATAAATATATGAGCCTTACATACAATGCCCCTCAAGTAGGACACCTTGACAAGGTGAGGGGCTAAGGGACCCTGGCCTTTGGGCCCGGGGTTCGCATTCGAAGCTAATTGTGGGAGCTGTGGCGGTTGAGTCGCCACCCGATAAGATTTGGAACTAAGAGATGGTGATGGGATTTCTCCCATTGCTATCTTGAGGGTGAAACCATCTCTGGGGATCAGCCCATCAGAATCTAGGTGGGGCTGGTTTTTGGGGGTGGGACTCTTGGCTTTTGTCCGGAAGCCCACCAGTACGGTTGGATTGGGGAATCAGGCCCCCATTAGCAGGGGCAGAACTCGCAGCAGGCGGATTGGCTTATACCTGGGCCACTGCAAGCATATTGGTGCTATCCTGAAAGGGTAGGGTATGGGGTGGACTGTTGGGAGCCAACTCGCACTCTTGCCATTGGTGGAGAATGCGAATACCTGACTGATCCACGATACTTTCTTGATATAACCAAGCAGTTTTGGGTGGGTTGATGAGCCAGTTTTTGTGTGGTTATCTGATGTGTGCATGCTTGGTATCTTGGGGTCTCTTTGTGGGCTTTGTCAGTGTGTTGGGGTGGGGAAGCTGGGTAGTAGAAACTGCCCGGTTTTCCCTTTTTGATGTGCTGTCGGGGTCTGTGCGAGGGCTCTTGGGTGTTGGGTGTGCACTTTTTGGACTTCTGCATGTGGACTGGTTTAAATTTATGGATTTGGCTATTAGTTCTCCCTCCCTTGGGTCCGACGACTTAAGGACACTGGCAACGACTTCTGGCATGAACATGGATACGAGCTTGGCTACTGGACAGAACCAAACACAGACACCAGGGTGTTAGTAAATCTGGTGGATTTGATTCAAATAATAGGGTTCTTTATTGCACTAATTTAGGCTTGTCATTAGATTATGAATGCTTATACAGTGTAGTAAAACAATTTGGCAAAGTGGAAAGAATTAAATTAATTCTAGAAAAGGATAAGCAGTCATTTTCTGCTTTTGTTAACTTTTCCTCTCCCTTGGAAGCTAGTGAGGCTCAACAAAGACTCCATGGCCACATCCTAAATGACTCGGTTCTCAGCACGAAAGTGTTTTCAGTGAAAAACTTAAATGACGAGCCATATGATTTCATTCCTAAGACTGAAGAACATGGACCAGCCCCATGTACCAGAGCTCTTCCTCCTCCTTTATGGCATGTTGCTATCTACAAGGAGGGAGGGAAAAATTTAATAAAAGCTGCTGAATGCATTGAGAGCAAGGTTGGTTCCATTTCAATTAGAAATTTAAAATGCTATGGAAAGAGCCTTCTAATAAAAGCTGGTAATGAGACTCAAGCAGTTCTGCTATCAAATTTTAAACCTTCTGAAAGTGGAAATATTGAATGTATTTCATCTCATAGATTCTTTAACACACTGAAAGGGGTAGTTTACTCAAAAGACCTGCATGTTTTTAAAGAGGAGGAGATTCTCCATCGATGTCCTCTTTGTGTATCTCATGTTAAAAAACTGGGTGGGGATGCAGCCATCCTTTTAACCTTCTCCTCCAATTAGGCTACCTACCCAATACCATCATTGTTGGCCATGAGAGGATGCAGGTTAAAAAATATAAAAGAAATCCTAAACAGTGTCACAAATGCTTTGAATATGGCCACATTCAAAACTCTTGCGATGATAATAAAAGATGTCCCATGTGTTCTGCAGAGCACGATATTTTGATGAGTGTGAAGCATCCTGACACAGTTTCCTATGTAAGGGTGATCACCCTCCAGATTCTAGGGCTTGCCCCAGATATAGATTTGAACAAGAAGTGCAATGTAAGGCCACCAATAACTGCATCTGATAGTAGGTATCGTAAACCTGCTATTCCTTTGACTGTAAATAATAATGAAAATCTCCAAAATGGTCAGAAACTTTCGTCAAGTGCTTTGGAGTCCAATACCAAAAATTTTACTTCCAAAAGCACAGAAAATTTATCTTCCAAAGTCGATACAAAAGCCACCTCTACGATAGCTGCCAATTCATCTCCAAAAATAAGTGTGCCAAAACCAACTAATAATTCAGGAAGATGTTCTAAAAATACTTCAAACAAAAATAAGTTAAAGGAACAACCCCAGTTAGATAGAGCTAGTTCAGAGCCATCAATCGTCACAGCCACAAACAAAAATAATAACAAAGCTATAATTACAACTACCAAGAAGCACACAAGAAATACTTCCCCAAATAATGATGGCTTTACAATAAAAACTTCGAATGGGTTCAGTGTTTTGGAAGAGATCTCTCCTCCTAGAAAGGTGGTTCCAAAAGTAGATTCAGAACAAAAACATCAGTTTAGTCTTGCTGCCCTAAAACAAATAGGGTTAGTGATGCACAGAATCACAGTAGAAATTCAGAACATCAGGATCATAATAAAAAATATGAAGATCAACCAAAGACCCTGAATTCCAGTTCAGATGAAAAGGGATTAAGAAAACAATTTCTTATAAAGGAGAATTTCCCACTCCACCCTGGGAACAATACTTCCCCTCCAAGGAGTGGGAAGTAGCACATTTTACCACCTTAGCATTCATGCTCGATATCCTTCAGTAGAACTGTAAAGGTCTCAGAGCCCGTACAGAAGACCTTAAAGTTTTAATGCATGAATTCAATCCGGGGATTATATGCCTGCAGGAAACAATGTTAGGCAACTCTCCTTATAATCCTGGACTAAATTATTCAATATTGAAATCATATCCCCCAACTGGTGATCGTGCCCATAGAGGTGCTGCAATTATTATTAATAAATCTCTGCAGCACTCCACAATACAACTAAATACAACTCTACAAGCTGTTACTATTTCAGTCATTTTGGAAAGAGGATAACAATCTGCTCCTTATACCTTCCACCAGACCTTGCTTTTAACACTGGAGATATTCAGTCCTTAATTGACCAACTTCCAGCTCCTTTACTTCTGCTAGGTGATTTTAATGCCCACAACCCCCCTTTGGGGAAGTTGGTTTTTAGACAGTAAAGGGAAATTAATCGAAGACATTATTGACATGAATGATGTTACCCTATATAATAATGGATCAGTGACCTTCCACAACATTCATGATAATCATTTTTCTGCACGGGACCTTAGTATTTCTTCAACAAGTATCCATCTTGATTTCAATTGATCTTTTAATGAAGATTTAAATGGAAGTGATCACTACCCGATCCATTTGAAATATGCTGTAAATGCTCCATCTGAAGTTTTACGTAAGTGGAAGGTAGAGGATGCAGACTGGGATAAATTCAGTAAGGGTGTCAATCTAGACAGGGAGTTTGAGTCCTTTCATTCTCATCTAGATGCCTATGATTACTTTATTGGATCTACTTTGAAGAGCGCTGAAGGCTCGATTCCAAAAACAAAAGGCAAACCTCGTAGTCCTGCAGTTCCCTGGTGGAATAAGACACGTCGTATTCTGAGGAAAGTGACTAGGAAGTGCTACAGTCGTTACAAAACTAGTGGCTCCCCTCTACAGACGTGCTTTAGCCAAGCAACAGCGCTTTTATAAGAAAGCCAAAAGAGAATGTTGGCTTTACTATATTAATGGAATAAACTCCAAGACCCCACTAAGAGTGGTGTGGCGCAAAATAAGGAAACTGAGTGGAAAATTTGTTGCGCCACCATTACCCTCATTAAAAATAAATTACTCGAATCACAGAGCCCATTGAAGTTGCCAATGAGCTAGGAAAACACTTTTCTAAAGTTTCCAGCCCTAACAGTTATTCTCCAGAATTTCAAAGAATTAGGAATTCTGAAATGACTCTGAAATTTGATTCAGGAAAATCTGAACCATAAAACTGCAAATTTTCCCTAAGAGAATTTTGAGGCGCTCTCCTCAAGCGAATCTACAGCTCCAGGTGAGGACACAATTGTAGGCTATGTGAAATGCTTAAACACCTCCCGGATGATGCCAAAAAATATTTACTCAAGATTACAAACAAAATATGGGAAACAGGAATCTTACCCAAGGACTGGAAAATATCCATAATTGTTCCTATGGAAAATATCCATAATTGTTCCTATTAAAAAGCCTAATAAAGATGCTTCCCAAGCCACCAGCTATAGACCAATAGCTCTTACCAGCTGTGTGTGTAAGCTGATGGAGAAAATTATAAATACCAGACTAGTTTGGCACCTGGAAACCAAAGGATTAATATCGCAATTTCAGTTTGGTTTCAGGAAAAGCCGCTCCACCCTTGACCCCTTGCTGAGGCTGACCAACCAAATCCAGCAAGGATTCGCCAAACAATGTCAGACTATCGGCATATTTTTTTGACTTAGAAAAAGCATATGACACTACCTGGAGAACTGGCATCATAAAACAATTGCACAAGATGGGCATATGTGGAAGAAGGATCAGGTTTATATATTCCTTTTTAACAGACAGATTTTTAAAGGTAAGAGTGGGAAACTCCCTCTCTGAACCTTTTATGCAAGAGGAAGGGGTTCCCCAAGGAAGCGTTTTAAGTGTAACACTCTTTTCAGTGGCAATAAATAGTGTGGTTGAAAAAATCTCACCCCCTGTTAAATGCTCGCCTTTTGTCGACGACCTTGCAATATACTGCACAGGATATGATTCCTTGTCTGTATGTAAACATTTGCAAAGGTCTATTAATGCTATTACTAAGTGGGATGATGAGAATTGTTTTAAATTCTCCTCTTCCAAAACAGTTGCAGTAAGATTTACCAGGTGCGGGCGTGTGGAAGAGGTTCCCACACTTAGTCTAAAAGGGTCTATCATTCCTTATGAAAACGAAGTAAAATTCCTGGGGATGACTATAGACTATAAATTAACATGGGCCAGCCACATAAATGCCCTAAAGATTAATGTTAAACAGTCTTTGAATATTTTAAAGGTTGTTTCTGGATTTAGTTGGGGGGTTGATAAGAAATCCCTTCTGAGGCTATATGACTCTCTATGACGATCTAAGCTTGACTATGGCTGTCAAATTTATTCCTCAGCTTGTAAAATTAAGCTAAAGGAACTGGATGTTGTACACAACATGGGGTTGAGAATATGCTCGAGGGCTTTTAGAGCTTCGCCTGTTTAAAGCATATACGTTGATACAGATCATTTTCCCCTTGATCTAAGAAGGCAAGAGTTAGGGTTGCGATATGTGGCTAGAATTAAAAGTGCTTCCAAAAATCCCTCCTTTCAAGCACTAAAGGAAACAGACTCTCGAAATTTTTCTTGTGCAAGAGCTTCTTAACCATTCCAAATTCGGCTGAATGAGATGTTAGGAATAATCATCTTAAATCCCAGAAAGTCCTGGAACTAGAATATCCTGTAAATCCTCCATGGCTTATTCCAGAAGTATTAGTATGTAAGAAATTGTTCAACAAAAAGGACTGCACTGAAGAAGAGATTAGGGGAAAATTCTTAGAGCACGACGTTACCCATGCTAATTTTACAAAGATCTACACAGATGGACCAGTCAAATATTGGTGTTGGTTGCGCTGTTATCCTTGGTGATACAGCGTACACAGCTAAATTACCCGAATCTGCATTAATATTTACTGCCGAATTAACAGCCGTAGTCTCTGCCCTAGAATTAGCTTTTCAAAGTAGTGACTCTAATTTTGTCATATACTCAGACTCTAGAAGTTATTAAAAAATTTAATAGCTTTCATCCATTAATTCAGAAAGTTCAGGGGTGGCTTTTTCGTAGCCTACCTATTGTCGGCGTAAATCAGTCTCTTTCTGTTGGGTCCCTTCTCACGTGGGGATTCGCGGAAACGAGATGGCAGACAGGGAAGCCAAAGCTGCTAGTATTTTATCAGACACCTCTTTCAGAAAAGTGCCTCATACAGACCTAAAAGGTCCTATTAGATCTTATGTTTTAAGTAAATGGCAAGAAAGGTGGACTTGTGAGAGAGGTGCGAAATAATGAGCAGGAAGACAAGTACTGCTAGTTTATTGAGTTGTTGTTATTTTAGATTTAGCTGGCCTTGTGCCAGCACGGGCTCTTGCTCCTAGAGCAGCCCGTAACTCTATGTTGATGATGAGTCTGTGAGATGGGTAGGTTGGATGAAAACTTTATTATGATGCATGAAAGTGATTTTGGTGGGGGTGATTTTTGAAATGAAAAGATTTAACAGGCAATGTTGCAACCTCTTTGAACCCTAAGGTACCCATCAGATGAGGATAAAAGTACGATAGCAGTGAGTGTTGGCTAGTGGGAGAGGCCAACAGATGGAAAAAAGAAAAATTAAGTAGTAGGCACAGGTAGCTAGTATGCTAGCTCGTGGTGATCTAAAGCCATATTCCTTGTCCGGTCCTAATTCTTGTGTCTCTGTTGGGTGTTGATTGTGGTGGATGGAATGATAGGGGAGGGAGTGATTTCTAAAAGAGTCAGCATCTAGAGATGAATGGTATGGCTTTTGATTTGTTGTCTGGGTCGGGTCTGTTTCTGTACAGTCAAGAAGGTAGTGTTCCAGGGGTTCTTCTGGGATTGTTTCACAGTACTTGCATGGTTGAGGGTTATCTACTATTCTTTGCCATGTGCACAGGTATCCTAGCCTTAGCCGATGGATTATGACTGCTGGGGCCCGTGACATGTCTTTGGTTATATTGTTTGGTTTTAGGTTTACGTGTTCATGTACCATTTGGCGGTTTTGAGCCACCAAAACAGCTCTTCTGACTTTGCTTTCCTCCTGTAGTCGGCAGTGTGCTGCTGCTTTGTTTTTCAGTTGTGTGAGTGAGGGTGATTTTGATACTAATTGTGCTGTGTAGCAAACCCACTTTTTGCTAGTGAATCTGCTTCTTCGTTTCCTTGGATTCCCACATGACTCGAATCAGTTTAATGTTATTTTCTGTTCCTGTCTTGATGGAGGCTTGCAATTGCCCATATGTTGATAGAAGTCTGATGTTTTCTTTTGCTTTTCCTTTTATTATAGCCTGGATTGCTCCTTTTGAGTCAGTATGAATTGTTGTGTTTCCCTGCCTATGCTGAGAGTCTTCTAGAGCTTTTGAAATGGCAAATAGTTCAGTTTGTAGTGGAGGCATTGTCAGAGAGCCTCCAGCATCCTTTGAGGTTGTTGAGTGGACCCCCAGCTGCTGCTGCCGGGATGCTGAGATCTACTGATCCATCCGTAAAATATTCATTTGTGGCTGCAGTTTTCCTGATTGCCTCTTGGGCTGCTAGCCTTAGCTGTTGAGCAGTGCATGCTTCTTTGCTTGCAGGGAGGACTGTAAAGTTTATCTTGAATAGTTCAGGCTCCCAGGGGGATTGTTCTTTGTACTCTGGGATTGGCGTGTCTTCCTTGATTGCGGCAGCTTGATTTTGCATTTCTACTCTCCTTAAAGCTGCTAGGAGGTCGCCAGCATGTCTTGGGGGCGTCTAGTTCCTTGTGAAGCTCAATGTTTTTGTTGACTTCTCTCTTGATTGGGCAGTTCCTGCTACCTTTCAAGGTTTTTAGCAGTATAGATATGTTTCTCTGATCTATTCTGTGCGTTAGAGATTGTAAGTTTGTTTCGTTTCTCAAGACACACAAGTTAGTCCACCTGGGTGCACCTGTGATGAGTCTTAAGGCATTGTTCTGGATTACCTCAAAGCTTTTTGTTCTGTGTTTATGAGGCGAGTAAGGACAGGTGCTGCATACTCCACAGATGACCTTATTGTCTGTATGTAGAAGGTTCTGAGGGCATGGTATACTGCTCCTTGTTTTAGAGAGGTGATTCTTCTCATGGCATTGTGCCTGCATTTGATATTTTGTTTAAGTATTTCTATTTCTTTGCGTGGAGAGAGTTGTTTGTTGATATTTACTCCTAGGTACAAAGTTTTCTACCCATTCAATGGGTTCACCCATGAGTTGTATTTCATTTGGGTTTAGGTCATGTTTAATTGCCATTGCTTTTTTTTAGCTGTATTGATCTTTAGACCAAGCTCTGTACAGCTATTTTCAATTTGTGTTGTGCATTTTGCATATTTTGGTAGGATCTGTACCTGTGTGTGCTCACTAAGCACACATCATCTGCATATATGAAAATTTCCTCTCCCTCTGGCAGGGTGATTGTGGCTACATTTTCCATCAGTACATTGAAGAGGAAGGGGCTAAGTACTGATGAAGCGATCTGCTTATAAAGTGGTGTGCGGACATCTGCGTACCCTGCAGAGACCGCGGGTACAAAGATTTACAGGTGACCTGAAGTCAAACATTTCCCTACAAAAACAGGACAGGTACGTACAGAAAACATAATGATTAATAATGTCTGATGTGTTACAAAAATACTCTGTTACATATAAGTGATGCATGGTCACTTGAACAGACAATAAAATATACAATTCACAATAATGATAACAATATGTGTTCGGTCGACCCCAGGTCGAATGTGAAGGCACCGCAGAAAACGGGATGTTCATCACAGAGAACACGTTGAGCGGGGACTTTACAATACTTCCCCTGCCAAGCCATAGGTAACGTCTGATCAAAGTAGGTATCTGCTGGGGTGATGGAGAGGGCCCCGCTTTCTCGATGTCAACTGGAGGGGGTGGTCACCTTCCCCAGCCCCTCTGGAGGGTGTGTTGGTGCACCTCCCTGCCTGTTATCTGGGTTTTCTGGGGACGCCCAGACGTTTTCCTGTGCATTGGGCTGGCAGATTAGGTTGCTAAACCTGCGGGATGCTTTGGGAACTGCCCGTTGTCCTCCTCCAGGAATGCGGGCTTGAGGCGGTTTTATCCAGTCTTCCCTTCCGTGGATGGCTACCGGAATGCCTTTTGTTCCTTTCGAGCACGAAAGGTCCCCTGTAGGGCCTGGTTAAGGGTGTCCGCATGGCGTCGTCCCTGATTTATGTGGGTTGGAGGACAGACCGGGAGGCATGAAGGGGACGTCATGTCGGTGTATGTCCTCTGGCAGGGGGCCAACTTCCCAACCCTGTCACGGAGCCTCTGCTTCGCTATGTCGTCCCTGTCTTCTATGACGAGTTCCCCCGGGACTACCAGGGTCTCCCGTGACTTTTACTGCTGAGGAGGGGTCACCGTTGGCTCTGGGGGTGGTTCTCAATCCGAGTAGGACCAAGGGCAGCTGGTACTCCCAATTCTCGGAAGTGCAACGAGCCATGAGGGACGCCTTCAGGGACCTATGGAACCCTTCCACCATTCTGTTGTCTGTAGGGTTGTAGGCGGTGGTGCTGTGATGAGTGGTCCCCATCAGGCGTGCCAGGGCGGTCCACAGCTCGACGTCGTCGTTAACCACGGGGCGATCTTCTTGTATATCCCCTCTAGGAGGGCGTTGATGGCGATGTCTAGCTTCAACACCTTGTCGGTCAGGCCTGCTACCCTGAATTGCCCCTCGACCCTGTAAAGCCAGGATGCTGCATTTTGATTGGTGAATGGCGGAAGCCTCGTGCTGAGGGCCGCCTTTGGTTGGTCCGTCAGGGGGGGTCATCTCGCGGGGTGCAGGTACCGTCTTGGAGGAGCGCACAGGAGGGGGTTGTGCGAGGGAGGCGCCTGCCTCCAAGAAGTTTGTGGTAATTTGTATGTGGTTGGGAATGTCTGTGTCCATGCTCATTCCATGCTCTCACTTGGAGTGTGAGGAAACACTTGCGTCAATACACGCTTGGGAGGTGCTTTGTGGATCCGCTAATGACGCCGTGACCTGTTGGCTCGAACTCAATAGTCAGTCCATTAGGGGCGTGGGTTGGTTCATCGGGCTAAGACTTAGTCACCCGTTTGGGTCGGTTAATGGCTTATTCACCACTGTGAGAGAGGTGCGAAATAATTAGCAGGAAGACAAGCACTGCTAGTTTATTGTTGTTTAGATTTAGCTGGCCTTGTGCCAGCACGGGCTCTTGCTCCTAGGCAGCCCCGGTCAGTTTGTTGTTGTTGTTGTTTTTTAGATTAAGCTGGCCTTGTGCCAGCACAGGCTCTTGCTCCTAGAGCAATCATAACTCTATGTTGATGATGAGTCTGTGAGATGGGTAGGTTTGTAAGAGCCCCGACGCTGTCTCTTCCAAACACGTGTGTTTCGTGTGTTCGTCGATCGTCATCATCGGAGTCGACAGGACAAAACAGGAGCATCTCGTCTTCTTTCTCTACAGGAACGCGATTTCAACCATACAATATTTCCGTCTGTTTCTCCTAAGCATTGTTGTCTTAATGTATGTACAATCACCACTACTTGCATTGCCATGCAAGCATTCTAATCATGTACTCATAATGTTCCAACGAATCTTCTGTATCAAACTGTGTGTATGTTTCTGTTTGTGAAGACGCCAAAGGTCTCTCCATTTCACATTTATTATGCTATTGCATTGTATCCATTAATCTGTCTTGAATCTCATGCAATTGGCCATATGTAGAATTTCCTGACCCTTCCACTGATGTATGTTTCATCACCATATGTTAATCATGTCTCTTGATATCGCCATCTGTTTGTCTGCCGACAAACACAGATGTCTGAACCTTTATGTCCGTTTTACCTGTCTGTGTGTAGACGCTACATTACCGCTCGCACACGTCAATAACATCTTCAAGATTCTGTACATTTATCTCAGTAAGGAACAACCAATAAACCAGTTAACACCCAGCCATTATGTCGCTCATTCCCAGTCCTTACACTGGTGACCCCGGAGTGACTCGAAGGACCCATCCGACCCAAGATGACGACCCACGCGCCGATTGACCCTTCGCCGCCTCGCTGTTTCCCGCCGTTCCTGAGTTCTCAGTATTAGTCCGACCCTCCGAGATGACCCACTCCACCACCGGAGCCCTGGATACCTCCTCCAGGAAACCTGAAGCCGCCCCGCACTTTCGTACTGGACGAGCTGACCAACGAAGGACCAGCCACGTCATCCTTCAGCCTGCTGCCGCCTCTCGAGCTGGCTACCAAGGATCAGCCGCCGTCATCCTTCAGCCCTCGAGCCGGCCACCGAAGGATCATCCGACGTCACCCTTCAACCAGCTCCCGTCCTCCTCGAGCTCCTGCTGGTCGGTGCC
This sequence comes from Macrobrachium rosenbergii, assembly GCF_040412425.1. NCBI lineage: Eukaryota > Metazoa > Arthropoda > Malacostraca > Decapoda > Palaemonidae > Macrobrachium > Macrobrachium rosenbergii. Next base: position 41,184,896 of record NC_089788.1, read on the forward strand.
GCCCTTCAGCCTCCTACCCGCCCCTAGCCCAAGCCCTTCGAGCCAACTACAATTGTCGCCAAGACAATTTCCGCATCGATGCCTCGCTTGTGGGGAACATTGTCTTTTCCGTCGCCCCGACGCCGTCTCTTCAAAACAATCAGACGTTACACACGTCTTGGGGGAGAGTGCCTTGCAAGAGCCCCGACGCTGTCTCTTCCAAACACGTGTGTGTTCGTGTGTTCGTCATCGTCATCATCGGAGTCGACAGGACAAAACAGGAGCATCTCGTTTTCTTTCTCTACAGGAACGCGATTTCAACCATACAATATTTCCGTCTGTTTCTCCTAAGCATTGTTGTCTTAACGTATGTACAATCACCACTACTTGCATTGCCATGCAAGCATTCTAATCATGTACTCATAATGTTCCAACGAATCTTCTGTATCAAACTGTGTGTATGTTTCTGTTTGTGAAGACGCCAAAGGTCTCTCCATTTCACATTTATTATGCTATTGCATTGTATCCATTAATCTGTCTTGAATCTCATGCAATTGGTCATATGTAGAATTTCTGACCCTTCCACTGATGTATGTTTCATCACCATATGTTAATCATGTCTCTTGATATCGCCATCTGTTTGTCTGCCGACAAACACAGATGTCTGAACCTTTATGTCCGTTTTACCTGTCTGTGTGTAGACGCTACATTACCGCTTTGCACACGTCAATAACATCTTCAAGATTCTGTACATTTATCTCAGTAAGGAACAACCAATAAACCAGTTAACACCCAGCCATTATGTCGCTCATTCCCCAGTCCTTGGCAGGTCCCTCTCTGGTTATGGAGTTTTCTATGTCCTACACCATCTCAGAATAGTTAATATTCATTGCAAATTTGTTATGATACACTCTTGAAAGTGATTTTGGTTTTGACTTGTTCTTCCTTTATTGATGAGACTCACTGGCCTGATCTCTTCTAGGGGAGGCCACTAAACTAAAACTGTTCTTCAGTCTTGGATGGTGACATAGCCTCTGTACCTTCCACTGTCTTAGATTGGATTTACAGGTGACCTGAGGTTCTTCTATTTCTCTACAAAAACAGGACAGGTTCATATCAGAAAACATAATGATTAATAATGTCTGATGTTGGCGTTACAAAAATACTTTGTTACCTTCCTATGGTGCTGGCAAACCTGAAGATATATTTGTCCCTGCCTGGTCACTTGAAACCAGACAATAAAATTTTTGCCTTTTTATAGGCACAAATTTTCAATATCAATAATGATAATAGCATGTCGTTTTTGTTAAGTTTGCAAATCCTTTTGCTTGTTTTATAACGCTCTTCTTTCTGGCATCAGGCACCTGCTCAAAGAATCAACGGGATGTTTATTTTTTTAAAGAATATCTGTGGTTGAGCGGGAATACAAAGGACTTTATATTGCTGCTCCTCTTCTTTTGCCAATAATAAAAAATTAGAAATATTAGAACTATAATATTTGACTCTGGTCTTATTCCATTCCAGCCTGTGAATGGCTCCAGAGGTTATTTGAACTCAGATTAAGATTGGGTTTTAACCCATCAGTTAATTTTAGAAGTGATTGACCAGCCCTCCAGAGTGTGGCTACTGTTTGAAACACAAATAACAGTGGAGCACATTCAAGTGGTGGTCTGCCCATTTTATTTTAACTAAAGAAAAGATATTTCCAGGGTAAATCCTCTTTGATATTTTGGAGATGAAGCAGATACTTCTGCTATCATCTCTTTTTTTAAAATGTATAACATTTTTTAGCGATATTTCATTTTTTTCCTAATATATTTATTACATCACACAGAATTTTAATGATATTAAATTTTTTATTATGTATACAGTATATCACATCATCATTCATTGAACTTCAAATCTTTATTTAACTGGTCACATGCTACTTCATTTATCTTGTATCCATGAATCATTTCATTGTTAACTCATAAGGTTCATTTACCTGAAATTTATTTTCTCTCAAAAGGCACTGAATGGCCAACTTGGCCTAGTGCCTGATCTTATTGAGCCAAACTATCAACTGGAAGTATTAAGAGTTCTTATTTATTACCTGAAGACCAAGGTATACCTGTCAAAGTGAGAACTTGGAAACGTGGTAATGCTGCATTTTCCGAAAAGCAAAAAGTGTATCAAGTATTTTTCTATCAACCTGACTTTTGTGGCACTGCTCGTGCGGTCTTGAGAATTTGAAAGTTTGTTGAGAACAGACAAATGGCATTTTGAGAGACATAATAAACGTTGACAATGATGAAATACATATCGGTGGAAACTTTTAGAAAAGAGTCCATGAATATTTAAACCTATGTGTCTTGACATATTAAGAAATGCAATGCCTGACATGATAGATGCGAAAACAAAGAGACATCTTGAAATTTATCGTTCTTTGTTTCGTTACTATTTCCCCAACCAAAGACAATAAATTGCAAGAGTAATGATTGACAGATTTATTCTGAAAAAATTTTTTCACGGAATCTCTTTGGGAGCAGATTTTTGCTGGCCCCCAAATTCTGATACCTGCAGACGTGGGCCAAAGTTTACTGCTGAAACACGATTTTTAGCTTAGTTGAATGGATGAACTTCCCAAAGAGGCTTGTTGGGATGTCCTTGACCCTGTTTTTTCTGGGATGGAACGGGATCATCTGGACAGCCACGTTTTGTGGAGGAATTCTGGGGCACCTGCCGGTTTCATTCCTCCTGAGTTTTGCTGTTTGTTGGAACAGAAACATTGCTAACAGGAAAGCTGGTTTCAGCTTGGTCGACAGAAAATTCAATGGTTAGTTTTTAAGATATGGCATCCCACTTTTTCAGGGAAAGGTCCCGGGCTGGGTGCACCTTTTAAAAGACTGGTTTCATTGCTCCTAAAATTAGTTTCATTGCCCATGGACGTTGATGAGATTTTGGTCTTGCCTTGTGATGATCTTGTCAATATCTATCGTCTTGCAGAGGCCCTGATGAGGGCGAAGGGGCAAGGGTGGTGGTCATCAAGATTTTGAGTGCAGTCTTTGACTGTGTGAATTCTGAAGTACTTATCTACAAGCCAAGATTATTGGGAGTTGGTGGGTCCTTTACTAACATTTTAAAAGAATTTTTAAATGTCAGAACCTTGGAAGGGTCTGTGTTGATCCGGCACCATGGGGAAGAACTTCCTGGTAATGTCCTGTTCAGGTGTTCCTCAAGGGGATTACGTTGACATATGACATGAGACAAGTTCTGGGAGAAACTGATTTGTCATCGATGATCATGCTACTCTTCTATGAACTGTTGATCCTTCCACAATGCCGTGGTCTGTGGTTTGAGAATCCTAAATAGAGATCTGGCATCAGTAGTCAGTAGGCTTTGGGGCATGAGCTTAAAACCCTTCTAAAACTCAAAGACCTGATAGTTATGCTGATCCAAAAAACTTTTGCCTCCAACTTCGACAGATTTACATTTAAATGGTATGGTTTTAAATGTCAATGGGACTTCTTAAGATTGTAGTGTGTAATTTTTATGAAAAGTTGACTTTCAAGGTATATGGCGCCCCTGATTGCAGCCTTTGTTTCTCAAAATTGGTATCTTGACTGAAGAAATGTTTTAGAATGTTTCCGGATGAAGCTATGATTCTAAGTTTTTAAAATTTTCCTCTTCCTTATTTGGAGTTATGCAGTTTTTCCAGCGAGTCCTCTGGTGCTAACCAAAGACTATGTCATCTAACTTGTCACCCTCAAATCTTGGCCATGGATATGTCATCATTGAAGTTTGTTTTTCCAGGATCTTAATGTTGACTTGTCATTATGTTCGTTGCATAAAATCCCACTAGAATGACTTCCCATCCTCTTGACTGCTTCTTTAGTGGGCTAACTGTTTTTGCTTGCAACATTAGGCAGGTTCCTGCTGCAAAGAGTGTATAATTTTCTAGCATCAGGTTTAATCTACTCCTTTGCTAGGAGTCTTGTCTTGGCTGGGTAAAATGTGGAATAGTGTACCTAATGGTGCAGTTCTGGTCTCAAAATATTCAAGAGAGGAACAAATTCTTTCAAGCATCTCTTCTGAGGTCTCATAAATTTCAGGCTTGTGGTATCAGTTTTAAAGGTCTATTCCTTCATTTTTTTATTTAATTGTCTTGTCCTATAATTCATCTCTTTCTGCAGACTGATTTCCCATTGGAGCCATTTTGGGTTTATAGTCTGTTGACTCTGTCTGCACATAAGGGTTTTCAGCTGAAGATTTAATGAAAGAAAAGTGCTGAATATTCCACCAAAGTGCATTTTGTTTGAATTTAGAACATCTCTGAGGGATGACTTGATGCTCCTTGGCTCAATGAATTGGTTCTTTTCACTGCACTTCACTGCCGAATTCCTGTTTCTTTCAGTTTTCTTTCATTTGCCAGGGATAGCATATAATTAATATTAACTCCTAGGTTAGATTTTTCAGGGGCAACTATGAGGGTGATGATATCTCAGAGGCAGGTACTCAAAACTTAGGAAGTGTGGGGAGGTCTTGAGAATTTGCAGAGCTGGAATGTTTCTGAGAGTTGGGGTCAGGCCAAGTCAGGGTGCAGAACCAGGGTTGGGTAGGTCTCGAAGAGCTCCCATGTATCCATTTCTGTGTCAAGAAGGCTGTAGCTGTCTCAAACGTCACCAGACTCCAAATCCTCCTCCTCCTGGCAGGGTCTTGGGAACTAGGGAGTCTGAGGCAGGAGAAAGTTGATCTCTTTGGACACTGTCCCTGGTAAAAGAGAGAGAAAAGACAAAAATCAAAGAGAAACAATTTTCCTTCAGTGGAATCAGTTCAAAATTTTTGAGAGTCAGTTCACTTCACACCCTGAGGTTGAACACATTGGAGAAATAGTTCTAAAAATGTTTGTCACTGGCTGGTATGGCACTAGGTTCAAGCACAACACAACAATAAAATAGCATAAGGCCTCCAGGGGCAATTTTTTTCTTGGATGTCATGTGGAGGGGCTCTTCTGTTGGCTGTGAGTCTGGCTGAGCAGCAGATGCACATGATTGGTTTGTGCAAAGGGGTTTTAGTTTGCTTGGGTTTTTGCTCAAGGAGGAGGGTGGCTGTGTTGGTGGGCATCTCAGGGTGACTATGGGATGGATGTAGGATGTCCTCTGGTTACTGATGCAGCTCTGGCTTTCTACCAGGGAACTGATGGAGGACCTCATTGTTCGAAGAGATGGAGCAGACGGCGATGGTCCATGTTGTCATTGAGGATTGTGGTGTTCTTCATGATCTGCTGGCACTGCCAGGGACTCTGCTGTGTTACCATGAACTGTTGGTATACATAGATGAACAGGAGGTCCTCTTGAAGAGGTGAGACAAAGTGGTCAATCATAATTACGGAATGGATGGCAGTCATTCTTGGGTCAAAGTTCCATTTGGTAGAGGATAATTCCATCTCTTCTTCATTGGATCACTGGATGGTGGGGTTGTTCTTCATGGCAGTACTGGGCAGTCCTCCGATTCTTATAGTAGATTATAAAGTCGTTCGATTATCTACTTTGGATGAAGAATCTCTGAATGATGTTTTTCTTGGCTGCCTCATCCTTCTTGTAGTTAGTATTCTACATCCCCAGTAAAAATTCAGAGGTGGCACTCTGGAAGGGTAGTGGGAGAGGGCATCTGGCCTGATGGAGGCACTTAACCGATGTTTTAAATTTATCAGAGCATTCTCTGTTGTGCTGAGACAGAGCCTGATGCCTCGGTTTTTCTGTGGACCTTCATCTGGAAGCCCCAGGTGTTGCTGGTAATACAGATGTTAAGCAGGGGATGGTATTGTCAGTGGTTCTCTTGGTTGTGTGTGGAAGACTGATTCTTCCTTTGAATGTGCCGACAAATTTTGTCTCCAGCTCTGGGTATGCTATTAAGTGGGCTAAGAAAATATACTACATGCTCAAACAAAAAGGTGTCAGAATACAGAAAAGAGAACCAACATCAAAGGCTGAAGAAACGTAGACAAAGGTAAGACCTTAGATAAAGACGTAAAACAAAACTGGGATGCATCATTGAAATAAGAGAATTGCAGGGAAAATCTGGGAATTTGGATAATACTTTAGTTTTATGAGTTAGGATGAAAACCACAATGAGCTTTCATAATCGTAAAATATTGTTTGAAATTAATTGAATAAAGAAATACAGAGTTGTGGAAGGGCCATTAATCCTCCTTGGTCTCCTCATCTGTACTTTTAGGATCAACACAAGTCACGATTGTCTTTCTAGGAACCAGCCTTCTGGATGTGGTCAGAGAGACCAGGATGCTGTATCTGTTTTTGACCAGCCCCATTTTCCTGAGTCCTAATCCCAATCCTGGAACAGTTTCTATGGTGTTGGTTTAAATTTCAATGAATATGGTCGCCTGATGAGATTTGTGAGGATAGCATATAAAATCTGTAATCTCAAGAGTAATCTTCAATCATATTTCTTATGGAGAAGGGTTACTGTCCCTTATTCACAGAAATATAACCCTTGAAAGCTAAATAGCTTTTTAACATTATAATAATAATATGCTTAAAAATCTGTTAAAAAATCTTTTGTTAAAACAATTATCAGAAGGTTATTGTTCTTTGTTCTGCAACTACTTTTCAATATCATAAAGGTGAGAACTATGAGACACGGTTGGGAGATGAGTGGAGAGATTTTTGGAAGATAAAGCACAGCAAGATATGACTGGCAGAATTACATGGGTGCTCCTTGTGTCACTGACTGTTGAATGCAATGATGATAATGATGATGATGATTATTGGCCATATAAAGGCATCTCTTACAGATATAAAATTTTCTTAAATGAGTTGTTAGACCTGCCAAAACTCTTGATGACGTAATGAATGAAACAAAAAATAAAATGTAATAAAGTTATTACCAAATGGTGTACCACCTGGCATATTCAAAGTCCTACCTGTTCATCGGATTATTTATATTAGCCTATTCAATAATTTTAAGCAGCATTTTCTTTGTGACAGAGAAAATCCATTTAGGCCGTTTTGAAACTAGGGACCCATTCACACTATACAATCTAGAGAAATACATATTAGGGAAAGACCAGAAAAAATAATAATATTGAAGATTTAGATAATAATAATATAAATGAGAAATACAATGCATGACGTATTGATATAAATGAAGATTATATATATATTTACAGTATATCATATATTATAATTTATATAAATAAATACTAGAAAAACATGTATATATATATAAAGTTCCTATATATATCTCAGTTAATCTCATAAATGATTTTTTTTAGGCCATGGATTCAAAGAGACAATCCAAAAATAACGCTGAACCAAATTAGTCATGTTCAGTAATGAACGTAAACATTGCAGAAGATTGCTAGTAGTTTTTAAGACACCTTGAGAGTTACGTAATTTGTCTTTTAGCTAACAGTGCAATGCAGTTTTATGAATAACAAGAGACTAATTAAAATTATTATAATATTCAATTGACCTAAAGGCCAGCGTTTCCGTAACTTATAATCATAGATTCTTGCAAGAGTTTAATTCCTCTAACAGAAGTAATAAACGTAAATGAATGCCATTAAATTTACGCAACGTTATAAAAACAAAAATACCATTTATGACGCAATTATGAATGAGAACATTGTAATTCAAAGGAAATGATTCAAACATGCAAATTTGTTCTCTCAGCTTTCTGTTGAGAACATCATAATCAGAGACTGTCAACTGTTTGATTTGGTGGAACGACTCCAGGAACAGAAAGTGTCATTTGATCAAAGTACTTTTATACTAGTTCCATTTTGCTGAAACTTGTTTCAGCTCATTTCAGATTTTTGTTGGGCATCATTTCCAAAGATGGTTTGGCCAGCAAAGTGAGCCTAATCAGCTGAGTTTTTTTTTTTTTTGAGCTATTTTATGTGTTTTGAAGCCACATGAGCAAGGTATTTCAGCAAAAATTATATACTCCCACTACTATATGTTTTATATCATCATCATTGGTAGCTAGTAGACAGACAAAGATCAAGAAACATAATAATTTCAGAGAAATTTTGTATATTTATGATTGCAAATTTAAAAGAAAACATGCTGTTACTTCTTGGGGCTTGGTCTACTGATGACTGGTATGGTCCTCTGTATGGTCTGGTCAGGGGTGGGCAGTGGGCGTCACTCCTCATGAAGACGTGTGTACAGGTTTTCAGGCCTTCTGGGCTGAAGTTGTGGGTCCTGTCTGCGAAAGTCTTCCGGCAGGGCGCGAACTTCTTTGTAATTTCTCTTAGTCTTGGAAGGGGTGTATCTGGGTTGTCTGGCTCTGTGGGGAAGAATTCTCCAGATATGGCCAATGCTTCGCCCTAGACTTTTTCTGAGAGAGGTCCCTCGCCATTTGCCCTTGGTGCGGTGTGGAGACCCAGCAGGACCCAGGGCAGCTGCGCCTTCCAATTCTCGTCAGTACAACGTGCCATCAGAGCTGCTTTCAATGAACAGTGGGTCCTTTCCACCATACCATTGGCCACAGGGTTGTATGCCGTCGTACTGTGGAGTGCTGTCCCCATCAGGTGTGCCAGGAAGACCCAGAGTTCCAACAAGAATGCCAGGCCCCTGTCTGTAGTTATATCGTCTGGCACACCGAAACGGCTTATCCAACTTGAAGGTAGGGCTTCCGCACAGGCACTTGTTGATGCTTCTCCCATTGGGGTTGCTTCCGGCCAGCTTGTGGAACGGTCTATGACTGTCAGGAGGTATCTGGCATCCCCTGATTACGGCAGAGGTCCTACGACGTTTACATGGATGTGCCCAAAACGCCGTCGTGGTTGAGGTAAGTCTCCGATGACTGATTCCGTGTGCCTAGTGATCTTACTTGTCTGGCACGGTATGCAGTTCTTCGCCCATTCTTGTACGTCCTTCCTGAACCCATGCCACACGAATTTCTCTGTCATCAGGCATGTTGTTGTTCGTCCTGATGAATGGGACAGCCTGTGGATGATGTCGAACGCCTGCTTTCTTCGTGATGCAGGCATCAGGGGGCATGGGCGGCCTGTGCTGGTGTCGCAGTGGTGTCGCAGAGAAGTGTCGATCTTGATTCACCTATTAGCTCGTCTTCCCACTTCACTGCGGTAAGTGCCGTGTGGTAAGCTGCCATTTCCGGGTCTGCGGCCTGTTCCTTCACCAGGTCTTCGTAGTCTATGCCCAGGTGGACTGAATTTATTTCAATCCTTAATAGGGCATCGGCTACCGGGTTCGTCTTGCTGGGGACATAACTGATGGTGCATCTGAATTCGGAGATAGCAGCCAGGTGCCATTGCTGTCTTGCCAACCATGCGTCTCTTGCCTTTGTGAATGCATGTACCAACGGCTTGTGGTCTGTCAGGATGGTGTATGGGCTGCCGTCCAAGAGGTACTTGAAGTGCTGCACGGCTTGGTAGATTGCCAGCAGTTCTCTGTCAAATGCACTGTAGCAGGTCTCCGCAGCTTTAAGGAAACCGTCTACTATCTGCTCCAGCACAGCTACACAAGTGACGTTGCTGGCATCGGTGGTAAGTCTCAGGGGGGCGGTGGGGTCTTGATATGTTAAGGTGGTGGCTTTGGCGAGGGCTGCCTTCGTCTGTCTGAGCGCCTTTTGCTGCAGGACTTCCCAAGTCAGTGCTTTTGGCTTCCCCTTCAGCACTCCGATTAGGGGATACATGATGCAGGCGATGTCCGGCATGAATTGTCGGTAGTAGTTAACCATGCCAAGGAACTCCTGCAGGGACTTGATCGTTTTTGGTGTTGGAAAATCCTTCACTGCATCCACCTTGGAGGCCACGGGACAGACACCTGTCGGAGAGACCTCATGTCCCAGGAAGTCTACCTTCTCCACTTCAAAGGTGCATTTGTCGAATCTGATGACCAATCCATTCTCCTGAAGGCGTTTCAGCACAGCCTGGGCTTGACCCAGGTGCTCCTTCGGGGACCTGGAGAAGATCAGGATGTCGTCCACGTAGCAGACACAGAAAGGTAGGTCCCCCAAGATGCTGTCCATCAGGCATTGGAATGTGGCCCTGGAGTTCCTGAGGCCAAAGGTAGAGTAGGAGAAGGTATATGTCCCAAACAGCGGGATGATGGCTGTCTTCAGAACGTCGTCAGGATGTACTGGCACCTGAAAGTAGGGCTTGAGCAAATCCATTTTTGTTAATATCTTGGCCGCATCTAGGGCTCCTGTTAGGTCTTGCATGTTTGGCAGGGGATAGTGGTCCAGTGCTGTCACTTGGTTCAGCTGACAATAGTCACCACAGGGCCTCCAGGAACCATCTGGTTTCTTCACCATGTGGAGGGGGAACGCCCATGGACTCGATGCTTTTTTGCAGATACCCATCCTTTTCATCTCGGCGAATACCTGTTTAGCATCCCGGAGTTTCTTGGGCGGCAGGTAGCAGAACTTGGCATGTGTCGGCGGGCCTGTGGTGGTGATGTGGTGATGGATGCTGTGCTTGGCCTGGGTACCTGGCACCTGATGCATTCCTGGCTTGAAGGCATCTGGGAATTCATGCAGTAGGGTGCTGTATTTGTTCAGTGAGATGGAGCATACATCGGGCATTCCCGGTCCGGCAGAGAGCGGTCGGGAGTGGCAGGTTCCAGTATCCAGCAGGCGTTTTCGGCCATCGTCTACCAGCAGTCCATGTTGTGCAAGGAAATCAGCACCTAGTAAGGGAAACTTGACATCCACAATGATGAAGGGCCATTCATATTTATTGCTCAGGATGGATATTCTGCGGGTCCGAGTTCCATAGCAGTGGATGGGGCTTCCATTTGCGGCCACTAGTGTAGCTGCAGCGTCAGATGTGCGGTCGTAGTCCTCCCTCGATGACGGAAATACCGACAGCATAGCCCCCATGTCTATCAGCATCAGTCTTCCCGATATGGTGTTGTGGATGAAGAATCCTACTGGCTGGGATTCTCTAAGGTTTGCGGCCACTGCTGCAATGGGTTGCCGCCTTCCGAGTTTTTTGTGAAAGAACAGGGGCTCTGCAATTCTCGGCATTCTTTCCGAACCTCTGGTGGAAGTAACACCAGGCTGGATTTGTCCTCGTCTTCTGCTGCTGCGGCAGTGCCTTTTTCCTGTATACCACGTTCGTGTCCCCCTCTTCGGCTTCTTCTGCTACCAGGCTGCAGACTGCAGGTGTTGCAGCATGCTTGGAGGCCTTGGTGGCCTCGTGGAGTTTGTGTGAGGCTCACCAATTCGTCCATCGAGAGCGCGTCTGCTTCCATGATTTGTGCCCTCACCTCCTGCGGAAGGCGCTGCTGGAATATTTCCGGCAACAAGCTGATCTCCCTCCTCTGTCTGTCCGAGTCAAAGCCCGGCAGCATCAGGAGACCTTGTAGTTCATCCCAGGCATCCCTGGGAGATGCATCCCCCAGGGACTGGTTCATCAAGTCAAAGGCACGTTGGGCTCTCTCTGGGATGGGCATGGAGTACGTGTCAATGAGTTTTTTTCGTAGGACTTCGTACTTGACTTTGCCCGGCTGCAAGTCCAACCATGGGATGATCCTGGTGAAGACCTGCCTCTGGCAGTGTAGGTTATTTGGGGCCTCTGGCCCCTCATCGTGAGACATAATCTCCTTGACTACTCAAACTTTCTCACGGGAGAGAGAGAAACGCGCTCTTCCTTCAATCGTTTCCTCTCACCAAAATTCAGAAAATTCAAGCATAGCTTCCAGGAGAACGTGGCTGGGTTCCACAGTTCTTTTTATAATTCCCAGTTCAATCAAAAATTCACAATAACGGTACAAACAAGATACAAAACACAATTGGTACATCAATTTACAACTTCAATATAAAAATAGCAGAAACTCTGAAAGAACAGGCATAAATACGACTGAGAATGGGGGAACTTCAAAGGCGTCACCCTCATAAGGGGGCAAAACAATAATTGTTTACAACACAACACATATATACCTGATTAAACACACTCCACAATTGTCATACAAGTGAAGTTTAGCAATGCTCAGTAAAATCTACTTAAATTTCCACATACTGATACAATGTAAACAAATAGGGGCGTTCTTTTAGACCTTAAACGTACACATTTAACAAACGTAAAACGCACAAGATCGAGCGTTCTTTGGACAAAAAACATACATTCAACATCACTCCCCACCATGGAGTGTCTCAACACTCCTATCATCATAAGAACCTCCACTACAATCTCATAACCTGAAAATTACAAGTCAAGTTTAGCTTGGGTACTTTATGATCTCCTTCGGTTTTACTATAGTGAACTCAGTGATTGATTCAACTGGTCCATGGGATCCCCTACAACTGGATTTTCCTTTATTATTTCATCAGGGAATTACAAACACTTTCTCACTGATGCAAATCCTAAATTGTATGGTTTTGAACAGGTCTAGTTACAAATCACGTTTTAGTTTTAACCTTGGCACTTCTCACCATTCCATCCTTTCCAGGATACAACTCGTGGCACAACTCCAGAGTGGCCACAGCAGCTAGGCACTCTTTCTTCCTTTACTATTACAACAGAACCCTTGTTAAATTACAATTAGCTTTGAACCCTTACCATGCAAGACGGGTTTCTAAGGTACTCAGTTGCCCAGATGTTCCAGAATTTCTCAACTGACTCAGGCAGCACAGCCCCCTCTCTCACACACAAATCCTTTGAGGGTCACACCACAGAGGCAGAGTCATCTGCCAGTTCCACCTGAAAACCTGCTGAGGCGAGCAACCAGAAAATGAGATGGAGTAGGGGGATTAGCAACATCAGGTTCTTCACCTACAAATGTCAGGGTCTAGAATTGATACATGCCTCCACCTCATGAAGAGTGGTTTCTAGTTGCTCCTAGACAATGTCTTGGTGCCCAACGTCTTTCTCAGCTCAGCTATTCACTGCTGATCTAATGAAGCGTTCACCAGCCTCCCCACCAAGGCACATTAGGTACAATAACTTCCATTGGGGGCCCATGGGGCCATAATGTTCTTCAACAGGTTGGAGACACCCAGGTTTAGCATTGTCAAATTAGAACACAGAGAGGTACACCACGTCTAGCCGTAAACCGACGAATTGCCAAATTGCAATCTGTAACCGAGAGAGACTCAGTAAGCTCTAGGTGGACAGCTCTGACAACAGCACAAGTAAAGAGAAGAGGATACAACTTCTTGGAGGGGAAATCAACACAAAATAAGGGACCAGCAAAGTCTAGACCTGTAACAGTGAAAGGAGGGGCAGATTTGACCCTTAACTCAGGAAGAACACGACGGGGAACGAACTGCGGCCACATCTACGACAAGCGACACATTCTCTGCAAGCCCTCTTAGCAATCTGGCAGACGAATGATCCAATAATTGTTTCATAGAATTGAAACAAACACAGCAACACCAGCATGTTTAAGCAATCCATGCTGAAACGGATAACAACAAACATTAAGTACCAGGAACGATGATGGGTGTACTCTCCAAGAAACTCAATTTGGCATTCTCTAAAAACCCTTTATTCTCAGCCAACCCTTCCTCATCTATGAATAAGGATCAGTTTGACAAAGGGTTATGAGAGGTTGAGACAAAGCCGAATACATTATTTCTCTTGCAAAAGGCCTCTCTTTGAGCACAGTAGAGCAGTTTGACCTTGGCTTTCATCAGTTCTCCATAAGTCAGGGACCACCAGCTTTAAGGATGAAGCTTTACAATTACCAACAAATCTTAACACCCAACCTACTATGTGAGTATCGGAGAGGAGCTCCATCAGAATGAAGAAACTCAAACAAGGGCAGATCCAGACTCAACTGCAACACAAACAGTGTCTGTTTTCACATTGCTCTTCTCATTGGAATCCCTCTCTCGCATCTTCCTTAAGTAGGAGGAGAGATGAGGTGCGAACCAAGAAATTACTAACCAAACATCGGGCGCTGTGTGGAGTTGCTCCGCATAAACACCTCTCGATATCAGGTCTGCGGGGTTGTCCTTTCCAGGACAATGTTGCCAACAAGATGGTGGAGTCAATCCTTGAATTTCCACAACTCTGTTGGCTACAAAGGTTTTCCATCTATTCGGTTCTCCTTTAATCACGCTAGGAACAGCAGTGGAATCAGTCAACATCGAAGCAGAAACCTCCTGGACCAGCATAACGCCAGACTTCACAAATACAACCAGTCTAGCACACAATAAGGCACCAAGTAATTCTAGCCTGAGGAGAAACTTTCTTTATAGGGGCTACCTTACCTCTAGCAGCAATCAATGTTACCCAGCAGAAATTACGCCTTTTGGGCACCTCATACACACAAACACGTGCCCCTTTCCGACGCATCACCAAAGGCATGAAGTTCAATAGCAGAAGATCTCTCCGGAAATTCTGAAAATAAGTAACGATTAATTCTCAATGATTCAAGTACAGAAGAAGGATCACTACTATAAACAAACTTAATATACATGGCCTCGGGTAATGGTTCATCCCAATCTAGACCTAATCTCCAGATTTCTTGGAATAGTATTTTTGCATGCATAACAAGGGACATATGAAAGCCCCAAGGGGTCAAAACATCGAGCATTGGGCAACACATTTCTTTTAGTACAAACAATATCCCCGGGATCACCATTCTCTACATGAAATGTGCAAACAAGTCCAGGAGGAATCCCATTGTAAACTAACACCTTTACACCTTCTACAATAGAATCTTCTGTCATGGGCAGGTTTTATAATTAGTACACTTTGATAGGCACCTGCAGCCTTCTTCAACATACACAGGCTTCTCAAATCTTGCACAGGCCTCCGTGGGGGCTATCAGCCCCAGAAAGCCAGTCATCAACATACAGATTCTCAAGCAATTCAGAAACACCTCTGAGGAGAATATTTGCTGTGTAATTTCAAAGTGGCATTCAACAAGGACTACTCTTATTTCCAAAGGGTACTCTTACAAAACGGAAATGTTTTACAATATCCTTTTTCTTCAACAAAAACCTGAACATCTGGTCCTCCCTCCTCACCTTAATTTGAAGAAAGCCTTTGTAATATCAACAGTTAAAAGCCACCTTCCATCTTCTAAACCTCAATGAAACTTCTACTAAACTCTGGGTTTAAGAGGATACTTTCAAACAGTCATTTAGGACACACCATTACCTGCAGGCTATTACATCAAGCAGAATGTTTGGTGGAGATGCCTCGCACCACAGGTCTATGAGGCAAAATAGAACACTGGGTACCCACCCTCCAACTGATGGGGTGGGATCTCTTCTATAATACCTTCCTTTGTACTCTTCAAGCACTGTATAATGTTGTTCCTGAGACCAGGGTCTATCTAACTTACGACTCAGATTATCCAATCTTCTCAAGGCATGGTGTTTGTTATCAAGTAACTTTAACTTTTACAGACTCTGATTTCCAGGAAGGGCCTCCTGCTGACATTCATGTATTTCCAATTTCTCAAAATTGCTCCAGAATAAGGTCAGGCTTAATAAGCGTCAGAAACGTGTTTCCTGAGCTTGAATACCTACAATTCTAAATCCCAAAAAGTTACTCAAACTATCTTCCTGAAAGAATTAGAAAATGTTAACAGTTTGCACACCTACATCACAGTTATCTTTGGACCTAATTGAGGATCAGACAAAACCCAACAAAAAACAGTCCTGGGCTACAAGCCCTTCATGACACACACTTTCGTTAGGGAGCATCAGCTTCCAATACAAATCTAATCCAATCAACATATCCACCTGTCTTTCCGGTTGGATCATACTCATCAACTAGGTTAGATGTAAAGGCTCTAAGCATAGGATCTGTGGTCCTATAAAGGGGACAAATTACGTGTCTCAGCTACCTTAAAACTATATTTGTGGTTATTAGCCCTAAACTCATCACTTCATAAATGCTACACAAATCTGCCTTGGGCGCCTCCCCCCCAAGGCAGAAAATGATAAATACTCCAGAGGTCAACCACTTGGGCCTGACCCTTTTGACCAAGTCACTTGGAAATGTGGATCGATCCGGTCATATCCGTAATACAGTTGCAGATATTATACTGTGCCTACAATATTTTATCTTCTTTGTTTGTAATACACAACACTGCTTAATAGCTGGCCCTTGACTCACAAAAGACCACTCCCATGTGTAACAGATTCACTCTCCCCCCCGCACCTTTTCTCCTTCAGGGTTTCTCACTAGCTGTTACAGGGTTGCTCGCCGGACTTCGACAAATAAGTCGTGGTAGTGGCCACCCTTGCACTCTGAACACCTGGCCTTAACCTGCATAATGGCCAGGAGATACTGCAAGACACCTTGCTTTCCACGAATGGCTTCTTCTCTTTCATGAAGAGAGAGCTTCACTATACCAAAACACTTATCACTAGGATGCAGCTTTCCACAGAATGCACACTGTTGCTTAGAGGCACTCTCTTCTGATGAAGTTTGAAGGGCTGAGGCAGAACCCTGGATAAACTTTTTCTGCACCTTTTCACCTTGGGATCCTCAGTCTTCAGATGGTTCAGCCTGAAGGGCCTCAGCCTTTCTCGCCCCTCAACTTCTCGTTGTAGGAATTCCAGCAGCCCCTTAAGGTCTCCTTCCTCTTGCTGACTTCGAGACCACTCCGGTCTGGCTCTCGTGGGGAGCAGGGACAAGGTCATGGGCACCAATACCAGCCATATTGGTCCCCTCCTACCCAGAGACTCCAAACTGCGGTTATGGGCTATCCGTCTTGCAACTTCTTAGCC
Source organism: Macrobrachium rosenbergii (assembly GCF_040412425.1). Lineage (NCBI taxonomy): Eukaryota > Metazoa > Arthropoda > Malacostraca > Decapoda > Palaemonidae > Macrobrachium > Macrobrachium rosenbergii. The sequence goes on from NC_089788.1 coordinate 41,201,540, forward strand.
AAGAGTTGATTGTCGTGCCGATCTCCTTGACAACGCAAGCTGCGTGGGTCCTGAATGTGGGCGGAAATTATCTTGTTTGGTTTGGCATACCTCTCTTTTAACAAAGTTCACATGCCGAATTATAATTAGCTGCCGTCTGAGCCAGACCCTGTATAACTCTTCTCGCCTCACCCTCCAACACAGAGCGCAGGTACATAAATTTGTTAACAGGAGGCATAGGCTTGTCATCAACAATAACCTTAAACTGATCTGAATGGCATCCACTCAGTTATTTTCCATAAATTTTAATAACTCAAGCCTAGGCAATTTCACACTATGTGCTTCACTACTAGGCTCACTTGCAGAAGTATACTGCCTTCAAGTAGCCCTACTATTCAAGTTCACAAGTCTACCATTGCCTAACCTTTCTAAAACTTCTGCAGCAGCAATGCGTGTTTGGCCTACCTCACTGAGGAAATCGTCGGCTTCATAGACTAACCTTTTGACTTCTTCCGGATTTTCGATCAAGTCTTGCACCGCATCATCTAGTTCAACCCACTTAGACTTACGGTGGTCAGATTAGATCCACTAATTTAGTCAGCTCATGGCTTGGTTGTGTAGTGAGCTCACTATAATTTTCTCGCAACTCGAGCAGCCATGCTTCAGCTCTGACTTTCTTCAATCTAAGATTTCTCAGTTTCATCAAAATGTCAGGAAATCCGGGAAAATCTTCTTCACTTTCTTCTGATCCCGGGTTCTGGGGACCATGTAGGTTATTTGGGGCCTCTGGCCCCTCATCGTGAGACATAATCTCCTTGACTACTCAAACTTTCTCACGGGAGAGAGAGAAACGCGCTCTTCCTTCAATCGTTTATTTCCTCTCACAAAAAATTCAAAAAATTCAAACAGCTTGGGAGAACGTAACAGGTTCCACAGTTCTTTTATAATTCCCAGTTCATCAAAAATTATAATAACAATTACAAACAAGATACAAAGCCTGAATTTGTACATAATTACAGCTTCAATATAAAAATAGCAAGAAACTCTGAAAAAGAACGGGCATAAGCCAGCACAGCACAGGAATGGGGGAACTTCAAAATCCCACCCTCATAGGGGGCAAGGAAACAATAGCCAATTTACAACACAACACATATATACCTGATTAAACACACTCCTAATTGTCATATAAGTAAAGTTTAGCAATACTCAGTAAATCTGCTTAAATTTCCACATACTGATACAGTAAACAAATAGGAGCGTTCTTTTGAACGCTAAACGTGCAATTTTAACAAACCATAACCTACAAGATCGGAGAGCGTTCTTTTGGACAAAAAAAAAAACATACATTCAACAGGCAGCATTGTCATGGTGACATCCGCTTTGGTTCCCTCGTCCATGATTTTAGCTACACAGAAATGGAGATCTGCCTGCAGGAACCAGGATGCGGTATTTTGCCGCGAGAATGGTGGCAGTTTCATCGCCTGGATTATTGCTGCCTTCAAAGACAAGAGCGGGGTGCAGAGGATCTGTGTGTCCTCGGAATGACTTTTTACCTCAGCATCTGACATTTTGACTCGCACCAAAATGCGAAATAAGCACCGTATTTAGTCTTAATGGTGTTTGGGTCTCGTCAGAAGTCAAAACTATACGCCGTGTGGTTCCGTTAATGACTTCTGAATACGGTCGACGTGAATCGTAAATGGCAAGGCCAAACCGTTCGAGAATGCCAGAATTTGATCATTTTGTCCTGAGTCCCGGATAGACCCTCCCGGGACGGCCTTTTGTCCCGGATTTCGTTCATCATAAAAAAAAGTAAATAATGAAATAGACTAATAATAAATGAATAAATCAAATAAAGATCATTACATTATAAAATAAATTAAGTAATGGTTTTCAGTTGAAATTATATTGATGAAAATATAATTTGAATAACCCAACGAATCAACGATGCTGCTAAAAGTTACGTGATGACTCAGCGCAGTCAATCGCGTTGCAACTTTCATTCGGTTGCTTGGCTGCGGTCTGGTGGTGGCGGCTGCACTCCTGCATCAATACTGTATTAGCCTCTCATTCAAGTGTGTGTCCCGTTACTGTTTGCTACGGCCTACCTTTTTCATCTTTAAAACAAGATGTCAAAACGTAAATGTAAGTTTCGAGATGAATATTCCAACGAGTGGACATTTATCAAACAAGGCAGGAATTGTTATGAAGCAAACTGTCGATTATGCCATTGCAATTTCACTATTGAACATGGTGGGAAGAATGATATCATCAAGAGGCATATGGAAACCACAAGCACAAACAAAACGTTTCCTCCACTTCAAAAGATGATAAAATAACAAATTTCTTGATCAAGAAAAACACAGATGAAGAAACTAAGATAAAAGCAGCATAAGTTGCCATGGCCTTTCATTCACTGTTTGCCATCATCAGTCATTCAGTTCAAATGATTGCACGAATGTACTACTGCCAACAGTATTTCCTGATTCCAAAATTGCAAGCAAATTTTCTAGTGCTAGGACAAAATGTTCTGCAATAATTAAAAACGTTCTGGCTCCACATAGCATTGCCGAAGTTGTTAAAGATATAAATAATTCTTCTTTTATAGCATATCTACAGATGCAAGTAACCATAATGCTGAAAATATTTCCGTTGATTGTACAATATTTTTCACGGAAGAATGGCTTGCAGATAAAATTATTGCGAGTAAAATCCCTTCCAAATGAGACCTCGGAAACAATTTCAAACTTCTGCAGAGAGAGCCTCATCGAATTAGGACTGGATGTTAAAAAATGTGTAGCTTTTGGTGGCGATAACACTAATACTAATTTTGGTGGACGTTTACGTAAAGGCACAAATAATGTCTTTTCGAAAGTCAAGGAAAGCATGAATGACTCGATGGAAGGTGTAGGATGCCCAGCCCATATTCTCCACAATGCTGCACATACCGCTGCCAATGTCTTGTCTATTGATGTTGAAGTAATCGTTGTTAAAGTGTTTTCATACTTTAGTATTTACACTGTTCGAACTGAGAAACTGAAAGAATTCTGCGACTTTGTTGGTGTTCAATATGCATCAGTTCTCTCTCATTCTAAAACTCGTTGGCTTTCTTTGATGAGGGCAGTTGAGAGAATCCTAAAATTATTTGAAGCACTGAAATCTTTCTTTGCTTCTGAAGAGAAAAAGCTCCTCAAATTCTTTTAGATTTTTTTAACAATCCACTGAGCGAAGCCTACTCTATATTTTGTTCACAGTCTTGAGTATGTATTTAGCAGCAGGATTATGAAGATTGAAAGAGAGATAACAGCATTATTGAAGTGCTTTGGCTGTTTAAAAGAAATAGTTGCTTTAATAAAGGCAGAATGGATGAAAAGTTTATTCCTCTTAGTGTTAAACGGTGCCTTAAAGATGATGAAATCACATCTCAAGAGATGAAAAATTCCTACTTGAGGTGGATAACTACTACGTCACTTGCCATGACTATCTTAAGAAATGGGCTTCATCGTTAGAAAGTTTTTGATATCTTTTCATGGATGTTATTAGATACACTTCCAGCATGGGAACAAATACAATCGTCTTGTCTAGTGTTAAAAACAAAGGTGTAAACATTGACGACAACATCCTTTTCTGTCAGTGGTCAACATTTAAAATGCTCCTTGATAAACAAATGCAGAGTAAACCTGAAGAATGGATGACCAAGATGTGTCATGAAAAATGGCTTTCTATCCTACAGCAGTTCGACTTCGAAGAACAGTATTCTGAGATATTAATTTTGTGTCAATATTTGTTTAGTATACCTGCGCATAATGCAAATGTTGAGCGTGTCTTTTCTATGATGAGTGCTCAGTGGACTGACGAGAGGAATAAATTGGATGTGACAACTGTAGAGGCTATTTTACAGTGTAAGTGGAACATAAATTGTCATTGCAAGGAATTTTACTGGCAGGTATTAGGAAATATGGAACTTCTAAAAAGCAAAATCATCTGAGAAATACAACTAAAATAAAAGTTCAATTTTCATTATTTCTGTGCATACAATTTTCTTATTTTCATTTATCTTCAGTTTTCATATGAAAAAGATACTTTGGTATCTTAATTATTTGTAATGATTACAAATTTTCTGGATTATTTTCCGTTTCTTCAGTTTATTTATTGTAATTTGCATTAAATATTAGTTTAACAAATTTTTTTTCTTTATATCCTATTAAAAAATTCTTGTTTGATGTTTTTCACTGCGTCTGTATCTATTTATAATATGTTTATCTGGGGATGTCTATGTATTAGAGAGATTTTAAGAATGTCCCGGATTGCTTATCTTGAAATCTGGCAACCCTAGCCAGAACGTACCTGAAGAAGGTATGCCGTAATTAGTCCGTTAGTGGCGTGGGTGTTCTCCGAGGAATGAGCTTTCAGAGGTCTAGACTTTGTCGCCGTATAGTTCCGTTAAAGGCTCTCTGAAGGTAAAGCGGCCATAGTGAGTCCATTAATGGCGAAGCCAAAACCGCTGTGTTTACCGTCACTCCGGGGTCACCAGTTGTGAGGTCAAAGAAGACAGAACTGGGTACTGATTGATTTATTACCTGGGCATAAAGTATACATAGCAGCGCGCGGACAGAAACGTGATGCCCGACCCCAGGGCTCCTATCCGTAACCCGCACGCTGAGTGAGAGCAATTTGTGTTTGTTAACAGTGAGTTGATAGATGCTATACATGATCGTAATTAATGGGTAAAGAAGACGTCTTTACTATTTTACAACAAATATACTCAGAATTTGTTGCTGATTTTAGTTCTTATCTGTTATGATATTGTGTGAACTGTAATCATAATTTTACAAAATAAAATATATTAGAAAAAACATGCATAACGGTAAAATTTGCATATTTTTACGAGTACCTTGTACAAGAGGCCCCACAGTGTTGTAATTAGTCACTTTCAACTTCCCATAGAAAGCATGGAAAATTTTTTAGATTTTTTTTACACCGTGTGCATTTGCATATCTTCCCCTTTCCTTTGATATCTTTTTTCTTAAATTGGCCAACCTTAAAGTTTGCCCGGTCTGGGTGTATGTTTAATATATATTTATTTCGTCCTTATTGGTTAATACATTTTATGGTCAACAAACTTAGATGGTAATTTATTTATTGTTGATCTAACAGGTTTATCAATGGTTACATTACTCTCAGCATTAGGTAGATCTTTACTTACACAAACATCACTCAAAAATTATTGGTTTACTAATAACAGAAGCGTTAAACATCTTTTGGCATTTCTTGTACGTTATTGGGTGTTTCTCTTAAATGTACTCTGTTTCTTTTTAACAATTTGCCATCACTTTCAATTAACTTTTCTACTACTTTACCTTTTTTCCACTCCCTTTTAGCCAGGACATGTGGTTTGACACGTACATTGGCACCGTCATGCATAACATCTAAATCTTTAGTATTTTTATCATAATCCCACTTAGTTTTTTATTTTGTTAAAATTTTTCTTTTCTCTGGCCAGATCTAGATTTACATTTTGACACTCAGTAATTTTGATAACATATGGGTAATTTTGTACGAGTTCGCCTTCCTAAACAATACTGGACTGGACTCGTCCCTTTATCAACAGTTGGGGTGTTTCTAAAGTCTAAAATTGCAAGATAAAGATCTTTTCCACTCTCAGTGGCTTTTGTTATTAAGCGCTCTGAGGTTTTAACGGCTGACTCGACAATACCATTAGATTGTGGATAATTAAGACTACACGCTCTATGCTCAGTCATAATCTGACGAAAAACGTCTGAATTCATCACTGACAAATTGAGGCCCATTATCACTTATCAGTACTGAAGGTAATCCATATTTAGCAAAATGAGCTTTAAGTTTTCGAATTACTGTCTGCGACAAAGTATTATCAAGATAATCAATTTCCCAAAAGTGGAGACTTAATTAATGACGCCTTCGATGTGGTGACTTTACAAAGGAAAAGTCCCAATTTAAAACCCCTACTGCCTTGTATGGTCAACCTTTTTAGGTAAAGGCTAGGTCTATGGCTTATAACCACAGCATGGAAGAGAACTGGAGACCTCACCCTGTATAACCTCCAAGAATAATCATGGCTACATCACAAAGAAGATTGCAGATGAACGGCGTTAGTCAACAGGGGAACTATGTCAGAATGGATGATGTGGTTGTCTCGCCCAGTCAAACCAGTCTATTGGGCATGGTGCAGGTGGCATTTGACCGTCATCAAGCTACTGCCCCAAAAAGAAAAAGAAAGAAAAGTAATAACAACCCAAAGACAACAGAAAACAAGAAAAATAAGGATAGCTACTTGGAATGTTAGAACATTATATCCAGCCAAGCCCTGGTATGGTGACAGAGTTAGAAACCAAATAGACTTTCTCACCATCAATAAAAGATTTAGGAACTCTGTCAAGCAAATGAAAACCTACCCGGGAGCCAATTGTAATAGCGACCATGTACCAGTTGTAGCAACAGTGATGGTGAAGTTGAAAAATCAAAGGGAGAGTACACCAAATCAAAGAGGAAACTGAAATTATTGAAAACAGAGGAAATGAAGAACCAATATAATATAATTATAAGAAATAGATATGACCAGCTTAAGGAGGAAGGCCCAGTGCTCCAACATCCTCAGCAAAAGTGGCAAAATATGGAAAATGCAATAAGAGAAGGTAATGAAATAATACCAGCAACAGAAAGGAGAGCTCGGAGAAAATGGATGACAGAAGATATCTTGATAATGATGGATGAAAGAAGGCAACAAAAGGGTAAAAATGAAGATAGATATAGAGCTCTGGATAGAACTATTAAGAGGGAATGCACAAAGGCAAAGGAGAAATAGATGGATGAGATTTGTGAGGAGGTAGAAGATTTGGATAAAAGGGATGAAGGGAGAAAGTATGATAAGGTGAAAGAAATTACTTTTAAAAAGAAGAGAAGTGTCAGCACTGGTATCAAAAAAGCGGATGGAACATAATAATGGAGTCAAAAGAAGTATTGGAAAGATGGACGGAATATATTGGAGAATTGTTTGATGATGATAGAATAGAACATCTAGACTTCAATGACAACGGAGAGGGACCAAGTATAATCAGATCAGAGATAGAGGCATCTTTAAAACAAATGAAAAGCAATAAAGCAACAGGTGATGATGGAATAGCAGCAGAGATGTTGGTAGCTCTGGGAGAATACATCATTGATATATTAGTGGAAATAGTGGAAGGAATATATGAAGATGGAGAGCCTGCAACACAGATGTGCAAATCAACATTTATCACAATGCCAAAAATACCAGGAACACTTGAGTCCAATAAACACCGGACTATCAGTATCATGAGTCAGATTACAAAAATAATATTAAGGATTGTTTTGAATAGAATAAGAAATAAGATACTCCCTGAGATTGGCAATGAACAGTGTGGTTTTATGACAGATAAAGGGACAAGAAATGCAATTTTTATTTTGAGAATGTTGATGGAGAGAGCAATAGAAGTGAAAAAGGATCTATATGTTTGTTTTGTTGACTATGAAAAGGCTTTTGATCGGGTTAGACATGTAGACCTTATAAGGATATTGGAACAGATAAATATCGATGGGAAAGATCTAAGATTGATAAAGAATTTATATTGGAATCAAGAAGCATCAGTGAAAGTAGAAAATGATGAATCAGAGACTCGGCACATCAAGAGAGGTGTAAGACAGGGTTGTGTGTTATCACCTGATCTCTTCAATTTATATAGTGAAATGATAATGAGAGATCTGAGAGATATGGAAGGAATTAAGGTTGGAGGAGTCAATATTAATAATATCAGATATGCTGATGACACAGCACTTGTTGCAGACTCTCATGATAAACTTCAAGCTTTAATCAGTACTTTACACCAGTCAAGAAGAGAAAGAGGTCTGTCAATAAATATTACGAAAACAGAAGTTATGGTTATCTCCAAAGATGAAATCACCCCAAGAACAGATATAAGAATTAATGCTGAAACAGTTAAACAAACCGATAGTTTTAATTATTTAGGATGCACTGTCACAAGTGATGGAAAATGCGAAAAAGAGATCAGGAAGAGAATATCGATGGCAAAAGATGCATTTGGTAAGATCAAGAAATTAGTCACCAACTCGAAAATATCTATGAATCTAAGGAGGAGGTTTGTGAAATGTTTTGTTTGGTCTGTATTGTTGTATGGCTGAGAAAATTGGACCTTGAGGAAGGGAGACGAGGAGAGGTTACAGGCTGCAGAAATGTGGTTTTGGAGAAGAATGCTGAAAATATCATGGACAGAAAGGAAAACTAATGAGGAAGTATTAGAGAGAGTAGGCATTGAGAGAGAACTTTTGGCTTCAGTGAAAGGTAGACAAATGCTGTTTGTGGGTCACATAGTGAGAAGACAAGAACTAGAACATCTCTCTCTCACTGGTAAAATCAATGGAAGGAGGCCGTGAGGAAAACCTAGACAAAAATAAATGGATGGATTGGTGAGAATGACTGGAGGAAGAATGTGTGTAGCTCAGCTGCTGCAGAGAGTCGGAAATAGAGAGGAGTGGTGAGCCATGATTGCCGACGTCCTTGGGGATATGGCACCTGGATGATGATAATGAATAATACAGAGCCTAGACCACTCTGGGAAGCATCACATTGGATAACAAGATCTAACTTCGGATCATAGTACTGTAATGAAGGAATACTAGTAATAAGTTTTTTTTTTAACTTGCTAAATGCTTTCTCTTGCCTAACAGTCCACTTGTAAAGTCACCACATCGGCGCCAGGATAGTGTTTCGGCGGCGCCATTAATTAAGTCTCCGCTGAGCTTGTTTTCTTTGGTGACTTCCCATTTTCTTCAAGCTCAATTAGTCACGCCTAAAACGTGCCAGGTCACGCATTTTTAATCATTTTTACTTTATGGTATTTATACGAATGTCACACATTGTGTATCACATGTTTCTTCATTCACAGGCATCAAGACTGTATCCATATTGTAGCTCTGTATGTTTTGTATTGTAATTTGTACTCGTTCACTGCATATTATTGTTTATTGTTTCGACCTCAGGTCACAGTCAATTCCATTGTCTCTCACGGCCCAGCGTCAGTCGGCCGCAATATAAGCTGCCTGGATCTGTAATAAAGTAGCAGTAACTTTTACCTGCTCGTTTCTTTGACACCTTACAGTGGTGACCCCGGAGTATCCGGAGCCATTAGCGGACTCACACGGGCGACTCAGTCTTGGCTCCAGGATTTCTCCAAAACGCTCTTAGCGGCCTAAACACGGCGCTGTAACCAGCTTTTGAGCGTGCTGACTCTCGTCGGCGTACCCCACCAGCGTCACTAGCGGAACCACACGGCGCACGAAAGTGCGTACTGACGCAAGTACCCCACCCAGTAAGGGGTCAAAGCGAGCGAGCATGGACGCCGATATCCTCCTTCATGCAGTTAAACGCGGACCCCGCGGACTCGAGGTTTACCTACCTCCCATCACAGCCGCGCCCCCCCGCATCGAGGCCCTCCGCAACTCCACACCAGCGCCCGAACACACGACGGCCGGGCAACACAATCGCGGGCCGCCCTCACCGTAAAGCTGCCGCGCCGTTTACGCCAGGGGAACCCATCGATGTGGCTGCGCAGGGTGGAGAGCCACTTCAGAATCGCGGACCTCACGGACGAAATCCTACAGGCCGACACAGTGCTCAACGCCCTTCCGGAGGACGTGTACAGAAAACTCATCTCGCGAGTACCCGAAAACACACCCTCACATACAGCACCACAAAAAGTTCCTCCTCGAAGCTTGCTCCTGCCCATCGCCGAGCGGGCCGCCCGTGCTATCGACCTTGCCAATAATCCACGCCACGACCTCAATTCAAGAGACGGCAGGGCATGGTCGTAGATCTCCTGTCAATACCAGACTTGGGTGGCACAAACAAGCGGCAGGAGATAAGCTTCATACGGGAAATCTACCTTCGCCAACTCCTCCCGGAGTACGCAACCAGATCGCTCACCCCTACACCATGCCTGTCGAGGACCTCATAGAGACGGCGCAACACCTCACAGACTCCGTCAAGGCTTCACAGCGGCTAAAACCGGCCACACAGCCGGTCAACTCCGTCCAGCCTGAAGAGGACGTAGAGCAGCCCGTCAACGCCATCGCCAACAGACGTCCACGAGCCACAGCAGACGGAGGTCCCCGGCTTCTGCCGCTACCACAAGTGGTTCGGAAAGGACGCCCAAAACTGCCTGCCGCCCTGCTCGTTCAACCGTTCAAAAAAAACGGGCGGTGGCGGCCAGCAGGACAGGCCGCCATGGCAGCCGAAGAACCCAGGGCCTCAAAAACAGTAGGTTTTACGTCCCGCGACACCGTCTCCGGCAGGATGATGCTGGTCGACACAGGAGCCTTTAAGTCGGTCTTCCCAGCATCCAGAGGACCGCAACCAGACACCAGACCGGCCGCTTCCTGACGGCCGCCAACGGAACCCCATCCTCTCCTACGGCACCAGGCTCCTGTCGATCTCCATCCTTGGCCAGAGTTACTCCTGGGACTTCATCGTCGTGGACGAGGAACCCCACTCCGGGGGCCGATTTTCTGGCGCACTTCGGCCTGCTAGTCGACGTGGGGCGCAGCGCCTCCTCGATGCCGACTCCTGCCGGTCTCCGTTAACGGCGGGACCCAGACCCACCATCAGCGCCGTCGCCCCCACCAGTATGCACACCTACTGTCGGAGTTCCCTGAGGTATTTAAGCCGAGCCGCTAAGTCCCCGGGGGCCCCAGCCAAGCACGGCATATACCACCATATAGTGACTAAAGGGCCCCGACACATGCGAAGTTCCAGGCTTCCCCCTCAGCGCCTTCAGGAGGCGAAAAAGCATTCGCGGAGATGGAACAGATGGGCATCTGCAGGAAAGCCTCCAGTCCATGGGCCTCCCCCCTCCACATGGTGCAGAAACCGGACGGCTCCTGGAGACCCTGCGGCGACTACAGGCGGCTCAACATTGCAACAGAGCCCGACCACTACCCTCTGCCCAACATGCAAGACCTCACGGCCTCCTTTCACGGGGCCAAAATATTCACTAAATTGGACCTTCTTAAATCTTACTTCCAGGTACCTGTTGCGCCAGAGGACATACCAAAGACAGCCATCATCACGCCCCTTCGGGTCCTATGTGTTCGCCTTCTCCACCTTCGGGCTGAGGAACGCCGGGGCCACCTTCCAGCGGCTCATGGACAGCATCCTGGGGGACCTAAAATTCTGCGTCTGCTACGTCGACGACATTCTCATATTTTCCAGGTCTCACAGCGAACACCAGAGACACATCAAAGCAGTCCTCCAGCGCCCTCCAAGAAAACGCCTGTCGTCCGTTTCGACAAGTGTACCTTCGGCGTCCAGAAAGCAGAATTCTGGGTCACGAAGTGTCTCCGACAGGCGTCCGCCCTCTTACATCGAAAGTGGCAGCCGTGAGCAAGTTCCCGACACCCACCTCCATCAAGGCCGTCCAGGAGTTCCTTGGGATGGTAAACTTCTACAGGCGGTTCATCCCCGGGATCGCAGCACACCACGGCCCCCCTGACGGAAGTCCTAAAGGTCAACCGAAGTCCCTGTCTTGGGGACCCAGCCAGCAGCAGGCCTTTTCCCTGACGAAGGCCGCCCTCACCAAGGCAACCGCCTTGGCACACCAGATCCCAAGGCTCCCCTCCAGCTGACGACAGACGCCAGTAACGTTGCCTGCGGTGCTGTTCTGGAGCAAATCATCAACGGCCCCCCAGCCCATCGCCTTCTTCAGCAAGAAGTTCAGTCCCGCAGAGACCCGCTACAGCACCTTCGACAGGGAACTCTGCGCGATGTACCCCGCGCAGTTCGGCACTTCAAGTTCCTCCTGGAGGACGCCCTTCACAATCTTCACAGACCACCAGCCACTGGTTCACGCCTTCACGAAGCAGGGGACGCATGGTCTTCCAGACAGCAGCGCCACCTCTCAGCCATAGCCGAATTTACCTGTTCCGTCAGGTACCTCCCCGGCAAGAAAAATCCGTAGCAGACGCCCTCCAGAGTCGAGTTGAACGCAGTGCAGCTTGGTGTAGATTACCAGACCTTGCCAGAGAACAGGCCGCTGACCCAGAAACCCCAGCATACCGCACCGCCATCACATCCCTCAAGTGGCGGGACGTGACCCTCGCCCCGGAGGCCCCAGCCTGCTCTGTGACATCAGCACAGGCCAGCCCCGCCCTTTGGTTCCAGCCTCACGCCGCCGCCAGGTATTCGACATCATTCACGGCCTCTCACACCCCTCCGGCAGGACCACGCCAAACTGCTTTCAAAAAGTTCGTCTGGCACGGGTGCAAAAGGACGCCACAGCCTGGGCAAAACAGTGCCTGCAGTGCCAGACCAGTAAAGTGGGTCGTCACACGCAGTCGGGGGTAGGCGAGTTCACAGCCAGGGCGCCGCCGCCACATCCACATCGGCGTCATCGGGCCCCTTCCCCATCAGGCGGATCCAGATACCTCCTGACGGTGGTAGACCGTTCGACGAGGTGGCCCGGCCACACCCATGCAAGAAGCCACCGCCAGCGCGTGCACTGAGGCCCTGCTCTCCAGTTGGGTTAACCGCTTGGCGTCCCGGACCACATCACAACCGACAGGGCCCGCTTTCCTCTCCGAGTTGTGGTCTGCCCTGGCTCAACTGCTGGGAACCACGCACCACACCACCACAGCGTACAACCCAGCGGCCAACGGCCTGGTTGAACGATTCCACAGGTCCTAAAGTCATCCCTCATGGCCCGCTGCACCGCCGAGGACTGGAAACATCAGCTGCCGTGGGTCCTCCTCGGGTTTAGGACCGCCCCAGAGCCGACGGCACCCCATCCGCAGCTGAACAAACCTATGGGGAACCCTCGTGGTGCCGGGAGAGCTCGTGACGGATGAACGCCACTCCCCATCACTGCAGAGGCTCCGTGACGTGGCGGCAAGTTCGCGCCTTGCAGGCGCTCATACATCGACAAAGCAACCACCTTCATGCCGCCACAGCTGTCATCCGCCACCACGTCTTCGTCAGAGTCGACGCCGTCCGTCCACCACTAACTAAGCCCTACAGGGGACCCTTCCGGCGTGCTGGAGCGGAACAGCAAGGCGTTCCAGCTGGCACTCCCAGGCAAGAACGACTGGGTTTCCATAGACCGGCTAAAGCCCGCCTTCCTGTCGGAGAGTCCCGGCAGCGACGCAGCACCCCTTCCGCCCAAACGCACTCCAGCACGCCCTCACCCCCGCGGGCGGCCGCCCCAGGAAGGAACCGCCCAAACAGCAGCCTCACAGGCGGAGGCCCCTCAGTTATCTTCAAGGAGCCGTGGCACCCTTCAGCGTCCCAGCAGATACAGGGATTAGTCAGACGCGTCCCTCGTCTTGGGAGTATTTCTAAAAAGTCACCACATCGGCGCCAGGATAGTGTTTCGGCGGCGCCATTAATTAAGTCTCCGCTGAGCTTGTTTTCTTTGGTGACTTCCCATTTTCTTCAAGCTCAATTAGTCACGCCTAAAACGTGCCAGGTCACGCATTTTTAATCATTTTTACTTTATGGTATTTATACGAATGTCACACATTGTGTATCACATGTTTCTTCATTCACAGGCATCAAGACTGTATCCATATTGTTGCTCTGTATGTTTTGTATTGTAATTTGTACTCGTTCACTGCATATTATTGTTTATTGTTTCGACCTCAGGTCACAGTCAATTCCATTGTCTCTCATGGCCCGGCGTCAGTCGGCCGCAATATAAGCTGCCTGGATCTGTAATAAAGTAGCAGTAACTTTTACCTGCTCGTTTCTTTGACACCTTACACACTTCCATTCAACATCTTGTTGTGTTAGCTGTCTTATAGGCTCTATTACACTAGATTAATTTGGTAGAAATCTACTCAGATAATTGACCATGCCTGCTAGTCTTTTTACACCTGAGCCATCAGTTGGTGCTTCCATGTTTACAGTAGCTTCTGTCTTTTTAGGATCAGCCACCAGACCTTTACTTGTGATTTCATGACCTAGAAACGACACTTCAGTTTCCCTAAGTACTGTTTTAGACTTATTCAGTTTTATTCCTTCAGCCTGGCACCTTTCCAAGAATTTACCCACCTTAATGTCATGATCTTTTACTGCTTCCTCATGTGTCACTAACACCATACAGTAAAACCTCATCAGCTACGCATACAACTCCATCAAGATCCTCAAGATTTAACTGTAGTTGCCTCTGAAAAATCTTACTACTTTTATTTAATCTAAATGGTAATCTTAGCCATTTGAAAGGGAGTTTGAAATGTAGTTAACAAACTAGAGTCTTCATCAATTACACAGTGCCAATAACCATTCTTTAAACCAAAAGATGAAATAACTTAGCCTTAGACAAATCTGGCAAAATATTATCAATTACAAGAATAGGATGATGTTCCGTTTTTAGTGCCTTATTTAGAGCTTATGGGTCTATACAAACTCTTAACTCACCTGACTTCTTCTCAGCAACCACTAACGACTTACCGACTCTGTCAGTTCATCCACCTTTTCAATAATTTTCAGGTGTTACCATCTCCTTGAGTTTTTTCTCTACTTTACTCTTAAGGTTAATGGGTACCCTACACTGGGGATTACAAAAGGTTGTGCTTCTGGATCTACAGTCAGGTGAACAACATTATTAAACGTCCCTACTTCATTATTAATAACATTACAATTTTTAAAAGTAAATTGTATTTTTCCTAACTATACAAACCTGAGGTCCTTTACGTTAGGAATTACTTACAGCGCAGCTGGGAATTACTTACAGCACAGCTGGAAATGGCTGTTGAACTTTCAAACAAGGTAGTTCAGGTAGTTAACTACCATCCGAGGGGCAGGAGTCCTGCCTGTCCAGATGTAAACGTTCCACTTTGCCTTTCGGCCCAGGTGTCAGATTGAGGGGTGGCATGAGCTGGGCATGAAAATGTGATGCAAAGGACCTCAGGTTTTTATGTTTAGGAAAAATACGATTTGCTTGAAAAAGTTGTCGTTTGTTCCGACACAATATACAAACCATTGGTCCTTTACATTAGAGGGAGGAACCTGAGTGAGTCTCTATGAACTGACTGGAGTTCGCCACACCTGGGGTTCCCTGCCTGGTCAACAGAGTGAGGAAGGGAAAACCTGCCTCTGACAAACTGATCAGGTTATAGGAAACACGAGATCAATTGTCAGACTTCTGAGCTTTTTTTATATGAATGAGGAAGACTTCATTTCCTACAAAAATAGGCTAGGGTATACCTTAAAAAGTCGGTGACAGTAAGGCAAATACAAGTATTGGGTTTGTCTTATTGTCATGATCTCCTTCCTCCCCTTGCTAGAGGAAGGAGCAGGTTTGCTTCTATGATCTTATTATGTGGTGGCCCAAGGTAGAGGCTTACTAATACAGCTGGCTAACCATTGGCTTTAATGGTTATATCTGCTACATCTTGCTGCTACCAAAATTGGTGGGCTTCTCTCCCATCACAACAACCCACAATGCACTGGAGACAAGAAGAGCTTCAGCATGCACGATGTCCTACACAAGGTTAATATGTTAGGATCTTTCTCTCTGTTGTATGTTTTTAGTCTCTCACTTCTTACCTTGATTTCCTCTACGTGTGTCCTTGATGCATCGCTACCGCTGTGATGTGCTATTTCTTTAGATGAATAATTTAAGTATTGATATCTCTCAGGAAGGCGTATAGAGACGAGATCGGTAATTTCTTCTCTTTAATTAGTACTTAGTATTATAAAGATCAGTACAAAATTAACAGGTTACAGTGGTATAAACGAAATCACTCTGGAGTAATTAACTTGACTCAGTCTATATGGGGAACACGGAAGCGAAGGGAGACGTACTCTCCCTTAAAGGACACAGTCTTAATCTGCTCTCTCCTGTCGATCTCTGACTGTTGAACCCCTGGAATTCTTGTTATCTGCAATCTCCACCTCCTTCTAGTCCTATTGGAAGGGTTTATCAGCAAGGCCTCCCCTTCAAATAGTTGATTGGAAGGACTGAAGTGGGTCTGATTCAAATCTCTCCTTAGAGGACTTGATTGGAGGTGATCTTAGGAGGGTGTGTGAAAGACCCCTCCCTAGTATGTTTGATTGGAGGGTGTCGTAGTACATCACTTTGTCCAGCCCCCAATTTCCTGGAATTTCCATGAAAATGGCTCCTGTGAAGGCGGGGTTATAGAGCCGGCTGCTCTAAGCTTTTTGGCTGTGCTGACTTATGATTTGGTTAACTTAATCGTGAGGCCACTACTTCCCACTTTTATGATTGTTTTTGTGGCTTTAACGCGATATAATTGCTCACTGTTCATGCAAAGTCCTGCCTCGATCAGCGTATTTGAATTCACGATAATAACAAGAGCTTTTAAGCGTTATCACTGTTCTCTCTGCCTCCCTCTAATCCTACATCTCTCTCCCTCTCTCTCTTTACTTTTTCTCTTTTCTATATTTCTCTCTCTCTCTTTTTCTCTTTTCTATCTAATTTCCCTATATTCTCTACAAATACACAATAATCCTGAAAGGAAATAGAGCAGAAGCTCGAAGTGTATGCTTACCTGCATTGACAGCCAGATCCAGCATGTAACAGCTCAAATCCACTCTCTGCCCACAGGAAGAGAGCCAGGGTAAAGAGGAGAGGCCAGTCACTCCCACACTCACTCTCGCATCCACAACCGCACATCTTAGGTGAGATGCAACCCTGTCCTGTTAGAGGAGCCGGGTAAGCTACACAACTTGTTGAGCACCCACCACAGGTCCCAAGGAAAAGGTGTCCAAGGACTTGTGGGCTATATCCTGAAGGTAGAGAGAAGTGAAGGTGGTCTGTTGAGAACACACCCCCACTTTCAATATCTGAGGAACCACCAGGTTCTTCTGGAATGCGAGGGTTGGACCAATGCTGCGGACTTCGTGAGCTCTCAGACGGAAGGTACCGGTGTTGTTTTCTCCAGCAGTAGAGCACGCTCTCCTAATCGTCTCACGAAGCCAGAAAGAAACCATGTTCTTGGACACCTCTTTCTTGGTTGAGCCAGCACTAACGAAGAGTCATCGACACTCAGGCCAGAGATGACGAGTTTTCAGATTGTGCCGCAGCACCCTAACAGGACACAGTAGCATCTTGTCTGGGTCATTACCTACAAAGTCCTCTAGGGAGGGGATCGTGAAGGACTCGAATCTAGTGTCAGGGACTGATGTGTTCTGAGTCTTTGCTACAAAGTCTGGGATGAAATCGAGTATAACTGATCCCCATCCCCTTGAGTGTTTAACATCAAAGGAAAGTCTGTGAAGTTCTCTCACTCCCTTTACCAATACCAGGGCAAGCAGGAAGACAGTCTTGAGGGTCAGAACCCTGTCTGATGACTCTCATAACGGCTTATACGGTGCACGAGTCAGGCTCCTTAGAATGAGAGACACATCCCACACAGGGGGTCTGAGATCCCTGGATGGGCAAGACCTCTTGAAGTTTCTCATCAGTAGATAAATCTTGAAAGAAGAGGAGATATTTACCCCTTTCAGCTGAAACGGAGAGAAGCTTCTCTCAGCGAAGAAAGACAAGGAAGTCCGTGACTTGCTGAACAGTAGCTCTGACCAGAGAGATACCCCGTCTATGACACCAACCACAGAAGACAGCCCACTTTCCCTGGTATACACTGCAGAGGACTGTCTGAGGTGTCCTGCCATCTCCATTGCTGCACAATGCAAAAAGCCTGTCACTCACAGGAGATGCTGGATAACCACCAGCCGTGAAGACACAAGGACTTCACTGCCTGGTGGTACCACTCTACATAGGGTTGACACAGCAGGGTGAGCCAGGGAGGAATTTCTGTTGGTGCCTTCGAAAGAAGAGCTAGCAGGTTGGAGTACCAAGCAGCCTGGGGCCATTTGGGAGCCACCAGAATCATCCTGAGATTCAGAGTGATCATCATTTGGCTGATCACCCTGTGAATCAGACAAAATGGAGGAAAGGCACAGACCTCAAGGATGTCCCACAGGTGTTGGAACTCGTCCTCCACAGTGGCCCATAGGTCCAGCACGACCGAACAGAAGACCTGAAGTTTCCTGTTGTGCCAGGCGGCGAACAGATCTATGACTGGACATCCCCATGGATCGAACAGCCTCTCCACGATGTCCGGGTGAAGGGACCATTCTGTCCCTATCACCTGATTCTGGCGGCTGAGCTTGTCTGCCACTACATTCCTCTTGCCTGGAATGTACCTGGCTGACAGCTCTACCCAGTGGGACAGAGCCCACTTGCGCACCTGCAGCATCAAATGATGAAGCAGAAGGGACACCAGGCCCCCTTGCTGGTTGACATATGCCACTACTGTGGTATTGTCACTCACCAGCACATGGAGTGTCCCATCACTTGATCCTGAAACTCTTGGAGAGCCAGGAAGGCCACCTCAAGTTCCAGGATGTTGATATGAAGGTGTGTGTCATCTCGGTTCCACATTCCCGAAGTCAGCAACTCCTCTAGGTGTGAGCCCCATCCCTTGGTTGATGCATCCGAGAACAGAAGCATGTCCGGAGGGGGAGTAAGCAGGCATACTCCTGTTAAGAGGTTCCATTTGTCCACCCACCAGTCTAGGTTCTCTCTCACTTCCCCCGAAAGAGGGATGAGAAAGGACAGGGGGATTTGAATGGGACCAGTACTCCCACAGTCGCCATTGCAGGGACCAAAGGTGCAGACGCCCATGAGGGACCAGCTTCACCAACGATGACAGTTGACTGATGATGACTTGCCATTGCTGAGATGGCTGCTCCTGTCAAGACAGGAGCAGCTGTACTGCCTTCCTGAACCTGCTGATAGGAGAGTCCGAGGGGAAGACTCTTGCTGACACCGTATCTATCAGGATGCCCAGGTACTTTATCCTCTGCATAGGGGTGAGATCTGACTTCTCAAGATTTACTACAATCCCTAGATCATGGCAAAACTCAAGGGACCAATCCCTGTCCTGAAGTAACTGCGAGCAAGAGCTCACCAGGACCAGCCAATCATCAAAATACCTCAACAGACATATCCCGTGTAAATGGGCCCAAGCTGATACTAGGGTGAACACTTGCATGTACACCTGGGGAGCGGTTGGGAGCCTGAAACAGTGTGCACTGAACTGGAACACCGTCTCCCCGAGGATAAAGGAAGGTACTTGAGGGGGGACCCATGGATGGGTATTTGGAAATAGCATCCTTCAGGTCCACCGCGAGCATGAAGTTGTTCTCCCTGATGGAGGCAAGCACGGAATGAACCATCTCCATCGTGAAGCGAGTCTGGCGAACAAATCGGTTCAGGGGAGAGAGGTCTATGACCGGTCTCCAGCCCCCTGAAGCTTTCTCTACAAGAAAGACTTGGCTGTAAAAGCCTGGGGGCCAATCTGAAGCGACTTCCACAGCACCCTTGCTCAGCATGGCTTGCACCTCTTGCTTGAGTGCGAGATCCTTAGTCGAACCAGGAACGTAGGTAAGGAGACGGACCAGAGTGTTGGTGAGGGGGTAGCTGAGACTGGAAGGGGAGTAGATATCCCTCCTGAAGGACATCCACTACCCTGGTCTCAGCTCCATATCATTGCTGTGTTGCCCAATGGGTCGACAGGCACCCCCCAACCACTTGCAGCAGCTGGAGGGGAATGCCGCCCCTAGCGTTTCCCCTTCTTCTTCACCTTGCCCCTTTATCAGACTGGAAAGAGGGCTGAAAGGGGTGCGATTGCCTGCCTTTCCTGGTGGAAGAAGAAGGCTGGGTGTTCCCGCGGGAACCCTTCAAAGTCTGGAACCTCTTTGGGGCCGAGGAAGTGCTAACCTGACCCGAAGGCCAGGCTGCAGTGGAGCACGAAGACCCAGAGGTCTTGGCCACTGCTTGGTGGACGAGTCAGTCACTGTCTTTGGCCTGATGCTTGTCCACGGCAGCATCTCCCAGCTTTCTAGGAAAGAAAGAGGTAGAACCCAGCAACAGTCTGTTCTGCAGGGTCATTGCCAACTCAGGACCTATAGACCTGGTGAAACGAGAAAGGACAGAGCCTCTTCTCTTTAACACCAGGTTTGCTATCTGGTGAGAGAGGTAAAAGATGGCTAACTCAAGACTGGCACAGCCTCCCGAAAGCAGAGTTCTCCCCAAGCACAATAGCACCCAAGGAGGCAGCCACTTTGGATACTGTGAATGACCACAGATCCAGCCAGCAGACTGCCTGGAAAGCCGCCATAGCGATGGCTTCAGGGTCGCTGCTTTTTGCTGTGAAAGGGAGATTCCTTCCACAATAAGCTGCTGCAGCGAGAGACCTGGTCCTACATGTACCAAGTCCAGGTCAACCTGCTTGGTTGGCAATGCCCTCTCTAAGGGAGTATAAAAGCGCTTCTGTCAAGGCAGAAGAGGAGGAAGCAGCTTGTCCAAGCGGTTTGAATGAAATGAATTCCCTTGCTCAGAAACAAGATTATTCACTTGATTGAGGACTCCCTTGGCAAGCTTGGACCATGGCAGCCCCACCAAGGCACGAAGGACGATCCACAGATGAGGCTGTGGTCCCTTCCCCAAGGTCATTCTGCTGATGGATCAGCGCAATGACCTCTGCAAAAAGTCGTCTGTATTTCGGGGTGTCCGCATCCTGGGGGAGAGGACCCTCAAGTCCTTCCAAGGTGCAGTCCTCCCGATTTACTCTCTCAGCAGGAGGGGGGAACCTTGGCAGACCCCTTGGATCCTTCCTGCACTATGCAGGCTTACGACCTAGTTGATACGAGGACCGAGCCAGGAACATATGCCTTTGTAGTCGAACTCTGGGGAGAGGACTCTCCAGAGTTCCTCCTATCTGACTTGCCCCTCCCAGGGAAACCCCAGGAGGTTGAGGGGACAGGTAAGGAGGATTGGGCACCTCTGCCAGTCTTGCTGGTGGAACCAGCTGGAGGAGCAGGCTATGCACAGTCATCAACCTGCGGTGATGACAGTGTCCCAGGAGCAACAGATGTCACAGGAGCACCTGGGGTAACCAGGGTAGTGGGAGCAACCCGAGCAGCAGGTATGTCATCTACAGGAGAGGTGACTGGGGTAGCCAGTACAGCTTGGGTGCCAGGGAAGCCAGGAGCAGTGACTAGGGCGACTGGAATAGCCTGGCCAGGTGGAGGAACCAGGGCAGGCCAGGAGCCAGTGAATCCAGGCGCCATGACTGGGATAGCCAGGTCAGGTGGAGCAGCCAGGATAGCCTGGGAGCCAGCAAAGCAAAGCCAGGAACAGCAGGAACTGGAACCATCATGTGAGGCACGGTGGGGGTCACCATCATAGAGGATCTGGGTTGGGACAGCGAGGCCACAGTGAAGCCAAGAGGCAGAGGCACTGCATGTTGGGATGCCAGCACGGCGGTCACCTGGGTCCCCAGGTGAGACGAGACAGTTGCCGGCATCTTAGAGTAGGCTGTCATGGTCACAGTACTGGTGGTGGAGGTAGCCACAGCGTGTACCAAAACCCCGTCTCCCCCCATCGCCTGAGATGGGGTACCAATTAGTGTTCAGGAAGCCAAATAGGCCTATCGAACTTAGCTGATGCGGTAGGATTTTAGTCTGTAAGGCCTTAGTCCTAAGGTCTCCTTTTCTCTGTGATTTTGCTGGCCTTTTGACATGCTTGCAGGTACAGCTGGGCGCCCCTCCCCCGCCCGACGCCGAATGCGACCTACTTTTCAAAAAGCAGGGGAGAGACTTGCTTCTGACCTCATCTGTAGCGGACGCGCTGTGGATTCCTCTATCTCCGCTGGCCGGACTGTCCTCAACCGGGGGACCTGGAATGGTTGTAGGCACCTATAACAATCATAAAAGGTTCGTATGTTTGCGAGTAGTCAATTAGCCAGCCCTGTCCCTTGTACTTAACTCCTTAATTTCCATTTCTTTTAAACCTTTAACCTCTTCCTCCATGAAACAATCTTCCCTTTGTCAAAATCTTGCCTGTATCCCCTGCCTTGCCATTTACGTACTTTGAGTTCGAGTAAAGATCCCGATATAACAATCATTTATCCCTCCACCAGTGCAATCTAAGGGCTATTTAAGTTATTTAAGTTAAGTTGTAACAGCGTTAGTTAACTTTGGGTGCGTATAGTCACATGTTCATTGTTAACACACACGCGGCTCCGATTCTCAGATCATATTTACGTGCTCTCATCAAAAGCACCTTCTAGGCATCGTTATGTGTTGTATTTAAGAACGTGTCTCCAGTAATCTTCTGTAGGGAGATTACATTTCCCTTAGTTTGAGCAGGGCTAACGCAAAACGTCTCTTTCAGGGGGAGACACGTGGCCCGATCAATTCCGTGTTTCCATACCTCGCCTGCCACCCCATTAATTCCTGGTCGTAGTTAGGAGAAGCTTACGTTGTGGCCAACTGTCCTATGAAGTATTCCTCCATCCTGGAACACCATCATTTGCGTTACTATTTCACGTAATCAGGGCAGACTGAATGTGATTATTAGGGGAGAGCGGTGATGGTTCGGACATTTTTTTAATTGCTCTCTAGAAGTCAGAGTTTAAGGAGCAGTGATATCCTTGGCATGTCAATGTGTAGCCTCATCATCCTACATTTACTGGTAAATGTAGCAAGTCGTTCACTTTACTATACTTGAAGCTATTTATCTTCAAGTACAAGTTTCCAAAATGTCCGAATCATCCCTACCCATGGTGATGATTCGGACAAGAGCATGGGATGATTCGGACAATTATTATAATTGACATTTACCTTCAAGTCAGAAACAGAAATACCAAACGAAGTGTTTTATTGAAATAATCATAATCACCTTAAAAGATTATTCTCTCCCTTAGTGAATGGCAGACAGAAAATCTACGATGTTTGCTGAGAATAAATGTTATAGTAGTCTTAAAGAATATTGAAACCTTCAAAACAAAAACTAAACTTGAAATATCCTTGCCACCAAATTCTTAAATGACCAAAATTTACTTGAAATTATTCTCTCTATGAGTAAAAACCAAACATAAATCGTAACTCAAATACTTGAAATTTGTTGTGCCTAAATATTAAAGTTGGTCTAACGAATATTGTATCCTGCAAAAGAAAAGCAAAATTTGAAATACCCCTGCTTTCTTTTCATATTCTGCTGAACTGGGTTTGGAAGCACCCCAGTTACTGCCTCTTTACCAATAGTTGCTTCATCCTCAATTTCTGGAAATTTAAAACTATTAGCAGCAAATTTCTGTGATTATCTTAAATAAGAAACCTGAAATTCATCACCCTCGTCTAAATTGCTGATTCATTTGCCTACATAATAGACTTTGCTACCTTTTACTGGATCTATCCCAACAAGAACAAAATCTCCCTCCTCTGGGACTTTATCAATAAAAACCACTTTTGTCTTCTATCTGCTCTGAGATATCAGAAGAATTATTGTTAAGATTGGCTGTCAAGATGATGAAGGTCTTCATCACTTGTCTGGGCCTCTGTATCTAACTTTTTGTATTTTTCTTGCTTTTTAATGTTCTTGAGGTATTTCTTGCGAGGTGGTTGTGCTTTTAGGTGGTGTAGTTGGCTTTGGCCTATCAGTCACAAAAGCCCTGGCAAAGTGACTTTCTTGAAAAACATCAGTGTAATATAGGTGAATGCCAATGGAATGGAATCCAGATTTGATATTCACATTTTAATTTGTAATTTGGGGGTTCTATGATGGGTTTATGAAGTGCTTTATACGGTAAAGGTAATGAGGGGCTAATAAATGCATATACACAAAATATAACTTAATGTTAGTGAGAATCTTTTGTTTCTTTGTTGGAATTCATTAGTAAAGGTTTGCTAGGAGGGATGATTCGGACACGTCCGAATCATCCCAACCCTAGAGTGTCCGAATCATCCCCCACAAATCATAACCATTTGATGACACCCTCAACTTCAAACCCTTGCAGATTACAGGCGGGTAATAGCTACAACATCTTCGTCATAAAGTGCAAATTCACACCCAAAACTCATAATCAGCTCCCTTATCATATTCACTACACCAAAGCTTATGATTCAAACGCAAAAAATTACATAGGAAATGAGAAAAACCACAAAAATTACCCTCAATCCTAAAGTAACCGACCGTTCGCAACCAAAGTCCATGTGTCAATGGCGAACAAACTCTCACGATTTCACGTGATTTCTCAGAGCTGAGGGCCCCTCACATTTTCCAGGAAATGTACTGTCCGGACCATCCCACTGTCCGAATCATCACCGCTCTCCCCTATCATTGAAGTGATTATTGCAGATTGGCCCCATTTTTTATCCACTTGCTTGTTGCCAACTCATGTCATTATCGTTACTGTGCCCTATTCTGAATCTGCCCCTCAGTGATTATGTTGTATGGTGTCTAAATGTTGATTTGCTAATGTTGATTTGCTAAGTTTCTATAAATAAATCACTGTAAATTGGCAAAAGAATTCTAAATTCCAATATGGCGACCTACCACCTTAAATTATAACTCCAGGAAAATACTGAGGTAAGTCTTCAATTAAATCCTCCTCTTGTTTACAAACTGGACTCCCTTGGTTTCGTGGCAGCATCAATTATAATTTTGTGTGTAAACTGTATCACAACAGTCCAGTCTGTAACAATAACAATATATATATATATATATATATATATATATATATATATATATATATATATATATATATATATATATATATATATATATATATATATATATATATACATACATACATACATATATATATATATATATATATATATATATATATATATATATATATATATATATATATATATATCTTCTTCTTCCCAGCTTGTTCCCATTTTTATATGGGGTCGCCGTTTCGGATGAGCCGTTTCCATCTATTTCTATCCTGTGCTTCTGCCTCATCAATTCCCTTCTCACGCAGGTCTCCCCTCACACAGTCCTTCCATCTCTTTCTTGGTCTCCCTCTTCTTCTTCTTCCCTGGACCTCCATCCCCATAGTATGTCTACCAACGTGGTCCTCATCTCTTCTCAACAGGTGTCCATACCATCTCAGCCTCCCCTCCTGCACTTTCTTTGATATTTCCACCACCTTAGTAGACCCCCTAATGTAATCATTTCGGATCCTATCCTCTCTCGTCACCCCAGCCATCCATCTAAGCATTCTCATTTCTGCCACATCCATCTTCTTCTCCTCTGTCTTTCTCAAGCTTGCTGTTTCTGTGCCATATATATATATATATATATATATATATATATATATATATATATATATATATATATATATATATATATATATATATATATATATATATATATATATATGAGAGAGAGAGACAGGCAGACAAACATGCAGACAGACAGAATGACATGAGATTTATTCTCCAAAAGATTACATATTTAGATATATATACAATCATTTGAATAAATGAAAGAGTATGATTCATTCAGCATTTAATCACAGCAAGTACTACTTTCAATAGTAAAATATATGCGTTTATAGCATAAAAGAGAAACTTTATAGACATGATTCTATGAATAGTAAAACAAAAACAAAAAAACGTTTTTACATTAACCCTTACTCTTAAGTGTATTTCTGGCTTGATATTATTTTCCTAAGGAGTGAGGGTCAAGTTTTAAGATAATCATAAAAGTCAGTGCAACTCAAGTCAAAATTGCATTTCACTATTAGTCCAGACCTCACTGTAGTTACCTGCAAGTGACTTTTCTCTAATGTCCAAGAGTTTTTCATTAGAGAGAATAAATACTCTCTCTGCAGGAGCATTTGACCCAGGGAGACATAGGCAAAACTCAACAAGCTTTGAAATGTTTTTAAAAGGAATATTTTTATTACGAAAGTGAGAGAAAATCTCTACCCATTTCTTATCCACTTCCGAATCATTGTCTTTCCATTCCTGCATTTTGTTATTTGTCAAAAATTCCTTAACATACGTAATCTCACCAAAAAGTCCATTATCATCCATTGTCAAATTAGGTTTTGTCTCTTGAATAAAATTCAATACTTCTTGAACTTGAGACCATGATACTGTTTTATTTTGAAGAAGGATCCATTCAAAATTGTTCACGTCTTCAAACGGTCGGGTCCACTGATTCAAGTATTCAATGCAAGTTCCGTAAAATGATTCAACTACGCTTTTAAAATGCCCTATGTCATGCCCTTTCCCTTCTAAATCTCGAAGCATCTTATTTATTATGATTGGGATGAATAGCTCATTTTTCTGTCTGATAACTTCATTTTAAAATCTCTTAAAATACAAGAAACTTCCATCATAGAAACTTTTTGGGACTCGACCTTCAGTGTGCAATCATGGAATACTGTACTTTGTGTAAAAAAAAAAAAGCCACACTTCAGCAACTGGATCCTCAAAGAACTGTTTAAGAAGGCTGCGACATTTATCCTGTGACAAAAAATATGTCTTCAAAGGTTTGAATAGCTTCAGAATCCTCTCAATAGCTGGTCTTCAAGCAAGCCACCTTGTCTTACTATATCCTAATAAATTTTAATAGTGTGCATCAGCATTTTCACAAATTTATTTCAGTTGCTCTACTCTAACAGTATAAATGTAGCAAAAAGAAAATATCTTCGCTGTTACTACTTCTCCATCTACAGGCAGACAGTCCGATGCAGCTTTCATACATATGAGCGGCGCAATTAACACCAATTAATTTTCTTCCTAGATTTTGTTACATCCGGTAAAACACATTATTTTTACCTCCCATTGATTATCCACCAAAGTTGCAATTTGTGTTGTCAGCACACAGTGCCAACAATTTAGAAGACAATTCTTTTATATAGTCTGCGAGTATTTCACTCGTTCCTCCATCTAGATTTTTAACCTCCAAAATTTTAACCTTGACACCATAGCAGGGCAAAAAAGTATCTAACCAATAAGGGACACAATTTAATATTTCCATGATTAGAACAGCCACAATATAATGTCACACAATTTATCTGAGACAAATCCTCTTTTAAGGATTCTAAGGCGTCAGGCAGGAAAACGTTGTTCAAAATTGCCTCCGTTTTGGCGCGAGCGCATGCAAACGAATTGTCAAAACACTTTTTAATAAGTTTGGAAGTGCAATCCATAAAACGGAATGAAAAGCTGTGTTACAATGCATGATAAGCCCAAGTTCCTTCTGCTGCTGCCAAATTCTTTTCTTTTTCTGCAAATCCTTCGTTCTGCATATTTCATATTTTCCACCATTTGTTATCGGGAAATACGACATGCACTTTAAACACTTGACATCACTTTCACGTTTTGCTTTTTTTTTTTTTTTATGAAAGGATATTCACCTTCTAATTCTTTATTAAAAGTGCACTTCCTTTTGGATGCCATGATGTCGTTCTCGTTTGAGTGCTTCTTGATTACTAATAGACTACCAACACCGTAGTGGATGGACTCAGACATACCTACTCGTGCATGGACGAGTGCAAGAGAGGTTACTGGTCGTATCTTACGTGTATAAATGGTGCGTTTGTTTTCAGTTTCTTTTATTTAGTTAAATAAAATGGAGCACAATTCATGCATTCTACAGGTACTTATGCGAGAGCCTTTGAGGTTTCGAGAAAAAATATCTTGACTCTTATTTTTTAACAATTAGCGATTTATTACAATTGGATATGCATGGGGACACATGCAGCCGATCGAGGCTACAGCCTGCCCCAACGCCAAATCAAAGTCCCCTAAAAGAAGGCATCGTGCTTACCCCATATGAAAAATGGGAAAAAGCACGTTAAACGAAGAAGAAGATGCATGGGAACACATGACGGGCAAATTCCGTAAAGGGGACATTAGTACGTCCCCCGAAGGTGATGATTTTTGGGGGGACAGAGATTCAAAATGGGGGACTGTCCCCCACAAATGGGGACGTCTGGTCACCCTATGTATATCTACCTTTTATATGTCATGTAACAAGTGTTGTACGTATCTTTATGCTTGCTAGAAAACACAAGTCCTGTATGGATGCCGCAGAGGGTCTCGGGTCACCCGCTACCTTTCCATCCACTTTTTGTCTTATAAACACCTGTTGAGAATAATAAAGAATCAGCCTTTCACTTCTGACTTTTCTTGAAGCCTTACACTGGTGACCCCGGGTCAGGGAAAGGTAGCACAGTTTTGGCCCAGCCATTAACGGATTAACCACGGCCGCACCCTGCCATCAGAGAGCCTTTAGTGGACTAACACAGCGTAAAGTTTAGGTCTTTGATAGCACCTACCCAACGGAAACCATGCCATTAACAGACTAAATACAGCATACCCAAAAGGGCACATTTTGGCATTTCGTTCGACCTCTCAAACAAATCAGCACCATTAACGGACTCAATACAGCACATTTTCCCACGTTTTGGTGCGTGAGAACTCAAGATGTCAGAAGTAGAACCTCAATGTGAACCCGCGAGCATAGTCTGCACGCCGTTCTCACCAACAAAGCCAGACATGGTCAAACTTCCTCCATTCTCACACCAAAACACGGCTTCATGGTTCTGGCGCACAGGCGCTCATTTTTGCATGGCGCACATCTTGTAAAGTCCCCGCTATGCTGGTCTTCTATGATGAACAACCCGTTTTCTATACCGCTCCTATAGGAGTGGGTCAAGCGGGATCTGCCATACTGAATCAACCATGCTTATCAATGTAAATTTGTACCTGTTACCAACTTATTTTGTATATGTCTCTTTTGCACATGTATTAGAATATTGTTAGATCAGCCATTGTCCATTTTCTTTTAACTGAACTTGTGTTTATCCATTGTAATTATTGTCGAGAGTAATTGACCTCAGGTCACCCAGATTCTGTTGTATTCATCTGTGTGACGTCAGTCCGCCGCTATATAAACGGCCTGCGTCCTGAATAAAGTAGCAGTAACTTTTCTCCTGCTCATTATTTAGCACCTCTTAAAGTGGTGACCCTGGGGTGGTTCCCAGAGCCATTAGCGGACTCAGATGGCGACCTAGTCTTGGCTCCATGAACTACCCCACGCCCCTAATGGACTAAATATGGAGCTGGCAAATCACCAGCGTCATTAGCGGACTCACACGGCACACTCCCAAGTGCGTATTGACGCGAGTATCCCACTCCAATTAAGAGGGCAATAGTGAGCATGGACGCGGACATTCCCTCCCACATTCAATTAACCATGAACCTCGCGGACTCAGACGTCTACCTCCCGCACACATCGCCCGCGCCCTCCCCCGCGCCAAGAATCACGTGCTCCTCCGCGCCGCTACCCACGCCCCACACGCTGCCCTTCCCGGCGGAGCAAGCTAAAGCCGGCCTCACCATAAAGCTGTTGCCCTTCACACACGGCAACCCAACATCATGGCTGTACAGGGTCGAGGGACAGTTCAGACTGGCAGGACTCACAGACGAGGTGCTACAAGCCGATGCCGTAATCAACACCCTGCCGGAGGAGGTCTTCAGGAGATTCGTCCCGTAGGTGTCTGCCGCATGCCCAGTCACCTACCACCACCTGAAAACATCCCTCGTCAAGGCCTGCTCCCTGGCGATAGCCGAGAGGGCTGCCCACGCCCTTGACCTCATCACCAGCCCGCGGCATGACCAGAAAATCCTGGAGACTTGGGGCGTGACCCAGGACCTCCTCACCCTTCCCAGCACTGACAGCAGTGGTAGGCAGTCTGAGATCAGCCCACTGAGGGAGATCCTCCTCCGTCAGCTCCTCCCGAAGGTTCGAACCCAGGTCCTTGACTCTTACACCATGCCGCTCAAGGAGCTGATTAGGACTTCAGTTCCCTTCAGCTGGAGGATGGCACAGAGGAGGAGATAAGCGCCGTCACCAGAAGGTGGCCGGTGTATCACCACAAGAAAAACCCACCGGGCGCTTGCTACTACCATCAGCTATACGGCAAGGACGCCCAGAACTGCCAACCCCCTTGCTCGTTCGCCCATCCAAAAAACGGGGGAGGCGATGGCCAACAGAACAGGCCGTCATGGCAGCAGAGGAACCCAGGAGCCCAAAACCATTAGGCTTCTACGTCCGCGACACCATCTCCGGCAGGATGATGTTGGTCAACACCGTTCGTTCAGTATTTCCACCATCCAGGGAGGACCACAAGCGCCCGCCGGACCCAGCTGCCTTCCTGACGGCCGCCAATGGGTTGCCCATCCTCTCCTATGGCACCAGGCTCCTATTGATCTCCATCCTTGGCCGGAGATATACATGGAACTTCATCGTCGCGGACGTAATGACCCCGCTCCTGGGTGCGGATTTCCTCGCCCACGTCGGGCTGGCAGTCGACGTCGGTCACAAGCGTCTCCTTGACACCGACTCCTGCCAGTCTCTCCCACTGGCACAGCAAAGCACGGAATCTACCACCACATCAAGACGAAGGGGCCCCCAGTGCATGCAAAGTTCCGGAGGCTTTCCCCTCGGCGCCTTCAGGAGGCCAAGGACGCCTTCGCCAAGATGGAGCGGATGGGCATATGCAGAAAGGCCTCCAGCCCGTGGGCCTCTCCCCTCCACATGGTGCAGAAACCGGATGGTTCCTGGAGACCCTGCAGCGACTACAGGTGGCTCAACCTCGCAACTGAACCTGATCACTACCCTCTGCCAAACATGCAAGATCTCATGGCCTCCTTTCACGGGGTCAAAATATTATCTAAATTAGGCCTTTTAAAATCTTACTTCCAGGTACCAGTTGCTCCAGAGGATATCCCGATCCCCTCTCCACATGGTAAAGAAATCCAATGGTTCATGGAGGCCCTGCAGGGACTATCAGCGCCTGAATTTGATAACAACACCAGATTACTACCCCCTCCCTAACATGCAAGATCTGACGGGCATCCTCCATGGAGCCAAGTCCCTGTGCATCCCGATGACGTCCCAAAGACTGCCATCATCACACCCTTCGGAAGCTACACATTTTCCTATTCCACCTTCAGTCTCAGGAACACAGGCGCCACCTTCCAGCGCCTGATGGATACCATCTTGGGAGATCTTCCCTTCTGCATCTGCTACGTCGACGACATCCTCATTTTTTCCAGGTCCCCAGAGGAACACCTTCGCCACGTCCATGCCGTCGTGAAACGCCTGCAGGACAGCAGATTAGTTGTCATCTTCGACAAATGCATCTTCGGGAAAGAGAAAGTAGACTTCCTGGACCATGAGATTTCCCAGCAGGAGTGCACCCCACCACCTCTAAAGTAAAAGCTATCGAAAATTTCCCGGAACCCCAAACCATCAGGGCCCTTCAGGAGTTCCTTGGGATGATAAATTGCTACTGGTGCTTCATCCCAGACGTCGCCCACATCATGTACCCCCTGACATCAATCCTGAAGGGGAAACCGAAAACACTAACGTGGGAAGCTCCGCAGCAGCAGGCATTCATCCAGACAAAAAGGGCCCTCTCTAGTGCCACCACATTAACTCACCACAACCCTGCCACTGCCCACAGGTTGACAACGGACACCAGCAACATCACCTGCGGTGCAGTACTAGAGCAACTGGTGAACGGCACACTCCAGCCCTTGGTCTTCTTCAGCTGCAAGTTTTCGCCAGCCGAGACCCGCTACAGTGCCTTCGACATAGTGCTGCTGGCTATCTACCAGGCCATGAGGCACTTCAAGTACCAGCTGGAGGGAACTGAATTCACAGTCCTAACAGAACACAAACACTTGGTTCAATCATTTGCAAAACAGGGGGACGCCTGGTCTGCAAGACAACAGCGGCACCTAACCGCCATCTCCAAGTTCGGTTGCACCATCAGTTACGTCCCTGGGAAGAAAAACCCAGTGGCTGACGCTCTGTCAAGAATAGAGATCAATTCCCTTCACCTCGGCATCGACTACGAAGACCTCACGAGGGAACAAGCAGTGGATCCGGAGATGGCAGACTACAGGACAGCAGTGACGGCAAACTCGGACACAACTCTCCTTTTCAGATGTACATTAATCACGTCATGTATTTTACCTGTCTTTATTTCAGATTCTTTGTGTACCTCATCTTATGCATCATTGTACAACCTTTCTGCCAATATGTATATCTACCCTTTATATGTCATGTAACAAATGTTGTATGTATTTTTATGCTTGCTAAAAGCGGACAGAAAAAATTTGTCGTTTACCTCTGACTTTTCCTTGAAGCCTCACAGGAATTTTCATTACACTATAATTAATTTGTTTTTTGGAGCGGTGGCTGTAGTGATGTCATCGCCTGAGTGATGTGTCAGTGTCGTTATGGTGAAAAATTATGCATTTCACCACCTGTAAGGGCTTCAAACCACCTCTCTGTTCCTTGTGTTTCGCTCTACATTTGTACATTACTCATGCAATGCTCTGTATATGTCATTTTATGTCTTTCAACAAACACAATTCTGTATGGACGCAGCAGGGGGCCGCAGGTCGCCCACTACCTTTCCGTCTGCTTTCCACATTATAAGTACCCGTCGTGAACAATAAAGAATCAGTCTCACTTCTGACCTTTCTTGAACTTCACACACCTTGTTGTGGCCCTGGCCGCCAAAAACCACGTTGTCTTTCCTGATTGCACATGGGGCCGGACGAATATACCTCGATCTCATCTGGACGACGCTGGTGCTCAACTGGGATGTGTCCGGTTGGCAGGAAAGTAGCAATTACACATCACTGAATGTAATTAATGAAGCACCTGTGAGGGTGAATCTCATTTTTTCTAACCAACGTCATCAGCAATAAGTATGTGAAATTTGAGCCTTGTTGGATAAGGCATTCT
Source organism: Macrobrachium rosenbergii (assembly GCF_040412425.1). NCBI lineage: Eukaryota > Metazoa > Arthropoda > Malacostraca > Decapoda > Palaemonidae > Macrobrachium > Macrobrachium rosenbergii. The sequence goes on from NC_089788.1 coordinate 41,234,194, forward strand.
AATACACATATTGCACAGCTGGAGAAGCTTCCCGCCCTCTGTGAACGTCTATATAAAGGGGCAGCCGGCTCAGATAGCTGGCTCTCCAATCCAGGATATCATACAGATAACTTGCAAAAGTGTAAGCACTACGAGGTTCTTTGCTATATCACCCATCCTATGGTACAGCAAGTAAGGTAGGATAAGTAACTGAATTCTGTAAATGTGTCCACCGAGGTTTAATTGTAAGTTATTTCAAACCGGTAGTAAATATTTAAGGTGAATTTCCTTTCTATTTGAGTGTGGTATTTGATATTTTGAGTAGCCTAATGTAACAAAGTCTGTGTCGGCTTCACGTGTGCTGTGTGATTTGTTTTGCTATTGTGATATTATTTGGCTGGGAGAATTCCATTGTGATCATGCATCCATTAGTGATGAGTACTTGTATGTAAATAATTGTGTAAATAAAGTAGTTTTTTTAAGTCAACATTTTAAAAGCTGTAGTCTCATTGAGCCTTCCCTAGATTGTAGACATTCTCATCATCCTTTGCAATCATATAGCTAATAACAACAGCAAGAAACAGTGCATTGTGGTTAACTTTCGCAACAGTCGTCATTAGTTTGGGCGGAATGTCTTGCTTGCTTCGCTGTGCTCTGAGCAGTGCAATTGCGTTTTGGATCATGTTTCATATCTTTGTTTTTGTTTTTATAGATAGCAATCGGCAGTTCTCATTGGCATTTAGGGTTTAGTAAAGGGGAATATTTTACTGTTGTATTATTTCTTGGGGGCTTTGATATTTGGATAGTATTTTATGTGACAATTGTTGAATTACTGTGTGTAAACATTTCTTACGCTAGTGTGTATACATATTTTAGTGCTTTTTTAACTGTTTTTCTTATTTTTTATAATTACACACGTACATTTGTTATTTTGGGTGCATACGTGCGTGTATGTAGAGTGGGGGTGGTTGCTATAAGTTGATTCAGCAATCTGTGCCTTGGAGACAGGAGCGAGTCTCTGAGGGTTTGGCGCTAAGCATTTTTTCTATAGGCATCAGCAGGCCTTGGAGGGGTGATAGAGAGGGTGAGATGTTGCTCTGATGGGGTGAGGGACGAGTTCTTTTCTCTCTCTCTCTCTCTCTCTCTCTCTCTCTCTCTCTCTCTCTCTCTCATCCGTCTGCTCGTGCTCCATTTTCTATATGTGAGAGTGGATACCCATTCTCTGTACTTGCAGAGACTGACTGTTTTTTGTTGTTGTTGTTTGGCCTTGAAGAAGTGAACTTGGCCACTTTGACCCACTTTGCAAATCAGCTGTGTGCACAGCTAGCATTTTTTTTTTTTTTTACATGGGACTTTGATTTAATTGTGGGGGTTAGTTAATTTTTAATTTAATTTTGGGGTTTAATTTAATGATGGGTTTAGTTAATTGTGAATTTTCTTATGGGTTTACTTAATTGTGAATTTAATTTTAGGCTTACTTAATTTCTTGTGTTTTTCTGTAAAGGGTGTACTTTCGTGGGACTTGGGAATTTTTTGCATTTGTGATTAGCCAAGAATAAGTTAACGGATTTATTTACGTAGAAAAAAGTTGCAAAAATGAGGAGAGGAAATAGTGATCAGAGATTCCTTAGGTCTGCATATGGTTGTGCAGGACGCGGAGATTTAGTCCGCGGTCCGAAGAATTTTGTTGAAAGTCGCAATAGCCAAAGATCGATGGTTGGCTTGAGTTCTCGGATCCCACAGGTTCGTTGCTTTAATTGTAATATGCAGGGACACATTAAGAGATTTTGCCGTGTTAAATATTGTGGCAGTATAAGAGTTATGGTCATCCTTGGCAGTCTTGCCCGCCTTGGAGACAGTATAATGATAGGCCTGCATTTCAAAATTTCGTAGCTCAGATACGGAAGTTCCTCACGCGAATTTTTCGAGGGGATCTTGTGATCGGCAGACATTGTCTAAAGACCGATCAGTTGTAAAGGAAAACTGGATGAGTGTTTCTTGGGATATAGGACTTCTGGGGGAACCCTCAGGTCGAAGCCAGTCGTCACTGGATCTGTACATGGGATAAATGTAAGGGTCTTTATAGATACAGGTGCCTTTATTAATCTTATAAATTATGAGTTGTTCAGATCGATGTTTCCCGATCGCTCTTTGAGACCTGCTAAGTATGTTGTATGCCATGTTCAAGCAAATAGGTTACAGATTTTGGGATACATGGATGTAGATTTATCCCCCAGGGGTAGATCTTTGACAGAATCATTTTTGCTTATACGGGGAGTGCTTTGGGGAATAAGTTGTTACTGGGTCATCCTGCATGTCGGAGACGAAAGATATCGGTTCATACGAGGGTTTGCGGTATAACTGTGGGAGTACCTGTACCTGGGGTGTTTGTGCTGTATGAGGGAACGAATATGAGTGCAGTGGATGACGATGGATCGGGTGTACATGAGGGTTCGTGTGTAAATGAGGAATATGTGTCAGCGGATGAGAAGTGTTATTCGGGGGTTTTGGCGGATGATGTGGTGCTTGGCCCTGGTGTGGTTGCGATGGTAAAAGTTCGAGTGAAAGGAGTGCATAAACCCAGACAGACGTGTGTGGATGAAGGTAGCAAGAAACTGAAGGGGGTTTTGTGTATGGGTTCTATAAATAGGGTATCAGGTTCAGGGGACACTTGAGTGGAATTGCTAAACTCCAGTGATTCAGTTCGCAATTACCAGAAGGGTACTTATGCAATCGACTTTGTTGGCTGAGTTGATGAAGATAATTCAGTGAATATTGTCGGGGATTTTTGCAGTTTTACTGAAGAAGAGTTACATGCTAGAAGGCAAGTTTTTAGGGATCAGTTAATGCTGATTATAAAGAATGTGCTGGGGGTGTAGAAGAGGTTCTGGCTGAGCTTGCGGACATAGTTGCACTAAAAGGGGATAAGTTAGGATTAACAAATGTGTTAGAACACAACGTTATGTTGGAGGAAAAACTAAGCCTTTTTTTGTCCCTTCATATAGGATTCCTTTTAAGATTAGGGAACAGGTAGAGCAAGGGGTTAATAAGTGGGAGGAAGAAGGCATCGTAAGGCCAAGTTCGTCGCCTTTTAATTTCCCATTGTTGGCAGTGCCTAAGAAGAATGGTTCAGTCAGGGTTTGTGGAGACTTTAGGAAGTTGAGAGAGAAAACCATTCCTGATCGCTACCCTGTCGTGTGTTTGCCAGGTTTATTTATAGAGATAGGGGGAAGAATATATATTCCTCAATTGATCTGATGCAAGGGTATTTGCAGGTACCGCTTAGCGAGGAGGGTCGAAAGCACATGGCCTTCTCTTTGCCAAAGGGGCATTATGAGTTCACATGAATGCCATTTGGTTTAGCAGGCAGTCTGATGACATTTACTAGGCTAATAAATACAGTTTTGCATGGCTTGTTAGGAAAAAAGTCTATTTGTACATGGACAATATCTTAGTTGCCACTGATTCAGTAGAAGAACATTTAAAAGTTCTGAGGGAGGTTTTTAGAAGACTTAGATTAGCCGGTTGGAAGATAAAGTTAGCTAAGTGTAATTTTCTCAAGAGGCAGATAGTATATTCAGGTCACGTCATTTCTAAAGAGGGTGTTAGAGTGAATGATGATAAAGTTAGGGCAATTGCAGTTTGTCACTCCCAAGACTAAGAAGCAGATTCGGTCTTTTTTAGGGATGGCCGGATTTTTCTGTAGATTTGTGAAGGGTTTTTCTGTTCTAGCATCTCCTTGACAGATATTCTGAGGGATGATGTGCAGTTTGTATGGGGAGACGGACAGCAAGTAACTTTCCAAAAACTTAAGGATGCCTTGGTAAATCCCCCAGTGTTGAAGTTTCCTTATTTGGAACGTCCTTTCACGTTGGTAACAGACGCTAGTTATGATGGTATAAGGGCATGCCTTATGCAGAAGTTCGATGGAAGACTCCATCCGATTGCATTTTATAGTAGGAAGTTTAAGACACAGGGTAGTAATGAATGATTATGGTCGGTAGTAGACAAAGAGGCCTTTGCCGTGGTATCAAGCCTAGTGCATCTTAAGATGCTATTATTGAGCAATCAAGTAGAGGTTCTGGCAGATCATAAGCCATTGTTGGATCTTTTTAATAAGTCGGATCTTTCCCCAAAAAGAGCCCGGTGGTATTTGACAATCAGAGATTTTGATGCTAAGCTGAAGTATATAGAGGGTAGACGGAATGTAGTAGTAGACTCCGTTAGTAGAAGTTTTGCTGATGAAGAGGGTATTCATGTATGTTATGTATCGGGAGATAGCATAGATTGGGATATTAGTTTAGTAGAGGCGAAGCAAGATGACAATGAAATTCTGGGAGACACAAAGGCGTTTCTGAGAGGGAGTTAGTTAGGAAGGGTTATAAGCTGCCTTTTGCAGGGCTTGAACTAGAGGGTAATTTGTTAGTTAGGAAGATTAGATACAGACTGAGAAATAGTGAGGATAAGGGTGACACGACACAAATAGTCGTTCCTAGGAGTTTAGTACCTACGGTGCTAGATATTGTTCATGGTAGGTCTGGCAGTCCACATTTGGGGATTGAGAAAACATATCAAAATGTGTGGAGACAATTCTTTTGGAAGAATATGCTTAGTTCGGTAGAAGACTTTGTGATAAGTTGCTCAGTTTGTAATGCATGTAAGCCATAGGGTCGTTTCTTGCAAACTGGGTTCATTCCCGATTCCTACCAGACCCTGGTCCCATATTCATATGGACCTTTTGAGTAATTTCTGTGAATCTAGTTTTGGCCATAGGCACCTGTTGGTGGTTGTTGACGAATTAACTAGGTTGTAGAGATTTTCCCGTTGAAGCATAAAACAGCGGAAGAGGTGGCAATAGCTTTGCCATTAACAGACTCACTATGGCTGCTTTACCTGCAGAGAGCCTTTAACGGAATCACATGGTGACAAAAGTCTAGGCCTCTGAAAGCTCCTTCCTCGGAGAACACCCACGCCACTAACGGACTAATTACGGTGTACCCATCCAGGTACGTTCTGGCATGCTCGAATGGTTTTGACTTCTGACGAGCCCCAAACACCATTAACGGACTAAATACGGCGCATATTTCGCATTTTGGTGTGAGGAAAAATGTCAGACACTGAGGTAGAAAGTCATTCCGAGGAGGCACAGATCCTCTGCATCCCCCTCTCACCTTTAAAGGCAGCAATAAGCCAGGTGATAAAACTCCCTCCGTTCTCACGACAAAACACCACATCCTGGTTTCTGTGGGCAGATGTCCATTTCCGAGTGGTGAAAATTACAGATGAGGAGACCAAGGCGGACGTAACTATGACAACGTTACCGGAGGAGGTCTTCAACAAAATCACCCCATGGTTGGACTCATAGCTGGGCAAAGTCAAGTACAGAGACCTGCGAGATAAGCTCATCGACACATACTCCATGCCCATCCCAGAGAGAGCCCAACATGCCCTCGACCTGATGACCCAGCCACTGGGGGACACATCACCCAGAATGCCTGGGACAAACTACGAGGTCTCCTGATGCTGCTGGCGTCGACGCAAACAGTCGGAGGAAGGAAATCAGCTTGTCATGAGAAATATTCCTGTGGCACTTTCCACAGGAGATGAGAGAGCAAATCACGGATGCAGACACCCTTTCAATGGACGAGTTGGTGAACATCGCACACAAACTCCAAGAGGCCACCAAGGCCTCCAAACACACTGCAACACCTGCAGCCTGTAACCTGGTAACAGAAGAAGCCGGGGCAGAAGACATGAACGCAGTGTACAGGAAGAAGGCGCCGCCACAGCAGCAGAGGACGTGGACAAATCCAGCCTGGTGTTACTTCCACTGGAGGTTTGGAAGTGCCACCAGAAATTGCAGAGCCTCCTGCTCTTTCACAAAAAACGATAAAGGCGGCCACAAATAACAGCAGTGGCTGCAAACCTTAAGGAGCCCTTGTCAGTAGGATTCTTCATCCACGACACCATATTGAAATGACGGATGCTGGTAGACACCGGGGCTATGCAATTGGTGTTTCTGCCATCGAGGAAGGACTGCGACCTCATGTCCAGCGCCACAACTGCACTGGTGGCCGCAAATGGAAGCCCCATCCGCTGCTACAGAACTTTGACCCGCAGAATATACATTCTGGGCTGTAAATATGATTGGCCCTTCGTCATCATGGACGTCAAGTTTCCTCTCCTGGGTGCCGATTTCCTCACACACCACAGACTTCTGGTAGACGTCAGCCAAAAACGCCTGTTGGATACCGGAACCTGCCCCTCCCAACCGCTCTCCACCGGGCCGGGGATGCCCGCCATGTGCTCCATCTCTTCGAACAAATACAGCACCCTCCTCCAAGAGTTCCTTGATGTCTTCAAGCCAGAGCTGCATTAGTTGCCAGGAGCTCAGGCCAAGCATGGTATCCATCACCATATCACCACGACAGGCCCACCAACACATGCCAAATTCCGCCACTTGCCACCCAAAAAACTGCAAGATGCTAAACGAGCCTTCGATGAGATGGAACAGATGGGCATCGTCTGCAGGAAGGCATCGAGTCCGTGGGCATCCCCACCCCCCACCATGGTAAGGAAACCAGACGGCTCCTGGAGGCCCTGTGGGGACTATCACTGGCTGAACCTAATAACGACACTGGACCACTATCCCTTGCCAAACATGCAGGACCTAACAGGCACCCCGCACAGGGCCAAAGTATTAACAAAAATGGATTTGCTCAAGTGTTATTTTCAGGTACCAGTGCACCCCGATGATGTTCCAAAGACAGCCATCATCACGCCATTTGGAACGCATACCTTCTATGTTCTATGCCACTTTTGGCCTCAGGAATGCCGGGGCCACATTCCAACGCCTTATGGACACCACCTTGGGGGACGTACCTTTCTGCGTTTGCTACGTAGATGACATCCTGATTTTCTCCAGGTCCCCGGAGGAACACCTGCGCCATGTCTGGGCTGTGCTGAAGCGCCTGCAGGAGAACGATTTGGTTGTCAGGTTCGACAAGTGTACCTTCAGAGCAGAAAAGGTGGACTTCTGGGGCCACGAGATCTCTCCAGCAGGTGTCCACCTTAAGTGGATGCAGTGAAGAAGTTTCCAACACCAAATTCCATCAAGTCCCTACAGGAGTTCCTCAGCATGGTCAGCTACTACCGTCGCTTCATACCGGACATTGCCCGCATCATGGATCCCCTAACTGGAGTACTAAAGGGGAAGCCGAAAGCTCTGATGTGGGCAGCTCCGCAGCAGCAGGCATTTGAACAGATGAAGGCAGCCCTCACCAGAGCCACCACCTTAATACATCACGACCCCACCGCCCCCCTGAAACTTACCACCGACACCAGCAACATTGCTTGCTGAGCCATACTAGAGCAGGTAGTAGGTGGTTCCCCCCTCCCTCTGGCCTTCTTCAGCCACAAGTTAAAGCCGCCAGAGACCCGCCACAGTGCGTTCGACAGGAAGCTGCTGGCAATCTACTAAGCTGTTCGGCATTTCAGGTACCTCTTGGACAGCAGCTCTTTCACCATCCTGACAGACCACAAGCCATTGATGCATGCATTCACAAGGGCAGGAGATTCATGGTTGGTGAGACAGCAGCAGCACCTGGCCACTATCTCCGAGTTCGGCTGTACCATTAGCTACGTCCCTGGCAAGAAGAACCCGGTGGTCAACACCCTATCAAGAGTCGAGATAAATTCAGTGCACCTGGGCATAGACTACGAGGACCTGGTGAAAGAACAAGCCACGGACCCGGAAACAGCAGCCTACCACATGGCACTCACCGCACTGAGGTGGGAAGATGTGCCAATATGTGGGTCCAGTTCAGCACTTCTTTGCGACACCAGCACTGGCTGCCCGTGTCCCCTGATACTCTCGTCGAGGAGAAAGCAGACGTTCAACATCATCCACGGGCTGTCCCATCCATCGGGACGAACAACAGCATGCCTGATGACAGAAATTTTGTGTGGCACGGGATCAGGAAGGATGTTCTGGAGTGGGCAAAGAACTGCATACTGTGCCAGACGAGTAAAATCACCCGGCACATAGAATCAGGCATCGGAGATTTCCTTCAACCACTTCACCATTTCGGGCACATCCATGTAGACGTCGTAGGGACTCTGCCACAATCAGGGGGTGCCAGATATCTCCTGACGGTCATAGACCATTCCACAAGATGGCCGGAAGCAACCCCGATGGCAGAAGCATCAACAATCACCTGCGCAGAAGCCTTCCTGTCAAGTTGGATAAGCCGTTTCGGTTTGCCCGACAGCATAACTACAGACAGAGGCTCGGCATTCTTGTCAGAGCTCTGGGTCTCCCTGGCATGCCTGATGGACAACTCTCCACAGTACAATGGCATATAACCCTGCTGCCAACGGCATGGTGGAAAGAACCCACCATTCATTGAAGGCAGCTCTGATGGCACGTTGCACCAACGACAATTGGAAGGCACAGCTGCCCTGGGTCCTGCTGGGTCTCTGCACTGCACCAATGGCAAACAGTGATGAATCTCCCACAGAGAAAGTCTATGGCGAAACACTGGCCGTACCTGGAGAGTTCTTCCCCACGGAGCAGGACGTCACAGATACGCCCCTTCCAAGGCTGAGGGAAATAGCAAAGAGGTTCATGCCCAGCCAAAAGACTTTCGCGGACAGGACCCACGTCTACACCCCAGGAGACCTGGATTCCTGCATGCACATCTTCATCAGGATCGATGCCCACCACCCACCCTTGACCAGACCATACAGAGGCCCATACCGTGTCACCAGTAGGGCATCCAAGGCCTACCTCGTCAACATCCATGGGCGGGAAGACTGGGTTTCTGTCGACAGGCTAAAGCCAGCCTTCCTGATGGACAGCAGAACTCGGGAGGAAACCGGCAGGCGTCCCAGAATTCCTCCACAAAACAAGGCCTTGGATGGACCCATCGGCATTCCGAAACGTGGTCAAAGACATCCCAAGGGCCGCACTAAGGAAGTCATCCGCTCGACAAAACCGCCGGGCGATTCAGCAGTCTAAGCTGCCCCACGTCCGCAGGTATCAAGAACTCAGGTGCTGGCTCCTGCTCCCAAAGATGTTCCGTGATTGATTTTAAGAAATCTTCCAATCATTATACTTGTAAAGACGTCAGACATCTCTTCATTTCGCATCAATCATGTTAATGCATCACACTTATTAACATGTCAAGAACCTCATGTAAATATTCATGTGTAGAGTTTCCTGGCCCTTCTGCCGATATATATTTTGTCATTGTATGTATATTATGTCTCTTAAAATTGCCATTTGTTTGACTATCAACAAACAAATTGTTCAGAGTGCTGGTCACAACAATCAGAGGTCAGGCACTACGTTTCCGTCCGCACTCTGCTATGTATACCTGAGCCTGTAAAGTCCCCGCTCAACGGGTTCTCTATGATGAACATTCCGTTTTCTGCGGTGCCTTCACAGGCGACCTAAGGTTGCACGTACACAATCTTATTATCATTATTGTGAATTGTATATTTATTACCTGTTCATTTGCCCTTGTACTATGTATATGTGTCAGAGTATTTTTATGTCCAACCAGCTATTGTAAATCATCATGTTTTCTGTATGTACCTGTCCTGTTTTGTGTAAAGAAATAGTTTGACCTCAGGTCACTTGTAAATTTTTGTACTCGCGGTCTCTGCTTATACGCAGACGTCCGCACGCCGCTTTATAAGCAGGTCGCTTCATCAATAAACCACAAATACCTCCCTAATTGTACACAACATATACAAAGGCCATAACAAAACCTTTGAAGGAGAAAACCTTTTCAGTGCAGCCACCAGAGAAAACACCTTCACGGGAGATTTTAATGCCCATCACCCATGCCTATGCTCAAAGCAACATACGAATGCAGCAGGCAGACACATAAATCTGCTAATGGAAGAATTTCCTGAAGTCAAGCTGCTAAATGACATCAACGAAGCAACACACCTCCAAGGTGGAAGGCTAGACCTAAGCTTCATATCCAAAAATCTACAGGAAAACTGCACATGGAAATTGCACCCAATATTGGCCAGTGATCACTTTGCAACAGAAACTAACACAAGGATAACAAAAATACCTCCACCACCACCACCTCCTCCAGCAGGTTGGAGACCAGATCTAGCCAACTGGTCAGTGTTTGAACACCATATGACCAGTTGGGCGACACAATACATACGAGACCCAGCTCAAAACATAAACCAACTGCAAGAGGACTTTGTAAAGAGCCTACACAATGCAGCAAATTCTTCCATGCCAAAGAGAACCTTTGGTACAAACAAAACCCCCAAAAAAAGACAGCTGGTACTACAACTCAAGAATCAAAGAAATGAATTCGAGAGTTAACAGAACAAGGAAGCTCTTCAGGAAACAACCCACAGATGAACTACATGCTGTCTTAAGGGATGTAATGAACCACGCAACCCAAACAGCCAGAAAAGTAAAGCAGGAAACCTGGCTGATGTGGTGCTCTCAGATGACCCGTCTAACCCCAATTGCAAAAATATGGTGGTGGTTCAACAAGGTATCAGGAAAGATCAGACCAGCACAAGCACATCATCCCAACCCACAGGCAGAAGCAAACAGACTTGCGCAAATTTGGTGACAGGACCAAAACAGCACATCTGCCACCAGCCACAAGGGAAAGGCAGGTGACACTTTAAGAGGTGCGAAAGAAACGAGCAGGATAAGGTTACTGCTACTTTATTGAGGACACAGGCGGTTTATATAGCGGCGGACTGATGTCACGCCGAGGATTACAATGAGACCTAGGGTGACCTGAGGCCAATAACATTTGACAATAAATACTATGAACAAATACACTTTGAGTTACACAAATGGACAATAACGAAGTTGAATACATTCTGATACCTGAGAAAAAGAGACACATAACATACAATTTGGTAACAGGCAAATATTTACATAAATCAATTTAAATGATTGGGTATGACTGAATCTGTGTGACCCGTTATCCTAGGAGCGGCGATCCTAGGAGATGCAAAGAATACGGGTCGACACCACAGAAAACCCGCTTAGAAGGACTTTACAACACTAGATCCAGGGAGATGGCTAGTTATCAACACAGCGTGCAATGATCCTGACGACACTGATACCCCATTCACAATAAATGAGCTTAACAAAACCCTCCAAAAAGGAAAGAACACAGCTCCAGGATCAGACATGATCACATACAGCATGCTGAAAAATATGGGCACAGCAGCCAAGGAAGTACATCTCCACATAATCAACAGAACATACACTGAGCAAGTCAGACCCACACAATGGAATTAACAAAACACACAGCCAATTCCCAAACCCAAGGAACCAAACTCCTACAGGCCCATCTCTCTCATCAGCTGCACAGAAAAGACTGCAGAGAGAATGGTACTAAACAGACTCCTATGGAAAACAGGACCGCTACATCATCGACCATATGGGTACAAAGAAGGAATAGGCACACAAGAATGCCTAGCAGATGTAATGGCAACAATTAACAACAAAAAATCAATTGTAGTTTTTCTCAATCTAGAAAAAGCCTGTGAACTAGCCAGCGCAGCCATCATCCTTGCAATCTTGTTGGACAAAAGAGTTAAGGGTAACCTGTTAGCATGGGCCAAAGATACATGTAAAACAGACAATCCAGAGTCACCTTCCAAGGAGCAAGCTCAGATTTTCTCAACTTAGAAAGTGGAACACCACAGGGAGGAATACTTAGCCCTTTCCTCTTCAATGTACTGATGGAAAATGTAGCCACAATCACCCTCCCGGAGGGAGTTGAAATTTTCATATATGCAAATGATGTGTGCTTAGTGAGCACACACAGGTGCAGATCCTACCAAAATATGCAAAATGCAGTAACACAAATTGAAAATAGCTGTACAGATCTTGGTCTAAAAATCAATACAGCAAAAACCAAAGCAATGACGATTAAACATGAGCTAAACCCAAATGAAATACAACTCATGTGTGAACCCATTGAGTGGGTAGAAAACTTTGTGTACCTGGGAGTAAATATCAACAAACAACTCTCTCCACATAAAGAAATAGAAATACTCAAGCAAAAAATCAAATGCAGGCACAATGCCATGAGAAGAATCACCTTTCTAAAACAAGGAGCAGTATACCATGCCCTCAGAACTTTCTACATACAGACAATAAGGTCAACTGTTGAGTACGCAGCACCTGTCCTTACTCGCCTCACAAACACAGAACAAAAAGGCTTCGAGGTAATCCAGAATAATGCCCTAAGACTCATCACAGGTGCACCATGTGGACTAACTTGTGTGTCTTGAGAAATGAGACAAATTTACAATCTCTAACTCACAGAATAGATCAAAGAAATATATCCATACTACTAAAAACCTTGAAAGGTAACAGGAACTGCCCACTCAAGAGAGAAATCAAGAAAAACATTGAGCTTCACGAGGAACTAGACTCCCCCAAGACATATGCTGGCGACCTCCTAGCAGCTATAAGGAGAGTAGAAATGCAAAATCAAGCTGCCGCAATCAAGGAAGACACGTCAATCACAGAGTACAAAGAACAAGCACCCTGGGAGCCTGAACTATTCAAGATAAACTTTACAGTCCTCCCTGCAAGCAAAGAAGCATGCACTGCTCAACAGCTAAGGCTAGCAGCCCAAGAGGCAATCAGGAAAACTGCAGCCACAAATGAATATTTTACGGATGGATCAGTAGATCTCAGCATCCCGGCAGCAGCAGCTGGGGTCCACTCAACAACCCTCAAAGGATGCTGGAGGCTCTCTGACAATGCCTCCACTCTACAAACTGAACTAATTGCCATTGCAAAAGCTCTGGAAGACTCTCAGCATAGGCAGGGAAACACAACAGTTCATACTGACTCAAAAGGAGCAATACAAGCTGTAACAAAGGAAAAAGCAAAAGAAAACATCAGACTTCTATCAAGCGTATGGGCAATCGCAAGCCTCCATCAAAACAGGAACAGGCAAATAACACTAAACTGGATTCCGAGTCATGTGGGAATCCAAGGAAACGAAGAAGCAGATTCTTTAGCAAAAAGTGGGTTGCTACACAGCAACATTAGTATCAAAATCACCCCCCTTGCTCACACAACTGAAAAACAAGGCAGTAGCACACTGCCAACTGCAGGAAGAAAGCAAAGTTAGAAGAGCTGTTTTTGGTGGCTCAAAAACCGCCAAATGGCACATGGACACCGTAAACCTAAAACCACACAATGTAACCAAAGACATGTCACGGGCCCTAGCAGTCATAATCCATCGGCTAAGGCTAGGATACCTGTGCACATGGCAAAGAATAGTAGATAACCCCCAACCATGCAAGTACTGTGAAACAATCCCAGACGAACCCCTGGAACACTACCTTCTTGACTGTACAGAAACAGAACAGTTAAGATCAAGATATGAAGGAGATGAAAGAACAGCTACCCAAATAACAAAGCACATCCTGGCAAACATTTATGAATTTGCAGGCTTCCTATGCTCCTACCTACCACCACAGTAACTCTAAAGAATCCTTACCTCTAACCACCCGCTCTCCTTCCCAATTCTTAAATCAGACACAACAGACCCGACCCTTACTTTAAACCAGACAACAAATCAAAAGCCATTCCATCTCATCTCTTACTGCTGACTCTTTTAGAAATCACTCTCTCCCCTATCAAAATCACCTTTCATCCACCACAATCAACACCCAACAAATGCACAAAACACACGCACAAGAGTTAGGAGCGGGCAAGTAATATGGCTTTAGATCATCACGAGCTAGCATACCTGTGCCTACTACTCAATTCTTCTTTTTCCCCATCTGTTGGCCTCTCCCACTAGCCAACACTCACTGATATACTTTTATCCTCGTCTGATGGGTACCTTAGGGTTCAAAGAGGTTGCAACCTTGCCTGTTAAATCTTTTCACTTCAAAATCACCCCCACCAAAATAACTTTCATGCATCATAATAAAGTTTTCATCTAACCTTCCCAACTCACAGACTCATCATCAACATAGAGTTACGGGCTGCTGTAGGAGCAAGAGCCCGTGCTGGCACATCATCATCATCCAGGTGCCATATCCCCAAGGACGTCGGCAATCATGGCTCGCCACTCCTCTCTATTCCCGGCTCTCTGCAGCAACTGAGCTGCAGACATTCTTCCTCCAGTCATTCTCACCAATCCATCCATATATTTTTGTCTAGGTCTTCCTCTTGGCCGACTTCCATTGATTTTACCAGTGAGAGAGAGATGTTCTAGTTCTTGTCTTCTCACTATGTGACCCACAAACCGCATTTGTCTACCTCTCACTGAAGCCAAAAGTTCTCTCTCAATGCCTACTCTCTCTAATACCTGCTCATTAGTTTTCCTTTCTGTCCATGATATTTTCAGCATCCTTCTCCAAAACCACATTTCTGCAGCCTGTAACCTCTCCTATCTGCCTTCCTCAAGGTCCAAGTTTCACAGCCATACAACAATACAGACCAAACAAAACATTTCACAAATCTTCTCCTAAGATTCATCGATATTTTGAGTTGGTGACTAATCTCTTTATCTTACCAAATGCATCTTTTGCCATGGATATTCTCTTCCTGATCTCTTTTTCGCATTTTCCATCACTTGTGACAGTGCATCCTAAATAATTAAAACTATCGGTTTGTTTAACTGTTTCAGCATTAATTCTTATATCTGTTCTTGGGGCGATTTCATCTTTGGAGATAGCCATAACTTCTGTTTTCTTAATATTTATTGACAGACCTCTTTTTCTGCTTGACTCGTGTAAAGTACTGACTAAAGCTTGAAGTTTATCATGAGAGTCTGCAACAAGTGCTGTATCATCAGCATATCTGATATTATTAATATTGACTCCTCCAACCTTAATTCCTTCCATATCTCTGAGATCTCTCATTATCATTTCACTATATAAATTGAAAAGATCAGGTGATAACACACAACCCTGTCTTACACCTCTCTTGATGTGCCGAGTCTCTGATTCGTCATTTTCTACTTTCACTGATGCCTCTTGATTCCAATATAAATTCTTTATCAATCTTAGATCTTTCCCATCGATATTAATCTGTTCCAATATCCTTATAAGGTCTACATGTCTAACCCGATCAAAAGCCTGGCACAAGGCCAGCTAAATCTGAAACAACAACAACAATCAATAAACCAGCAAGACTTGTCTTCCTGCTCATTATTTCACACCTCTCTCACAAGCCCAGGTAAATAAATAAATAAATCATCTTCTGATTTTTCTCCGACGATTGATATTTCATTTTCCTTACTGGCTATCTACCACTTGCCAGGACTCGCTACTATCGCTCTTTCTCTCCAACTGACGGCTGCCTTAGGGCTCAAAGAGATTAGCAACCTCTCCTGTTAACCTTTCATTTCACACCACTCACTGGCATGCCCATCAATCACAAATAAAGCAATCACCTACATATCCTTAATTTCACCTTCACATAAAAAAATGACTTACGGGCTGCTCTATGAGCAAGAGCCCGCGCTGGCATAAGGCCAGCTTAATCAGCAACAACAAATAAATCATTTAATACCCAGTTCGACCTTTTCGTCCTCACATTATTATTATTATTATTATTATTATTATTATTATTATTATTATTATTATTATTATTATTACATCACGACGACCCCGTGTAAAAATGGTAACAAGCTGGGAAGAATTATTATTATTATTATTATTATTATTATTATTATTATTATTATTATTATTATTATTATTATTATTATTATTATCTCTGATTTTGAGTTACGGGCTGCTCAGGAGCAAGAGTCCGTTCTCGCATTTCGCCAGCTTAATTTAAATCATCACTATCAACTAATTTTGATGAACTTGCAGATATAGTAGGCTATATGTGATTGGCGATTATTTTCCTCTTCTTTGAAATTTAACGACTGGGAAAATTGTTATTTTTCTGAATATACTCATGCACACAATAAATTAAATGCAGCATATAGCGCGATTATTCATTATAAGAGAATGCCTGAACGAACAGTGGCTAGTGGGCCCGTCTCAGTGATGAATGGACGCATGAGCCGTCATTCGAAAAACATGTGGATGCGAGAAGAGACCGAATGACCCTAAGTCGATGCTCTTTTGTTTCAACGTTTTTCCTGCTGGCTGTCAACACGGACATGTCAAAGGTTCACGCGTCTATTGTAGTATGTATCATCTGATTCTTCAAAACAAAGTTGAGCAGGAGCACACGAGGGTAATTCATATTTCCGTTGATAGTAATAAGGACGTATGTCAGATGGGTGAGTGAGTACTTATGTAGTCTATTATGCCGTCACGGCTGTCAGTGACTGAGGATGAATGCCAGCTGGGTGAACGCTGTGGCCAAAGAGGCTGTCATAGCTCACCCGCGCTCCTCACCACCACCACATCCACATTTATCTGCGGGCCCTGGGCCTTGTCCAGGTGTCCCTCGGCTCAAGGTGAGAAGCCCAGAGAATACCATGATGCCTGAATTCTCTGCCAAATTCTGTAACCCTGTATTTGACTCTCTCTCTCTCTCTCTCTCTCTCTCTCTCTCTCTCTCTCTCTCTCTCTCTCTCTCTCTCTCTCTCTCTTTATGCCTTGCTATGCATTGCACAGGCGAAGGGACCAATGTGGGCTGTGTGGTGGGTGTTGACCTCCAGAGGGGAACCGGTGTGTTAAGTGAGGGACCTCCACCTTTGAAGGAGCGAGCTACACCAACGGGAATGACACAAAGCCTGTCAGGCTGGGCCTAGTCATCTGTTGATCACCTAACGTAACCAAGGGGCACCATAAATTAAACAGAGGGTTGACTGCAGACCCGGGGGCATAGCCTGTCTCAGAGGTGGCAGAAAATACCAGCTGAAATCTTAGCGTCATGATGACAGCAGTACCACCGGTTGTTAAAGAAATGGTCACAATTGAAGGAAACGACAGCACTACCCTAGGGAGGGAGGGAGGGGAGGCTACTTGTTTAAAATAAAAATGTGTCAAAATTGCAGTAAACATACCATTTTTGGGTAGAACTGTTAAAGAGCTTGGAGCACCTGCAGTTTAGTTTGGCAAGGCTGTCGTCTGCCAGTTTTCTAGTCGGGACCCACCACCAGGTGGCAGCAGGTTTCGACTAGGAAACTGGCAGACGAATACAAACAAGATGGCAGCGGGTTGGAAGCCAATGTATACCAGAATTTTCATAACAAACAGACCTAACCTTTCCCATAGCGCCAGATTCTGACCTAACCAGAAGTTACCTAACCTAACCTAACATATGGCGGCGTGCCCTAACCTGGCCGTGGACCCCCAGTAAAGCCAGCTAACACAATTGGTCCCAAATGCAAGGTCGTGACCTAACCAGCCCCCGCAGACCCCCCCAGAAAGCCAGTAAAATGCATAACCATAAATTGATAAGAAACCGCACTTACCTTAGTAGAAGTTGGAATCATCGGAAAATTCGGTCGGCGGCTTGATTCTTCTTTGCTTTTGGGCTAACTTCCCGGCAGAAATTGTACCATTCCACTGTGATGTTAGGTGACCCGATTTTCAGAGTCATCTACATACATTTCTGGGGAAGTTTGTGAATCCAGCCATGAATGAGAATTAAAATGGTACCAAATGAAAGGTGCGAACGAGAGAAGAAAGAGCCACTCCAAATGGATCTTTGTTTCCTGCAGTGGCATGCATTACAACACCACTGGAAACTGTCACCGTGCTTGATCAGTCCAACAGTTGTGGCGGAATTCAAAACCACAAAAAAACAGTACACAACACTCACCCTGGTCCTCGGTTGCTGGAAGATGGAGTAAGGCGTCCACGGTCGCCAACACAGCACACAAAACCACACAAACCAACCAAAACAGAAAAACACACGACTCACGAACATACAGCAACAAGAACAGCACACTAACAAGAAAAAACAACAACTCTGAATCAGCACACAAACAAACTGTTTAAGACCAAAAAAACGACTGACCAGCACTAGCTCTGACTCAAAACTGCCTCCAAAACCGAAAAATCCTCACATATATTCCACAGACAGACAGCGCCGTAAACAAACTAATGACCTCATCCCTCTTCCAACAACCGAAGCACTCACTAACAACAATTACACTCTCTCTCTCTCTCTCTCTCTCTCTCTCTCTCTCTCTCTCTCTCTCTCTCTCTCTCTCTCTCTCTCTCTCTCTCTCTCTCTCTCTCTCTCATAAAACATTGGGAAATGCTAAATAAAAACAAATTTATTCATCCCTCTATACAGTTCCTTCTTTGCAGTGGCCACAAACACCACTGAAATCACCAATAAGGCCACTCTTCATTAAAAACACGAGTAATGATCGTTCGTCATTGCACAGCACTGCTAGGTCGAGTATAGTCACTGGGTTTGCGGCGGCAAATTGCACGTGGGAGGGATGCGCGGACAGGACAGACGACATCTTGGCAAACTGGCAAGAGACTGGGTCAGATCTTGGGGCACGCGGGGTCGCAAGCAGGGTCGGGTCGCGGAACTACTTACCTTGGCGGAGTTATTGTAGTCCGGGCAGAAGGTGTTACGCGGCCTGGCAAATGAAACTGTAAACAACCCAAGAGCTCCACTTGGGGTATTACCTTGGAAATTGACTTTTTTCTATAGTAATTTGGTAGCCTATCAAGAATTTACTGTTATTTTTTGTCGGTCAAATGTAATTAATCTGTAATTGACCTCAGAACTTACATGTTATTATATGCTGGCCATCCTGGAATGCCATGTAAACATTGAGTGTGATATGGGAATTTTTAAACATCTGACTTAACTGGTAGTTATATATATAGCTTAAGTCCCTGACGTCACGGCAGAATTTCAAAACTCGCGGCAATCGCGATAGGTATGTCAGGTGGTCTACTATAAGCCTCTATCCAGGTATCTGGAACCACACCAGGTATTCCTCAGATCTTCACCGCCATTCGGTGACATCGTTTGATTTCCTCTTTTCAGCCAGTTTTCGCAAATTTTGGTGAAGTACACACTTTAGCCCGGCTTTCACTCGTTTTTTGGAATTTGTCTTGGACTTTCTTTACTAGTTAAATTTGGTTTTGACCCTTGGACTTGGACTTTGATCTCTCTTTGGATTTGTTACCATGTCTGACTCCTTGAGTGTGCAGATGTGTGTTAAGGGTGTAAGACTCGACACTAAAGCCTCTTTAAGATCATTCGGTATGTCTGAGGAAATGTAGAGGCAAGAGGTGTGAGTTAGGGGATAGATCACGATGAGTGCTTGGGTCTTTCTGAAAGAGAAGTGGATCGGAAATATAACCGCTCGTGAGAGCTTAGAGGGACCGGCTCAGAAGAGGCAAGAGTGCTGTCTTGCTCTTCCAAAGGTAGCCCAGGATTTTATGGTCGTTGTCCCAAACTAATGAACCTTCTGATCATTCCCGTAGTGGTAGTTCTGATCCCCCTACTGATTCAGGTAAGTGCATCCCTCAAGGGATATGATGGCGACCATTCAAGCCCTTAGCCCAGCGTATTTGAATCCTCGCTCAAGACAGAGAATTGTGGTCGAACACTTAGAGAGATCTGGAAATTGCAAGTGTTGGTGACAAAAGTTAGTGCTGATGGAGGTGCGGCCGCTCGGATCTGTCGTGCTCCCCTAGCCTAGACCTCTTCAGCTCCCCCAACCCCTGGGAGAAGAGGAAAGTCGACAGGCGAGAAGGGAAGCGAGATTTTACCCCACAGCGCTCGATGCGTCCCCTCAGTGTTCCTAGACGCTCCCAGGGCGCTCACCCTCGCCATAGGAAGGCGAGAGTTATCGTGTTCTTCGTCTTCTGAGGCGCAGTCCCCAAGCGGGGCTAGCGTCGGGTCTGCAGTCTAGACCTCTCAAGAGGAAGTTCCCTATGTTGAAGGCGCGCCCGTGTTAGGTGATGCCAAGCTCCGGGGTGTAGCCATTGGGGCAGTCCTGAATGCTTTAGTTCTGAAGGTAGCTTCCCCTCCAAGTGCAGGCGTAAATTGCTTGTTTCAACCAGGACGCCTGGCAGCAAAGAAAAGCATGGACTGACTTTTTTCTTTCTTGATTCCACGCTCCCCTCCTCCTTGAATTAGGAATTGTCCCAGAACACCCTCCTCAGCCTGTTCAATTAGTTGAGGGCTGCGTCAAATCTTGCGCCTTCTCCAGTCAGTTGTCAGCAGAAGGAAGCTCCTACAATGGTCTCTACTAAAGGATAGCCATCAAGAAACTGTCTTCCTTTATGCAAGCTGCTGACCTGCAGAAAGGGCGGATAAATTTTCCCCTCCTTTGGCTGTTCGTCGCACCGAGGAAACTTTTGCCCGATGTCGCACAGGCGGCCAGTGCTCAAGTGACTTCAAGGGGCGGCGTGACAGCGAACGAGGGAAGAATGTTTCTCCTTCTCAAAGGGCCTCGATCAGTTCTCGTCAACCTCAGGAAGCTTTTGACAGATGTCGCACGGGCGGCCAGTTCTCAAGCGGCCTTAAGGTTGGAAGGGACAACGATCGTCAGAAGCCCAGACACCAGGACGCCCGAGTAGTGCAGGAAGATGGGCCTTGGGGCGTAGCGTCAAGAGCTTGAGCGCCGGGCGCGAGCGTCAGAATCTGGGCCTTTGGGACGATGGGCGTCACGAGAGTTGAACGCCAGGGCGTAAGCATCATGATATTGGCTGCCCAGGATACCGTGCAGTGGAGTCAGGATACGGCGTCAAGACCGTTATCCACAGGGCGTTTTGATTGAGATTCTCTCTTGTTTTAGAGGCAGCAACTAGTAGACAGGGCGCGCTACCTCGGTTTCCGTACAGCTTTCGGAGGAAGCGAAGGACAACGACGATCTTCCTCCCTCTCCAGATGTTCTCCTCGAGAAAGTTTCCGATGAAGAGGAGCAAGAATCTCAACTTCCTTCCTCAGACTTGAAGAAGTTGATGAAAGTGTTTACGGAGCTTTTTCCGGACAACTTCGTACCTGCCGCCCCCCGTTCTCCTCCCTTGGAATTTACTCTCGGGAAGACACCAAAGAAGACTATCTTTACTAAAATGATCATGTCTCATTCCTCCAAGCGAGCCTTGAAAGTTATGGAAGAATGGATGAAATCCAAAAAGGATCAAGGACGAACAGTGTTCTCTTTTCCTCCAGCTAGACTTACGTCGAGGTCTAGCATTTGGTATGAGACTGGAGAAGCTCCCGGCCTGGGAGTTCCTGCCTCTTCCCAGGGGGACTTCTCTTCTCTGGTCAGCCTTCGTGGGAAACTGCTATGGGTAAATCCAAGGTTTTCTGGTCCCCTTCGGAATGGATCACATCTTGAAAGGAATTTTAGAGCTTTGAAGTCTTCAATTTCCTAGATTGGACTCTGGAGGGCTTTGGGTAAAGAAGACTGGAACTATTAGACTCAGACACCAAGGAAGAACCTCATTCATGTTATGTCCTGCATGGACAAGGCTCTCAGAAGATGGAGCCAGCAGATTGGCAACTCTCTTTTCTGCGAAGTCTTGAAGAAAAGGGCACATCTTTGTTCCTTTCTTGCCAATGGGGTTACGCCCATCCAAAAGGCAGAACTCCTTTATGCTCCTCTTTCGACGCATCTTTTTCCTCAGGAATTAGTGAAGGAGGTATCCTCAGCTTTACTCAAAAAACAACCCAAGATTTAATCACCAAAACTGCAAAGAAAGTTCTACCTTCTAGCTTCGCCTCTCAGAAAATTATAGGGGAAGCTCCTGTTATTCAGCCCTTTCGAGGCAGAACTCTCAGTAGAGAAGAAATTCAAGACCCTCGATCAAAGATCTACGAGAAGAAGCAATAGACAAAGGGAGAAAGCAGAGTCTGACTCTCCTTCAGTTCAGCGGTTGAGCCAGACTAACACACTTCTGGCTGGAATGGGAGAAGAGAGGCGGATCATGGTCCGTTCAGTTAATCAAGGAGGGTACAGATCCCTTTCCTCAGGAAGCCACCCCTTTAGCTACAAGGCGGTAGACCTTCGACCAATTACAGAGCGAAAATAGGCGGACTCTGCAGCAGCAGTTTGTTCTGCTGCTGCAAAACAAGCTATAGAAAGTTTTGGATCCGGAATCTCCAGGTTTTACAATCGTTTGTTCTGGTTCCCAAAAGCTAGGGGATGGGACCGGTGCTGAGCGCAGGCGCTCTCAGCGTGTTTGTTCAAAGACAAGATTCACGATGGAAACAACCAAGTCCCGTTCTAGCAGCAGTCAGACAACACGACTGGATGGTGTCTATGGATCTTCCAAGATGCATGTTCCATATTCCCATTCACCCGAGCTCCAGGAAATACCTGAGGTTTGTGCACAGGGGAGAAACTTTCCAATTTCGAGCCCTATGTTTCGGCCTAAGTACCGCTCCTCAGGTTTTTACGAGGCTAATGAAAAACGTAGCTGGAATGCTTCACACCAAAGAGGCATGGGAGTCTCCCTATATCTGGACGACTGGCTCCTCAGGCTCCCTTCCTACACTCGCGCTGCCTGGAGGATCTTGAATGACTCTTGATGAATTATCGGAAAATCTAGGACTCCTTATGAACAAAGGAAGTCTCAACTGATCCCATCCAAAGAGATTCAATACCTTAGGATGAGTTCAGAAGTCAAGCTTTTCGGATTTTTCCGGTAACATCAGGGGCGGAACAAGCTTTCAGAAAACTTCAGAAATTCCTAAAAAGGCAGACTTGCTCAGTGAGGGAATGGATGAGTCTTAACAGGGACCCTTTCCTCTCTAGAGCAGTTTGTCTCTTTAGGAAGATTGAACCTTTGTCCGTTGCAGTTCCATCTGAATCGGAACTGGGACAAGGACAAGGAACTAGAAACGAAGTGTATTCCCATTTCACAACAAATAAGAGATTATCTACAATGGTGGAGCGATCCTAAAACTTCAAGAGGGACTTTCCCACCATCAGAGGAACCCAGACCCTGAGTGTTGTTCTCCGGCCCAGCGTCGGACCTTCTGGGATGGGGCGCAACACTGGGAAAGATGGAAGTCTCGGGCTCTTGGACCAGAGATCAGATACAGTGGCACATCAACCAAAAGGAACTTACTGCTATCCTTCTGGCTCTAATAGAGTTCGAAGGTCTAGTGGAGAAAAAAGTAGTTCAGGTCAACTCCGACAATACGACGGCGTTGGCCTACATCCGCGGGGAGGCACTCCTCCTACTCTCTATCTGCAGGGCGGCCAAAACTCCTTCTTTGGGCAAAGGAGAAAAGTGTTACTCTAGTTACCTTTATTCAGGCGAAAAGAATGTGAGAACTGAACATGCTGAGCAGAAGGAATCAAGTTCTATCGACAGAGTGGATGCTTCACCAGGACATCTGCAAGAGCCTCTGGCGGATTTGGGGCAGACCATGCATAGACCTCTTCGCCACAGCTCAAACGAAGAAGTTGGAAACCTACTGTTCTCCCGTTCTGGATCCTGAAGCGATCCATAGACGCTTTTCTGCTGGATTGGTCCAACCTAGACGTGTATGCGTTTCCCCCATTCAAAGTTATTCACGAAGTGCTGCAAAGGTTTGCAGCTCTTGAAGAGACCAGGATGACCTAGTGGTTCCTTACTGGCCTACAAAGATAGTTCACAGAGGTACTGGAATGGATGGTGGACACCGGAAGACTACCTCTCAGAATAGATCTACTCAAGCAACCCACTTGAAGATATCACCAAAACCTCCAAGTTCTACAAATGACTGCCTTCAGACTATCAAAAAAAACTTGCAAGAGCTAAAGGCTTTTAGAGCGGCAACTGACGCAATTAAGAACAAGGAGGGTCATCAACAATCAATTATATCAATCCAAATGGGAAGTATTATTTAGGATGGTGCAGAAGAAATTCTATTTCCTCTTCCAGTACCTGTAACTGAAATAACCAGACTTCCTTCTCTTCCTTAAAGGAACAACTTCTCTATTTCCACAATTAGGGATATAGAGGGTATGTTAACTGCCGTTTTTAGGCACAGAAACTTAGACCTTTCCAGCAATAAGGATCTTGGGACCGCCTCCAGATCCTTCGAGACCATTAAAGAAAGGCCAGAATTCTCAGCTTGGAATTTAGATGTCGTTCTTAAATTTCTTATGAAATAGGTCGAACCCTTACATAGGCATCATTTGAGGATCTTACTCTAAAAACTCTGTTTCCTGATCGGATTTGGCCACAGCTAAGAGAGTAAGTGAGGTCCATGCCTTCAGCAAGACCGTGGGCTTTAGACAAAGCAAAGCAATTTGTTAGTTGCAACCAGTTCCTGCAAAGAATGAGACTCCATCTCGACCCTGGCCCAAAGCGTTTGAGGATCCCGAACCTGTCGGACAGGATATCACAGGTACGGAAATAGAGAGACTCCTGTGTCCTGTAAGAGCTCTCAAGTCATACCTGGAAAGAACTAAGGAAATACGAGGTAAGTCAGAAGCACTGTGGTGTTCAGTCAAAAAACCCTCGTTACCCATGTCTAAGAATGCGTTGTCTTACTTTATCAGACTATTGATAAGAGAAGCCCATTCAGAGTTTAATGAAACCGATCTACAGATTCTTAAAGTTAAGACGCACGAGGTTAGAGCAGTAGCAACCTCGGTGGCTTTTAAACAGAATAGGTCCTTACAAAGTATCTTAGATGCGACCTTCTGGAGAAGCAAGTCGGTGTTTGCATCGCATTACCTCAAACAGGTTCAGACCATTTATGAAGACCGCTACACTCTTGGACCTTTTGTAGCGGTATAGATTTATGGTACAGCAGGGGTAGATCCCTCACCCACTAATTCAGTAGTGGGTGAGGGATCTACCCCTGCTGTACCATAAATCTATACCCTTTTCTCCTTTTCTTGAAATGGAGAAAATTTTTATGATTGTGTGCGAAGGTTGGACGCAGCCTTCCGCAATCATTAGTAAATATTTTACCCTTTGTTAGTTTGTTGTGTTATTCGGTCAGGTGGTCTTTTGTGTTCCTTACTGGCGCCCGGAATGAGGGTATATTTAAGGAGGTCTAGTCACATAGAGGTTATACACCGGTTGACAGCCCTGGGAATTTTCAGCCCCTGGGTGGATCGCTGGATCTCTTAAGGAATGCAGATAGAATGAAGCAGGGAAACTTCGAAGTTTGCTTCCTTAACAGGTAGGAACCTTGAGTTGGTTTTACAATTGTTATTTTGTCAATTCCAACGATACTGGCTGTCTCTGACCCTCCACCAAAGGTGTCAATCAGCTATATATATAACTACCAGTTAAGTCAGATGTTTAAAAATGATATTTTCATAATAAAATAATTTTTTGAACATACTTACCTGGTAGTTATATATAATTAATTCCCACCCTCCTCCCCTCTGAGGCAGAGGCATGGAAGATCTGAGGAATACCTGGTGTGGTTCCAGATACCTGGATAGAGCGCATGAGTAGACCACCTTACATACCTACTCCGGCGATTACGGCAGTTTTGAAATTCTGCCGTGGCGTCAGGGACTTAAGCTATATATATAACTACGGAAGTAAGTATGTTCAAAAATTTATTTTATTATGAAAATATCATTTGTAGTAAAATGGAGTACCCTTCACCAGGGGTCTGGGGGCAGAGCCCCCGGCTAAGTACCACGGCCTACTAGGTTAGGTTAGGTAGAGTACGTTAGGTTAGTGTAGTTGCTTTTATAATGAGGTTTCCTAAGTCAATCCCCTCTTTTAAACTTCTGGCTTCCTATTGACATTGCATCGCGCAGAACCATTCCATAACAATAACGTGATCTGGTCTTTCTCCCAGTGATTTCCCCCACCCAAAACCCCACATTCTCAAAGTGTTCCCATCCATGTTGGGTAGATATGATATTAGTAATAATTGACCGACAATAAAAAACACCACCTCCTTCATCAGCAACACCAAAAGTATAGGAAAAATCCATTTCCAAGGTAAGAGTCCGTGCAGAGCTGTTCTCTAGTGTTACCCATATTGCAATACACTCCCTGAACGCCTGAATTAGCCCTTAATCCCACTAGCCCGAACAACTCTCCAACTACATCCACTATAGTAGAATTTTAACAACCAAGCGTTACCAATGCTGCAGGTAAAATCTTGTCATGAACTATCATAACAAGCAGTTGGCAAGCGCTGTAATGACACAGGTGTCTGCGTGCGCCCCCATTTTAGTCAATTGCTTTTGTTCGCTGCAGGAAGGTTGTTTCCTTCTGCAGTCACGGTTTTAATCCTATTGCCCGACTTCTCTTTGTATTTTGGACTTGTGGTGAAGACCTGGATTGGATTTAGCGGTTTTCTCACCGATTTTCTGGATATCTTGACGTGGAAGCGTCTTTTTGGTTGTTGGACTCGTTGGTTCGGTCTCGATTGTGTATTCACGGACTTTTCACCTTCTACTACGTGCCACCGCCGGCTTGGCGTGACCTTGACTGCCTCGGTGATGGTGGACTCTGGCGCTTGCTCCTTCTTCTTCCTGCAAAGGCGGATGAGTACCTTGAGACGATAGACATTCCGTCAGGTATGTAGGAGTTAATTGTGATGTCAGACTCATTGATAGATGTTCCCATTGGAAGGCACAAAGAGAGGATGATTACATTCGTCATCGCAAGTCTTTGGCTAGTAACAGCGGCAGACGTCGGTCAGAATCTCGTTGCCTCAAGTGTCTCAGACTTCTGCTACAGATCAGTTGATGGATTTAGCGAGTTCAATGGTAGTCAAACAGATAGAGGATAGGATTGCAATTAGTAAGGAAAATTCAATAGCTAGTCGTCTTCAACATTTCTCAGGTAGGTATGATAGTAGTATTAGGATGTCTAATTCTTCTTCCTTTTCAGCTCCCCTGCCTGTTCCAGAACCAGCCCTAACGGGTGCTGATGGTAATGACAGAACCACAAGCCTCTGAGTGGGTAGGTCTGCCAGCCCCCTCGGTGCGGAGCAGGCAGTGAAGGATTCCCCCCCACCCAACCCCCTTGTAATATTGATGAATTTAATGTTGATAATGTTATTAGGATCAAGATCTAGGTGTCATAAAGAGGATAGGTTTAGGTTTGGTAGTGAGAGAAGGATTTAATGGTGCAGTCTCGTTCTCCTGAATGGGTTCTGGTTTTAGATTCGAGTAGTTTTTGTGTCTCAGCAAAGTTCTACCATCTCTTCTTTCGATCTGGCTCAGTCTCAAGTCAATGTTTCAGTTACGGTGGGGCAGAATCCTTCTGCTTCAAGCCTACAACTCACTTCCTACTGTTTTCTAAATCTCTACTGTAGTTTCCCCCTTCCTGTATTTTCTCCTCCATCTAGTAAGAGCGGATTATGGTTACCGTCTTTCGGCTTCTAAATAATTTGCGGGACCTGCAGTGGCTGTGGCGGGTTATAAGACGGATGGCGGGGTTTTTCAACGGGTATAGACCTATGGCGAGAGGTTATATTTTTTTTCGCAAATGTTTTCTCTAACATTAGAGAGTATGTGACACAGTAGTGTCCAGAATTCATGTTGGATATGTTTTCAGGATTATTGAGGGGGCCAGATTGGTGTACCTTCGTTCCTTTTTTGTTATAAGTTTTCTTCTTCGTTATCTGTCGCTTCATCTCCTGCTCCCACATTCTCTGTTACTCCCTTTTCAGTCTCCTCTTTGGCCCTTTCTTCTTCTGCTCGGTCTTTCCTGCGGTTTTCCATCTTCGATTTTCCCTCTTCCTTGATTTTGATTTTTTCCTCCTCTCAGGTAACTTTTTATGTGTCTACTGTTCCTATGCCTCCTGCCTTTCCTTCCTTAGTACAGTCTTCTCCGGTTGGAGGAGCTTCGAACAAGCGAAAACCCTGTTTCCGGCAGATTTTGTCTGGGGATCTCTTGTTCCATCCCGCTCCGAATTATGTACGGCCTTGCTTCCGGCTTCATGCGGCTGTCGATATTATCAGGTATTTCGTGGTTTCCGTCGATTCCAGTTCGGGTTTGCGCTCTGCGGTTTGGCAGAACATCACGGTACCTTCTTCGAGCGGTCCGTGGCTTTCATTGCCTGTGTTTTCCGTGGCGGTAACTCAGGCTAGCTTATACCTCTTTCATTCTCCCTACTTCATCTTCTTCCGTCCCTCTGCAGCAGTTTCGTTTGCGCATCCTCCCCCAATAATAATGGGGAATCGGCTCCAGGTTTTTATCGGTTCATCCTTCTCCTCCCGGCGGGTCCAACAATGCAGATTCAGCTCCGGGTTCCCGATTAGGTGCGGGTGTGCAGCATTCTGGTTAGGTTGGTCCGATTGCGGACTCTTCATCATTGTCCGGGGCTTTGTCCAGTGCCTCCTCCTTTGTCGGTCTTAGATCGTTCGGACATTGCGGAACAGGATTCTTATCCATAGGTGCAGGAGATTCTGGCGGACTTAGAATGTCCTCTTGCCAGCAGTATGATTACGGACACAGGCCTGAGTATGTTACTTCCTTCGTACCCTCAAGCAAAACTCCGGACCTCCTGATTTTGGTTTTATAACTAAACCAGCTCCTGCCTCTTTTTTAGTGGTGGCTGGTTTGGTTCGATCCGGTTAGCCAGGCTTTGGAGGGCGGATGTTAAGCTTAGCATCGGTGGTTTGCTTCTAATAGACAGCACTCTTCTCTTTTCTCTCGGTAGGGCGATTTCACGCCAGTTAGAGAGAATCCTTCGGCGAGTCAGGTTGCCCCTCAACAGATAGGTTGAGGCATTCCTGTTTAAGTCTCGTCGTTTCAGCTTCGTGGGAGTATGTGCTGCGCCAATCAGACTGAGGCTCTTGCGCATTCTTTCTGGATGCGGTCAGTTTTTATGTCACGGGTTCTAAAGTGGCGGCTATGTCCCTTGGATCCGTGGTTGTTGGCAGCCTAATAAATTTATCTCGAGGTCTGGCTCGCCAGGCGAAAGCTTTGGCTTCGTCTACGACGTTTGGAGCAGGAAAGTCGAAATTTCTATTTTGGTCATCTTTCCCCTCAGTATCCGGACGTGCTTAGAACACCATGAGCCTTAGCTAACTCTTGTTCAAGGTTGATGACGTAGCCAGTATGACGAACATGGTTTCTTCTGACTCATGTCTCCGGTGTCAGCAATTATGCATCGTCGAGGATACAGAGTGTTGAAGCATCTAGACGATACAGTGTTTTGAAGTATCTAGACGATCGTTTAACTGGTCTCCTCTCCAGAGGAGCTAGTAAGAGCGAGGGAATTCTTTGGAATTCTTAACATATTCAGGTAAGCAGATTCTCTCTCTCTTCCTCCGAGGTT
Source organism: Macrobrachium rosenbergii (assembly GCF_040412425.1). Lineage (NCBI taxonomy): Eukaryota > Metazoa > Arthropoda > Malacostraca > Decapoda > Palaemonidae > Macrobrachium > Macrobrachium rosenbergii. Next base: position 41,263,316 of record NC_089788.1, read on the forward strand.
TTCACAACCCCAGAGAGTAATCAGTCCTTCACAGATAGAAGGGTTCCTGTCCAGCAGGGAATGGCCAGTACCAGCTCGGAGAAGCCTCTTAGGGAGAATGTCTCTCTCTCTCTCTCTCTTTTAATTCCAGGGTCTCGTGTCCGAATGCGCTCTCTCTTCAGGTATGTCTCAGGAATCGCTGAGACTTCCACAACGAGAACACTGTTATAGTCGGGAGCGATTCTTGCCTGTTGGATCGTTTGGTAGTCAGAAATGCATCTGACAGGGAAGGTCTATTGACTCCCTCTTCCCAGGCGTTCATCTGTACACAGATGCCTCCAGATCAAGGTTGAAACAACCCCAGGAGGAATCAGGCCTCAGGCGAGGTAGTCAATAAATCTTTGGGGAAAATCATTGCTGTAAAGCAAGCCCTCAGTTGTTCTCAGTCTTAGTGCGCTACAGAGTAGTGGCTATGTTTAGCGACAGCGTAATTGCCGTGTCGTATCTGAAGAACTTGGAGGGGAACAGGCTCAACAGAACTCAATACTATACTTTAGCACATAGTCCTGAGAGGGGGTGCGAAGAGCGAAAGTGTCTCTTCTTCCCCAATTTATATCAGGAGTCCCCCAAAAATGCAGACTTGAATTCGTTCGTGCGCTCGTTCGGGTATTGGGGAGTGGACTTTGACTCTGGAAGTAATATGTTAGGTTCTCCAGTGACCAGCAACTGTCGACTTAATCGACATGATTAAACCATCGTCTTCGGATTATTTCTCTCTAAGAGGTGGCCCCCATTTCAATAGTCGCAGGTGGCGTTACAAGTTGGAATCACATGCAAGTGTACACCCTTTCCTCCATCCGGTCTCATTAATCAGGTAATAGGGAAATTGCGGGAGAGTCAAGATGACCTTGACTCTAATAGCTCCCTGCTCGCCATAACACGCTTGGTTTCCGGAACTCCTGAGCTCCCTACAAGAGTTCCGTTGTCTGTCTGAAACTACTACTTCTCCAGGCGACCGCATTCTTTCTATTATTGTCAAACCCTGCGTGTACTGGACCTAGTTGCAGGGCAACTGTAAGAAACCGCTAAACAATCCGGACTCCTAAAACTGTGCCTAAATAAGCGGATTTTCCTTTATTCCTCCAGAGAAATCAGAGTCTAAATGAAGCCCATTGCTGACTACCATAGCGATTAAGCGGTATGTTAGTTTCCACATTCTGAAGTTTCAAGTAGTAAGATAATCGTTGATTAAGGTTCTTGTAGATTGACGTCCTGTTTTGCCGACCATTAGGACTTGTGGAATTATTTCAATATTTATCTTATTTTCCCTCTGCCTTTGAACCTATTGAAACTATAAACGTTAAGACACTGAGAGATTGCCTGTGGCTTTAGCTATTCACAAAGGTTGGAGCAAGCTTCAGGCAGTTTCTAGGTTGGGTTCCTGTGCGAGAATGATACATGTTTGTCTGTCTTGTGGAATTTCTTGGCCCGAAGACAAGTCGGAGGATTAAATTCTGCCTCGTTCGTTAAAGTTCTTTATCTGCAAGTGTTCATTACTGGTGATCCAGCGGAGGAGATACCTTTATGTCAGTGGGAGCATTAAAGTCCTATTTATCAAAGGGTTGTGAAAAAGTCCTTCCGCTTCGCTGTTTGTCTCTCCTTGAATCCCTTCCCGTCCGCTGTCAGAGAAGTGATTAGTTACTTTGGAGCTACTCCAGGAGTTGTTCTTAGATAGTCTTCAGCTCTGTGTATTTTCCGACGCACAGTATTCAGGTATGTCAATTCATCTTCCTTTTCCCAGGAATTATTTATTTCCATCTATTCTGGGAGCAGCTACTTGGAGAGTCACGTCTCAGTGTTTTACTCATTTACTTGGGAGGTTGATTAAGCCTCACAGCGTTTAGCGGTGAAGTCTATTATGTGAATTAGCGTTCATTTAGCTAAGGAATTATTAACGCGGAGGGTCAGAGGGTTATTCTCTTAAGGGGCGTTGCGGTCAGCAGTTCGTTGAATGCGATTCGACAAACCTGTGTTTGTAGTGATGTTGACGTGTGAATGGTGTATTTGGTTGCATCGAACACATTGTGAGCGGTGTGAGAGAGAGTCTATTTCAAAGCCTGACTTTGTGGGGCGGGGCTTCATTTGCATAAACCATTTGAATGTGAGAGCCTTACGTCAGACATCAAACTATTTATAGTTGTAGTAGTAGCATCAGTAGCAACACCAATGACTCTGAGGTCATGAGATGTCGGACTATTTTGCACGTGTAGCGGCAAAGTCTATTATCTAGGGGCGTTTATTTAGCTGATGCGGTATTCGCATAGTGAAGAGATTCTTAGGTTAACCAGATAGAGGAATTCCTTTTAGTCTATAGAATTCTTAGGCAACAGTGATAATATAATCCGCCCAGACTTAGAGTTTGAAATACGTTTTAAGTATCTTAGTCTTTGACAGTTTCTCCCCGAGAGTCAGGGGTACTCTAATGGCTAGAGCCCGTCGGCACGAGATACTTCTTCGCTCGTCGATTGTTGAACCTCATCCGGAAAGATCAGTAGCTCAGCTACCTGCTTTATTCCCCTCATACATGAGGAGCTATGAATAGCCACATGGGAGGGTCATCACTCCCCATACATGAGAGGTTCTGAAGAACCACGCGGTCGGCGGACTGAGACAGTACGGACCTGAGCGTCACAGTATTCTCCATCTTGTCTCATCACCAAAAGCAGCGATTGATAAGGTGAGTGTTTAACTAGATAGGTATCCTAGCCGAGAGTACTGACCTGACTCGATCAAAGTACTCTCCAACATGTCTTCACTGAAACCATGGATTGATATAGTGAGCGTTTGGCTAAATGGATATCTTATGCAGAGCAGATTGGTGAGCTGCATCTCTGCGGTTGTCAAAGGGCGTGCAATAGAATTGATCCCTCCTCCTCTAAATGTTGTGTCGGGCTGAATTCCAGGTGTTCAGGGAGTGTATTGCAATATGAAGTTTCATAATAAAACTAATATTGTAATGCCCCTGAGCTACCTGAATACCCTCCTTCCCCCATGAATTTGACCTTGAATAAAGCAATTGACGAAAATGGGTCATGTCAGCGTACACCTGTGTCAGCGTTGCCAACCGTTGTTATGGTAGCTCAAGTGACAGATTTACCTGCAGCGTTGGCTGCGCTGGCTGGTAAAATTCCCACTATAATGAGTGGGATGGGTAGTTGAGAGTTGTTCGGGCTAGTGGGATTAAGGGCTAATTCAGGTGTTCAGGTAAGTATTACAATATTAGTTTTATTATGAAAACTTCATATTTTAAACAAACAAATATCATTTCCTGATCTTTTGAGAAAACTTTGAAGAGAGAGGGGCAGGGGGCAAAGCTGTCATATCAGCATGTCAAAGGATTTCTAAAAAGTACTCTCTCTCTTCTTTCTTTTCCATCTTCTTTCACAAATCATGAATTTTCCATCCTCTGATATCCTAACGTAATAATAACTCTCTCTCTCTCTCTCTCTCTCTCTCTCTCTCTCTCTCTCTCTCTCTCTCTCTCTCTCTCTCCATTTAACAACCATAAATAATTTGATTTGATATTTCAAGTAAGGACAATCTCTCTCTCTCTCTCTCTCTCTCTCTCTCTCTCTCTCTCTCTCTCTCTCTCTCTCTCTCTCTCGTGTTATTCTCTCAGTCTCCATACTAGATATATAATTTCACTCTCTTAAGTAAAGAGAGAATAACACATGAGAGAGGGTGTTCTGTTGAAATGTCAAAGTTAAATTATTTATGGATTATTAATAATGGAGACAAGAGAAGGGAATAACATACGAGAGGAGAGAGAGAAGAAAGAAGAAAGTTATTCCTACTTTAGATATCAGGGATGGAAATTCATGATTTGTGAAGGAAAGGAAAAGTAAGAAGAGAGAGAGAAAGAGTACTAAACTATAGCTTGTTTTGCATAAGCGTGCTTACGGTCTAAATTATATTTTATATAAAGGAAGAGCGATGGAAACACAACCACAGATTCATCAACCAACGTGAGTCAGCAAGGAAGTAGATAGAGATAGAGAGAGATTTACCCAATTGTATCCAGAACCTACTAGATACTCTATCTATACTGCCCAGAAATGCAAAACGAAATAGTGTTCCCTTCCACTCACCACATATGAATACAGTGAGTGTTGCCATATAACACATTTTCATGTATTTCAGAGAGATTACTCGTTTCCAATTAATATACTAAATATTTTTATCATCTATGTGAGAGAGACACTATATGTATGTGTGTATGTATGTTTAGCCAGCAGTAATGTTTGTTTTGCTTCATCATACGCCTTGCAATTACTTAATATTATTTGTTTTGCTCCAAACCCTTCAAACCGAATCTTAAGAGGCCTAGAGCTGAAAAGAGGAAGGTTGGTAGTATGTGTGTACCACCTTCATGTACTATGCAATAGCCTTGAATGGTGGTACTGTGTACCCACTAAATAAACTGTCAGTAAAGAAGGGGTTAAATGAGTTAGTGGAGTAGGTACAATTATGGGCATTATACATTTAGAAATGTAATAAAGTACACTGTAATTTGTTCATGAGACTTACCTGTCAGATATATATATAGCTGTATTTCTCCGAATCCGACAGAATTTCAAAAACTTGCGGCACACGCAGTGTGGCCAGGTGGTTAGTACTCATTCCCGCTGCTGGGAGGCGGGAATCGGGAACCATTCCCATTTTCTATTCAGATTTTCTCTGTCGCCGGTACTGTCAACACCTGTTTGCAGTACCTCCGTCTCTGGATTTCGTTAACTTGCTTAGTTTTCCACTTAAGTATTCTCTTTGACTTTTGGTTTTTGGACTTTGGATTGTGGATTGTACGCTTTTTGTGGACTGTTTTGATTTTGCTATGACTGCTCTTTGAATAATGTCTGGAACTAGTTCTGCTAGCTTTCGAGGTGACATCGCTTCAAAGTGCTATGAAGTGTAGTGTTCCCCTGAGTGTTGTGGAGGAGGCGTCAGATCGGCCCCACATAATGCTTCTAGGCCTGGACCTCTGTCAGACTCCCAGGACTCAGGGGAGAGGCATGTGAAAGCACGTAAGAGGTTACGGGGGCTTCCACCCGATCTGGCGACCCTTCGGCAGGTCCTGTTGTCGCTTCCCAGGCTGCCAAGGATCGTGCTCCGGCACGTATCCTTAAGGACTGCTTTTTGTCCTCCGAGGCGTCCTCCCCTCGTAAGGGGTGGAACTCTCGGAAGGACTCGCCAGCTGAAGAGGGCTTCAGAGAAGGGCGCTTCACGTCAGTTTTCACGTCTTTAGGTATTTTGAAGCTTTCCCGCCTGAAGAGGACCAGGGTGATAAATCAGATGAGGCGTTTGTGGCGTCCCAGTCGCTCAAGGAGAGAGCTGTTTTGGCTCCCGTGGGGAAGAAAGAGAAGGTGTCCCTCGCCTCAGTCTTCCCACAGGATCAGCTCTCCCCCCGGATGAGACCTCTCCATCCAAGAGAATATTGCTGAAATGCAGCGTCAGTTGGCCTACTCTTGCAGAGAGGAAGCAGAACCCGCGTCGTCGTCGCCAAGGACAGAAGCTGCCCATCAGAAGTCAGGAAGTCCCCCTCTCCTGCTCCTTTTTCTTACGTCACCGTCACACTTCCCCATCTCAGCCCCTGTCGTCCTCACGGCTCACGAGTTCCCCATCGTAACGTTCGTCAACTCGACGCTTCGCAAGCTTCCCAGGGCGCATCTCGGTAGCTGCTCGTCAGGACGCTCCTCTCGCTACCGTGCAGGGCCTTTCGGCAGGACACTTTCGGCTGGACTCAGGCTGGACACCCGGATGGGCGCTCTTCAGGGCTCGCCAGGGACGCCTCTTTGAGTGCACCAAGCTCGTCGGAGCATCCCAGAGCAATCCAGAGCCTGCAGGAAGAAGATCCCTCCTCGTGCTCGGCCTCAAGACCGTTCTCCAAGGTTTGGGTGACTCTCTAGTTTCGCCCATTGATGAGGGAGAAGTCTCTGGCAAGTCGGAGCCTGCGGACATTGAGCAACCTTCTGCTTCCTCGTCTTCCGACTACCAGGATTTAACCGGTCTTCTTAAGGACTTGTTCGGTGATAAGTTCAAACCTCAGCTCCTCTCTCCTCCTTACGCCAGTTAACCGTCCAAAGCGACGCCGGGGTTGTGAAAATATTCATCTCTGGCTTTACGAAGGCCTTCAAGAAGGTTAACACCTGGATGGAGGAAAGGAAGACCCAAGGCAAGACTTCTTTTGCCCTGCCTCCGTCTAAGCTTAGCGGCAAGGCAGGTATGTGGTACGAGACAGGGGAGGACGTCGGCTCTAGAGTTCCTTCTTCGTCTCAGGGAGATTTCACCAGCCTTGTCGACGCTCCCAGAAGGTCCGTCCTGTCTGCTGCTAAGGTTTCTTGGACGATGTCGGAGACAGACCATCATCTTAAGGGACTCTTCCGCACCATGGAAGTTTTTAATTTCTTGGACTGGTGTTTGGGAGCTTTGGACCTCAAGCTTAGAAGCCCCGACTCGATCAGCCTGGGGGAGCTGTCCAGCGTTTTGAACTGCATGGACAAGGCCGTCAGGGATGGCTCAGAGGAACTGGCTTCCCACTTTATGCGAGGCCTCTTGAAGAAGGGCCTTGTACTATATTTACCTCAGATCAGTTTCTCCGTGCGCAGAGGCAGAATTATTGTTCACCCCTTTGTGACCATCTCACCACAAGTCTTTGTCAAGGACCTCGCCGCTAGTCTAAAGGAGAAGGCCACGCAAGACCTCTTGGCCCACTCCTCTAGACGTCCTTCAGTCCCTTCTACGTCGTCGTCGGTTCTGTCCTCCAAGAAGAAGAAGCCCTTTCGTGGAGGAGCTTCTTCCCGAGATGGAGTCTCCGCGAGGAAAGAGGTTTTCCAGAGGCAGCCCCATCGAAACCTAGGGCAAGAAGTGACTCTGGCACCTCCAGACACCTGTAGAGCCAGGCTTCTTTCATTTGCGGAGCCTGGAGGCGAAGGGCGGACTCCCTGGTCCCTAGAAGTTCTAGAAGATACAGATCCCTTTCGATTCGCTACCTGTGCACATTAAGCGGGGATCTGTAGCCCTCCTACCATCGAGGAAGCAGCAGATCCTTTTAAAGATCTCTTAGAGCAAATGCTCGAGAAAAGAGCTGTGGAGCAAGTTCTGGAGCTGGACTCGCCGGGTTTCTACAACCGACTGTTCTTAGTTCCGAAACAGTCGGGAGGATGGAGACCGGTCCTAGACATAAGCAGACTGAACGCTTCATTGTAAAGAGAAGTTCAAGATGGAAGCGTTCCAGTCATTTCTCGGAGCTTTAAGACCAGGAGAGATTGGATGGTCTCTGGACTTCACAAGGCATACTTTCATGTTCCCATACGTGTTACAGTCAAGGAGTACCTGAGGTTTGTACTGGGGCCGAGTCTTTCAGTTGCGACTCTTTGCTTCCAGACTAAGCACAGCTCCCGCAGTCTTCCCGCGATTTATCACCGAGAAATGTGGTAATTGCTTCACTTGGCGGAGTATTCGCGTGTCGCTACCTGGACGATTGGCTCATCCGAGCCTCTTCTCAGTTAAAGTGTCTGGAGGACCTGGTCGACATTGGAGTAGCGAAGTCCCTGGGACTTCTGGTATTGAGCGAAAAGGCGGATACATCTGATCCAGCGCCCAGTCCATGCGTCATCAGGATTCGAGATGGATTCAGTCAACTTTGAGCTTTTCCATCCCAGAGCGTCAACAGCATTGCTTAGAAAAGTCTCGTCCTTTCTAGGGAAGGAAACATGCTCGGTGAGGGAATGGATGGTTGCTGGGGACCATTTCCTCGCTGGAGAGGTTGTTCCCTGGGAAGACTTCATCTCGGAAGGCCGCTCCAGTTTTTTCCTGGCGGAGAACTGGATGGACAAGGAGGATCTGGAGGAGACCTTGAAGATCTCTCCCTTTGTCAAGAATCACCTGAGGTGGTGGCTTGACCCCTCGAGACTGGCAGAAGGGGTTTCTCTACGCCTTCAGAGCCCCGACCTAGTGTTGTTTTCCGACGCGTCCAGGGGGATGGGAGTTTAACACTAGGAGGGAAGAGTGTCAGGCACCTGGAGGGGAACAGGTGTCCTGGCTGTCAATCTCAAGGAATTAGGGGCTATCCTGCTGGCCCTTCAATTCTTCGAGAACCGTGTATCAGGCCGGGTGGTTCAAGTGAATTCCGACAACACCACAGCCCTAGCTTACCTCAAGAAACGGGGTACTCGCTCCCGTTCCCTGTTCACCCTGGCGAAGGAGATCCTGCTTTGGACCCATGCACGGGGGATCACGATCCTTACGAGGTTCATTGCAGGCGTGGAGGGCTATCGCGGACCTTATATTCGGCAGCATCCTTCCGACCCGAGTGGACCGCTTCCGGTGTGTCTGATGTGGAGGTTATGGGGGCGTCCCTAGTGGACCTCTTTCGGCGTCAGAACAAAATCCCTCTTTACTGCTCTCTACTCTAGATCCAGGAACCATGCTTGGTAGATGCCCTCCTCTGGGACTGGAAGGCCCCTAGATCTCCTCACGCTTTCCTCCTTCAAGATTCTGGGAGAAGTAATCCAGGGAAGTTCTCAGCGTCGGAAGGAATGAGGATGACTTTAATAGCCCCCTTTGGCCAACAGCGGATTGGTTCTGAGGTCATGACCTTCCTGGTGGACTTCCCAAGGGCCCTTCCCTGGTAGATCTTCTCAGGCAGCCCCATTTTAGGAAGATACCACAAAGAAACCTCCCGCTCTGAATCTAACTTTAAATTCAGACTATCACGAAGTTGGCAAGAAGCCGAGAAGTTTTAGGGCGTGGCAAGGCTACCCGCCAGTGCCAGAGACCCTCGTAAATCTTGGTCTATCAATCTAAGTGGGCCAATTTTAGGAAATGGTGCAGGAGCAACGGGATTTCCTCGACCACGACCTCTGTGCCGCAAATAGCAGACTTCCTGCTTCATCTCCGGGAGAAGGAAAAACTGGCAGTCTCAACAATTAAGGGCTATAAAAGTATGCTGTCGGCAGTCTTCAGACATAGAGGCCTAGACTTGGCCGACAACAAGGATCTTCACGATCTCTTGAGATCCCCAGAGACTGTCAGGTTCCTCAGCCCAGGGCGCCTCCCTGGAACCTGGATGTTGTCCTGAGTTCCTTATGCTCAAGTACTTTTGAACTTCTGTCTTTGCTTCCCTCAAACGTGACTAGGAAGGCTGTTTCCTAACTTCTCTGGCGTGGCGAGAGAGTTAGTGAAGTTCAAGCCATAAACAAGCACATTGGCTTTAGAGGACCCAATGCCGTATGCTCCTAAGTCCTTTTGTTGTAAAACGAAAAATCCTTCAAACCCTTGGCCCCAAGACTTTTGAAATCAAAGGTTTGTGATTATGGACAAGAATCAGAGAGAGTCTGTGCCCTGTCAGGGCTCTCAAGTCTACTTAGCCAGGGCCGAGAAAGAAAGTCAAGATACGTCCGGACAATCTGTGGTGTTAGATTGGGAGCCTGACTTACCAATGTCCAAGATATCGGCATTCTTTTAAGAAAACACAATCAGAGGCTCATTCTACCTGCCAAGACAGTGACATGAGACTTCTGAAAGTGAGAGCTCATGAAGAGAGAGCCGCCATGACTTCAGTGGCTTTCAGAAGAACATGTCTTAACGATCTTCACAAGGTACCACCTTCTGGCCAGTAATTCAGTGTTAAACCGCGTACTTGCGAGGATCATGAAGGCGACTTCGAAGACTGCTCTTAGCTGGGATATCGTTTCCACTTGAATACAATGTTGGGAGAAGACAATACTCATCTATCCTTTGGGAGTTAGGGGTATTTTTAATCTTCTTTTGTTTTTTTTTTTTTTTAGTTTGTTTAGGTGACACGAGTGGGCGATCCCAATCGTTGTTAGCCTATGTTAGGTTCAATGAAGCCGATGTTCGGTCAGGTGGTTGGTGGGTGCTCCTTTTCCCCTCTCAGTATGTTCGTATGATCTAGTCCCATTGTGGTCACGCCCCGTGGACAGGTCATCTAGAACTCACACCAGCTTTATGAGTCCTACCTTGCTTGAGACTCTAGTAAAGCAGAAGCAGGCTTGGGTGACAGTAACCTCGAAGTCAGCTATGCTAACAGGTAAGGAACCAAGGCGTCAATCGCCTACATTTATTTGTTTCCTAAATCCTATTCTGTCTCTTCCCACCTCCAATGGTGGGATTCAGCTACTCTTATATCGACGGGTAAGTCTCATGAACAAAATGATATTTAATGATAAAATAAAAGTTTGTTCATACTTACCTGGCAGATATATATAATTATAGTGCCCACCCACCTTCCCTCAGGAGACAGTGGTACTAGAAAATCTGAATAGAAAATGGGAATGGTTCCCGATTCCTGCCTCCCAGCGGCGGGAATGAGTACTAACCACCTGGCCACACTGCGTGTGCCGCGAGTTTTTGAAATTCTGTCGGATTCGGAGAAATACAGCTATATATATATCTGCCAGGTAAGTATGAACAAACTATTTTATCATTAAAATATCATTTTTATTGGGTGTTTGTAAAGCCAGTCCTCTCATTATGTTTGGAATGGCACAGTGGTTGTTGTTGAGATGTCATAAGATGCATGGAAGAGGGGAGTTAGGAAAACGGTGATGTGAAGGAGTGACGAGTTAGTGGTGGTGGCAGAAGGTTGTGAGCGCTCTCGTTTGTGGTTCGTTGGTCAGTTTGTAAGTCTTTCTTTTGTTTGTTGTGGCTTGGGCGAGAAGTGAAACAGGAACATTTGTTTAAATTGAGTAATTGTTGCATATTGGTCGGGCTGGGTGTTTATTCAAGTGGCAGCAGGGCATGGCTAGTCAGAAATGAACGGATATGACAGTTAGCATTTTGGGATAGAATGGAAGTGGAGAAGAGAATGTCCTAGGTTTAGCAGGACACAGGGTGAGCATAAAGGATGGAGAGGACGAAGTCAAAGATTGGCTTGTGGTGTGTGGAGAAATGAAATATCCAGGGATGAAGATAATAAGTTTAAAAGTAATAGTTTTAAGTATATAGGAGTAATGGTAGAGCGTAAGGAAATTAGAATTTGTCTTAATCAGTGGCAGTATATAAATTCTGTAAGAGAACCAGAAGCTAGAAGATTTACCGATAATAGGGTGTTAGGGTAAATGGATTTAGCATAGTATAGATCAGTGGTAGGACAGTTGAATTGGGTATCGCTTCATACCACGCCAGGAATATCGTATGATGTTAGTGAATTAAGTAAAGCTTTTAAAGAAGGAACGACTCAAGATATGAAAATGCTGATTAAAATAGTGAGAAAAGCTAAGAACATAATGGGAGAGTGATAATAAGTGAGCTAGAGGGAGAAAAGTTTCATATAAGTAACTTTCCAAGTAATTACTTAGCTATAGGTTTAACCTCGAGCAACAACCCTAAATTCAAAATATTGCATTAGCATTTCCATTGCATAATGTAGGTAACAGGACCCGCCCACTGCACAGGTTTACTTGGTAACAACAATAGCCGGCCGGCTCATTCTGCTTTTGCTACTTGCACAAGTAACATCTTGCACCAGCTGCTGCAGCCCTGTTTCACCGGTTATTTAGTATTTTGCTGGAAGGCGATGAAGTATTATGGCTTTTGTTTAGCTTCAAACTGCTGATTTGCTTAGTTACAGTACTTGGGATTAGCTTTTAATTAGTTATGTCTGATTCAAGTGCTTCTAGCCTTCGCTATTGTGGCGAAGGATGTAAGTCTAGGCTAACTAAGCTTTGCTATGATGCACATACCAGGTGCAATAATTGTAGGGGACAGTTATGTTCGAAGGAGAATACTTGTGATGGGACTGGGATGAAAGGAAGTTGAAGGTTCTTCAGTCTCACCTTATATTAGTCAAGTTGAAAAGAATAGGAAAGAGGAAGGCAGCCATTATGGTCAAGAGGAGAGCTTTGGTTAGCTGAGATTCTTCCCCTAAGCCCAAGTCAGATCTTAGTCATGCTATTCCTTTCTCTCTCTCTCTCTCTCTCTCTCTCTCTCTCTCTCTCTCTCTCTCTCTCTCTCTCTCTCTCTCTCTCTTCCCCGGTCACAATCTTTCTCTTATTCCCAGTCCTCCTTCTGTCATTCCACATACTCCCATGCTTAGCTCCCATGCTTCTAACCCTGATGCCATCGCCAGCCTCAAATCCAAGTTTGTTATGAATTTGAGTCTAGCAGTGAGTTCAGTGTCTGAGATGGGGTGTCCCTGAAAGTTATAATGGACAAAATGTGTTGTGAGAAAGTGTTTTGTGAAGTGCAAGTGAAGGAGGTGGCTTTTCATCCCGCAGGTTCACATAGATGAAGGTCACTGTCCCGCTCCCCTAACCCTGGGAAAAGACATAACGGAGGTCCAAGGGAGGCTGGTGGGGTTTCCCCACGGGTTGCCGCCCCCTCAGTTGAGTCTCTTGCAAAATCCCAGGTTTCGACAGACGGCCGTTGGAAAGGCATGTCTTTGGATGTGTGTTGTTTGTCTTCCAGCTCGGATTCTGATTCTGATCACGGTCACTGTAGGCACTACCTTGATTCATCCCGGCCATTGAAGAGGCATGGACAGCACTGGTTGACCTTCCCCTTAACCTGTTAAGCGGTACAAGGAGGCTTTTGGCAACCCACCATCTTGCAGCTTCGCGGTGGATCCCTCAGCCTTTGCATCAGTCCAACTTCCTTCTCATCCATGGGATTCTTTAGTAACATTCATTCTCTCCAGATCGTCCGTTCTAAGAGCGCCCTTTTTTGGATACCAAGTGCCCGAAGCACCACTCCAGGTGCCTTCATGAGTGCCCAGTGCCCTCTTCTGAGAGCCCAGTCCTGGCTGCAGTGCACCCAGCACCAACTTGCGAGCACCCAGTGCCACCGACCATGACCATAGGCCCAGCACCAATTCTTCATCGCCCGTCTACGCGCTCAAGTGCCAAGCACCCACCTTCGATCAAGATGAGCCTTCCCTGGCACCGATCAGGCTACAGCTTTCTGAGATTATGAGATTTGTTAGGAAAGCTCCCACCTCTAAGCCTCCTCAGGACTTTTCCCTGTCTCCAATCTTGTCAGAGGATGAAGAGGAGATTAACCAAGATTCTGCTACTCCTTCAGCGTATGCAGCTGTTCTTCACTACCTGTAGGCAAGCTTTTTGTCCTTTTTCGCTCCAACTGCCCCGGCTCACTTGCTTCTTCCTTCCTGATGAGGAGCCACTGAGAAGACAGCTCCAGGCTCCCTAATATGGTTCTTTTCTCATCGTTCAAGAAGGCGCTTAAAGAAATCCAAGACTGGCTCTCTTCCAAGAGAGAGCAAGGCAAGGGAACTTTTGCCCATCCCTTTTGTCTGGTTAAGAGGAGATACCTGTCATACGCCACTGGGGAAGCTCCCTCATTGGGAGTCACTGCCTCCTCCCAAAGGGACTTCTTCGGCCCCATCGACTCTTCTCGATGTTCGGCTTTTGCTTAGGCGAAGATTATGTTCTCTTCGGCGTAGCTGGACCACCTTGCTGAGAACAAGATTTTTGAAGTGTTCAGCTTCCTAGATTGGACAGTAGGAGTCCTCGCAAAGAAGATAGAAGACTTCAAGGAATTGGATGGGCACTTTGCAGTGGACTTGGTAGGTGTGCTCTCATGCATGGGCAAAGCCATCAGGGATGGCTCTTCAGAACTTATGACCCTTTTCTCTTTCGGAGTTTTGAAGAAGAGGGAACTTTGGTGATCCTTTACCACCAGAGGAGTCACGCAGTCGCAAGGGTTGGCATTGTCATTTTCGCTCAATGACTCTCTTCACCTTTTCCCTCAGTCAGTCGTGAAGAGATCGCTTCGGACCTTCAGAAGAAGTCCACTCAAGACCTCTTATCTCAGTCCTCCAAGCACCCCAAGGGTTCTTCATTGTTGTCATTCAGGCCTAAGATGGTCTCTCCATTGCAACAGCATCCCTTTCATGGTAGCAAGCCTAAGTTGCAATCTCGGTCCCGGTCCAATGTCGGGTTCCCCGAAGAGGAGCTTTTCCAAGATGTCCAAGAAGTGAGCCAGACTTCTCCATTTTTGGGAGAAGTGGGATCGCAGAGGGGCAGACCAGTGGATCTTCAAGATTCTGAAGGGGGTTGCTGCATCTCTTTCTTGGAGAACCCTCCTTTAGTCACCTCTCCCATCATCTTGATGGCCTACTCAGCAGGCTCAGAGAAACATTTGGCCCATTCAAAGGAAATATCCTCTCTCCTGAAGTGAGCCAAAGAAGAAGTCAAGAACATCAGCACAGAGGGCTTTTACAGTCGTCTGTTAGTACAGTAGTTCCCAAAACATTAGGGGCCTGGAGACCAGTCCTAGATATAAGCGCCCTAAATCACTTCGTAAGGAAGACAAAGTTCAAGATGGAAATAAACCAGTCGGTCTTGTCATCCATTCACCCAGGTGATTGGATGATAATGCTAGACATGCAAGAGCATACTTTCATATCCCCATCCATCCAGATTTCAGGAAGTACCTCAGGTTCATCTTCCAGGCCAAAGTCTTCTAGTTTCAGTATCTCTGCTTTGGCCTCTTCACGCCACCTCAAGTGTTTATGCAAGTACTCTCCCTCTTTGCCAAATGGCTTCACCTGGTCGGCATCAACGGCAGCCTTTACCTGGACAACTGGCTTCTTCGATCCCATTTGAAGGAGAAGTGCACAAAGGACTTAGGGACCATTCTTCGCCTTACTCAGGAACTAGGAATTCTTTTAAACCTTCAAAAGTCCCAGTCAACCCCGACACAGGAGATTCTCTATTTGGGGATGATTCTCAGCTCTCGGACTATTGAGGCTTTTCTGTCCCCCAAGAAAATTGACAACCGCCTCTAGACGATCCACAGTTTTCTCGTCCTCTCGTCATGTTCGGCCATGAGCCTACTAGGGACTCTTTCATTCATCGAGACTTTCGTCAAGTTAGACAGATTGTATACGAGAGTTCTCCAATTCTACCTGAAAGCCAACTGGGGCAGGAAAACTCAACCAGACTCTGCCATTTTTCCCATCACTCAGGAAATAAAATCGGACCTCCAGTGGTGGCTGTCTGAAGCAAGACTTTCACAGGGAGTCTCTTTGTCCTCCGAACCCCGACCTAGACTTCTACTCAGACACCTTGGGTGTAGGCTGGGGAATCAGGAAGTTTCCAGGATGTGGTTCTTAGAAGAATAGAAACTACATATCAGTGTCAGGGAGTTAAGGCCATTCATCTAGGCCTTCAATTCTTGACCATGACTTACGACAAGACAGTTGTATTACATGCGGACAACAACACCACATTGTTGTACATCTGAAAACGGGGCATTCATTCCTTCTCCCTCTGTCAGGCAGCAAAGGATCTTCCTTGGGCACACTGAAATCAAGTGACATTGATCACCCTATTTATTCAGGGGAAACTGAACATCCTGGCGGATGAACTGAGCTGTTAGAAGCAGGTCCTTCCCACCGAGTGGACCCTGGATTCCATGGTCTGTGTCGACCTTTGGAGACTGTGGGGCAAACCGACTAGACCTGTTTGCCACCTCAAGAAACAATCGTCTTCCTCTCTTCTGCTCTCCAGCCATGGATCCCCAGGCATGGGCTACAGATGCCCTGCTCCAAGACTCGTTAGCCCTGGATCTGTATGCTTTCCCACCCTTCAACATGGTGAGGGAAGTGCTGAACAAGTTCGTTTCGCACCCTAACATCTCGATGACCCTGGTAACTCCATTCTGGCCCACGAAGGAATGGTTACCAGAACTATGATGTCTTTTGGTAGACTTCCCAAGGCTACTTCCCCAAAGACAGTGGCTACTCAAACAACCTCACTTCAAGAGATACTACTAAAGGTTGTCCATTCTTGCTCTGACAGGCTTCAGACTGACAGGAAACTCGTCAGAGTGAAAGATTTTTCAAGAGCAGGACATTCTTCAGGCAAGTCTAACAGTCAAATGGACAATTTTTCATTGATGGTGCCTCAGACATAACATCTTGTTTTCTGAGACATCTTTGACCCAAATAGCGGACTTATTTCACTATTTGAGGACCTCTAGGGGACTGTCCTCTTCCACCATTAAAGGGTACCGAGCGATACTTACCTCAGTTTTTAAGCACAGAGGTATGGACCTGTCATCAAACCAGGATCGTAATGACTTTATCAAATTGTTCGACACATCAAAGCAGGAGAAGTCCAATGTGGTTTCTTGGAACCTACAGTAATGTCGTGCTAAAGTGGCTCATGGGCCCTCCTTTCGAGCCCTTCTGTTCCGCCTCCCTCAAGAACCTCGCTCGGAAGACACTCTTCCTCGTAGCTTTGGCGACTGCTAAGCGTGTGAGTGAACTGTAAGCTATTGACAAAAGGGTAGGACCTTCTAGCAGCCTCTGGTGTTCTGTCAAGAATCCTTCTCACCCTCTTTCAAAGAACTCACTGTCTTTCTTCCTAAGGGACCTGATCCCCAAGGCACATTCTCAGATCCAGGAAGACACTTTGCCTGCGTTCAAAGTGAAATGCGTGAAGTCCGAGTAGTCACTACCTTTCTCTCCTTCAAACATAATTTATCCCTTTCAGCCATTCTTCAGTTGACCTTTTGGAGGTGCAAATCGATATTCCCATCTCACTATTTAAAAGAAGTTGAAACAGTGTTTGAAAATTGCAGTCCCCTGGGGCCATTATCAGTGGCTGGCATGGTATTGGAGGAGAAGCATAGGTGAGATTCTTTCTCTCTGCTGTCTCTTTGCCTTGATGTAGGATTTCGAGTCTTTCGGGAGCCTTTGGGTACCTTGTACCTGGAGGCCCACCAGTACTTTTGGATGGGTAGTGGTTTTTTGGTCAGTGTAGGTGGTAGCATTGTCTGGTTGTTCAGTTTATTGGTGCTGTGCCCAGGGCAAGGGCACTTTTTGATGTACGTCTTGTCAATGATCAGGCATATCCTCCGTTGCAAGACTCCCACTGATGTAGAGGCAACCTTCAGCTCTACCGCCATGCCACTACAGGTTAAGATGAGCACCAACCAGTGGCAGTTTTTCTCCTGCAGTAGCTCTCGTACCAGATTAAGACGACAAGCATTGTTTCAATGCCAGTCATCCTTTCTTTTTTGAAATCATCATCTTACTTAATGTTTTGGAATAGAACATGTCCATCCATCCCCTTTCAATGTGGGATTCAGCTAAGTAATTACTTGGTAAGTTACTTATATGAAAATGATATTTTTATAATAAAACTAAGTTTCATGGTTACCAAGTAATAACAATCAGATCCCTCCTTCCTCCCCTCTCAAGGACATATCGGCAAAAACAGAATGAGCCGGCTGGCTATTGTCATTACCAAGTAAACCCATGCAGTAGGCGGGGCATGCAACAACAGAAACGCTAAAGCAATATTTTGATTTTAGGGTTGCCGCATGAGGTTAAAATTATAGCTAAGTAATTATTTGGTAAGTATATATGAAACTTAATTTTATTATAAAAATATCTTATGTATTGGGAAGCCTATGCAGATGCTTCATTTGGGAATGTTGAAGATGGTCGTACACAATTGGTTTATGTGATATCCTTGACAGATGGTAAGGGGAGAAGTCCCATATGGTGGAAATTCAGAAAATCCAGAAGAGTAGCAAAATCTACCATTGAAGCAGAAGCTCTTGAGTGGTGGGGGAGGCCATAAAAGGATTGGTATATTTCAAACATTTGTGGGAAGAGATGGTAGGAGAGAGAAAATTAGAAGTTGGTTAAAACTGATACTAAAACACTAATGACTGCAATTAAATCAAGTACAGGAGTAAGTAGTAAGTGATTAAAAATTGATATTGCAGCAATAAGGGAAACAACAGAATATGGAGAAACAAAGGCGAGATGGATAAAAGGAAAGCATCAAGATGGATAAAAGGAAAGCATCAAATATCTGATGTATTGACTAAAGCAGGAGTGTCAGGGGAAAATATCAGAAACTACGTAGAGGATAAAGAATTGGAGATTAGAGGGGATTAGGATAAGAAGAGATTGGAGAGGAGGCAGGAGATAAGTGTGATTATTTGTCAGTTTTATAAATTTAATCATTATTATTTTGTTATTTTCATTAAATTGGTTAGTGAAGTAGGTATAGGCGTTATACATTTAAGAAATGTAGACAAAGTACCTTTTAATTTTATTGGGTATTTGTAAAGCCAGTCCTCTCATTATGTTTGGGATGGTGCAATGGTTGTTGTTGAGATGTCAAGATGTGAGGAAGATGGAGTTAGGAAAACGGTGATGTGAGGGAGTAACAAGTTAGCGGTGGTGGCAGAAGGTTGTGAGTTCTCATTTGGGTTTGTTGGTCAGTTTGTAAGTCTTTCTTTTGTTTGTTGTGGTCTTGAGCTGGCTTGGGCAAATAGTGAAACGGGAACAGGTGTATAAATTGAGTAATTATTGCATATTGGTCGGGTTGGGTGTTTATTCAATAACTGTTGATATTCGGAAACAGAAACCTACTATCACATACCACTCTATATAAAAGAGATAAATCTCTGGCAGAAACAGATATCCGTACCAGAGAACAGTATTCTAGCACGGGAAGGACAAATTACCTAAAACAAGTTACGTTGATTTTATTACTCTTATAAATATATGAGGCCTATTGTACAATACCTAACTTTTGTGCTGTATAGTACTAAAACTTTCATTAGATGTTTCTCAAAAGTAAGAAGTGAGTCAAAAGTTACACCTAGGATAGTTAAAGCTTCAGACTCATTGAGCAGTGTCCCTTCTACTTGGAGGAGAGGATGTAGTGGAAAATCTATACAAGATCTGCTAATCAACAGTGTTTTCGTTTTACTGTAGTAAAGCCTCATACACCACTGACTACACCATTCACTGATCCACTCATGCCCCAATTGAGACGAAGGTCAGAATCATTTCTCATAAACAGATTGTTAGCTGTATGAACTGCACACTAGGAATATCCCACCATTTAAGTACAAAAAAGATCATAATGAAGTTAACCCTTTAACGCCGACTGGATGTATTTTACATTGACAAAAATTGTCTGTCGGGTGCCAAGTGGACGTAAAATACGTTGACTGCAAAAAGTTTTTTTTAAATATTCACGGAAAAAGTTATAGGCCTAGTTTGCGAAAGCTTTTAAATCACACGCCTTGAGGGATGCTGGGAGTTCACGGATCACGCTGTTGTTTTGTTTACTAGTATGACCCAGCTGTGCATGCACAAATTTCTTTCTTCTCGCACTACAAAGCATCAGCGATGCATCGTCGGAGAGCGATTTCTCGACGCATTCGTGTTTTGCAGAACTTGTGCGAGTGTTAGCGTATTTGTGACGCAGTAGGACGTTTGCAGAGATGTCCCAATGTCGTCAGGACCGTGAAAGGCGCGTATTGCCTGTTGGTAGTGAGCTTATGAGGCGAGTTTTAGATTTGGATGCTGGAGAGGGACCAAGCACCCAAGGTGACCCAGCTTTTCAACACCGTGTTGTACGGCGTGGGCGAAAGGGAACAAGGACCGCACCCTGTGCCTTTTACGACCCCTAGGAAACATCGGGGTGTCCTGAGGGGCATTCGTAAGTATTTGGGAGGCCTCCAACAAAAGGACATTGATGAGTACTTGTTGGAGCTCGATCGAGAGCAGGTGGAAGGTCCTCATTTTAATGGCAGTTGGTCATCTAGTGACGAGGACATCACGCCCAATGTCAGTGATGACGAGTATTTGCCCCCAATGTCCGTACGAGAGCCACAGCATAAAAGTGAACTCGAGTTCAGTGGTTTCAGTGCTTATGAGGGAGAGTCTGAGGAGGAGGAGGAGGAGGAGGCACCGACTGTGGCTGGTGGGGATGAGACAGAAAGTGATGGTGAAAGTGAGGGAGATGGGCCAGGTGGTGGGGGAGTGCAAAGTCGTGCCTGCGCATCGGGCCCGTAGAAGGTCGCAACGTCACGGCAGCTTAGGTGAAGGCCGTTCGTCCGAAAGTGGTGAGGGGTGGTTGGAGGACTCCACCCCACCTAACATGCACCCATTCACGGCAGCACTTGGACTGACCGTCCCTGTGCCTCTCACTGCACTGGGTTTCATTCAGCTCTTCCTTACGCAGGAATTGTTGGAATACCTCGTTGCAGAGACGGCGGATTACGCTCGATACTGCCGTGAGGAACTGCAGACGACGTTGTCGTATCGCTGGCGGGGCTGCAACCTCACGGACATGGCGCATTTTTTGGGGCTCCACATTTTCTTTGGAATGATGCCTGCTGCCGATGTCAGGCAATATTGAAGGCAGAATTTTTTTTTAAGTATGCCCAATGTGCCCGGCATTATGCCCCGTGATAGTTTCCTGGTGTTGGACAGGTATTTCAACACCTTCAACCAAAGGGCCATACCCCGAATAACCCAGATCGCCTCATCTTAGTCTGCCCAGTGTTGGAGTGCATTCGTGAACGGTGCCAGTTTCTCGTGGTCCTTCTAAGAACCTTTCTTTGGATGAGGGGATGATGCCATACAAAGGGCATCTAAGCATAAAAGTGTACAACCCCAAGAAACCAAAGAAATATGGTGTGAAGTTATTTTTTATTACGGAATCCAACACTGGATACGTCGTTGACTTCTCTGTGTATTCCGGGGTCTTCATGCTGCGTGACAGTGTCTTCGGTCTTGTGGATCGTTTCCGTAACCAGGGATACCACCTGTTTGTGGATAATTATTATAACTCAGTATCCCTGGCCCAGGAACTGTATGAAGCAGGTGTGCACGTCAGTGGTACCCATCGGTTGGTGCGTGGGGCCCCGAGTGTCCTCAAGAGGTTCGCTAGCCAGCCGCAACATCTGGCAAGAGGAGAGAGAGTGGCGGTGGAAGAGAGATGTCTTCGTCATCTGTTGGAAGGGAGTCCGACTCGTGCCCATGATTACGACGAGTCATGAGCCCATCCAAGAAGAGGTCGTTCAGCGGAAGAAGACACATCGGCAGGGCCGAGTTACGTATGAGGAGTTTTGTGTCCAACGGCCTACTGTCATTGGGCACTACAATAGGCACATGGGATGAGTTGATCTCTTTGATCAACTCATCCAGTATTATCCCTTCACCAAGAGAACCAGGAGGTGGACACACAAGCTCCTCAAATACCTCCTTCAGTTGGCCCTCCAGAATGCCTACATCCTCTACTGTGGGTACAATTCAGACACCCGGAGGTTGTCCCACATCCAGTTTCTCGAGGTGGCCGGGAATGCCCTCATAAACTTTAATCCTGAGGAGTGGCCTTCCAACACTGCCCCCCTGCCCTGAGCTCCAGATCTGCCCCGAGAGGATAGGGCAGATGTTGCTAGGAGGACCAACCTCGGTCGTCCTGCTCCTGCCGACGCCGCCCCTGCTGCCGCTGCCTTGATGATGCCACCCCTGCTGTCCATGTCCCTGCTACCGCCCTCCTTCACATCTCAGTGTCCCGTTGGGTACTGGACCCTGTGTGTCGGCTGCAGGCAGGGGATCACACACTGGAGCCCCTAGAAGGGTGTAAGCAGAAACGGTGCTGGGTGTGCCATATGAATGGCAGAAGAAGAGACACCCGGTTCGTCTGTCGCACCTGCAAGGTAGCACTTTGCAGGATCGGGGAGTGTGACCGCAAATACCACACTGCGGTCATATATTGGAGTGCGCCTACCCGAGGGACACTGGAGGGCGCAGCGGACCACCGAAGGGCGGCCCATCTGCAGTAAGGGCGCGTCTCCCTCCTCCACCTGTACCTCGTCATGTCGAGAGGAAAAAAATGCAAGACTTCAATGGAGGAGGGAGAAAACAAGAATAGAACGAAGAGTCAGGATTACGAGTGAGTATTCTGCATTGATTTTATATTTAATTTTATATTTATTACAAGTTTTATTTATCTGTATTTATTGGTGTTTTGTATTATTTCGTTTTTTGCAAAAGAAAAGTTTTTCACCTGCATTCCTTTTAGTTATGTAATCATACCAAAATAGAAAAAAAATATATATATATATATATATATATATATGTGTGCATGTATGTATGAATGTGTATATATATATATATATATATATATATATATATATATATATATATATATATATATATATATATATATATATATATATATATTTACAGGTTTACCAGGGTTCCGTTTCTTAACCAGAAAAAAAATCGTTGTAAGTCGGAAAATCGTCGAAAATCGTCAAAAATCATAAGAAAACCTTACTTTTAATGCTCTGGGTGCATTGAAAACGATGTAAACTGCATTTTTATTGAGTTTTACATAAAAAAACCTTCAAATTATGATTATTCTGCCGTTTTGGGGCCATATTTCTTCCATTGGATTTATTCACTTTTGTCGTAACCCCAGAACATGCGTCGAAGGGAAATAATTTCTGATGAATATATTTGAAAGCGTCATTAACTCGAACGTCTATTCGGAACATATAAACGGGATTATATATATATATATATATATATATATATATATATATATATATATATATATATATATATATATATATATATATATATATATATATAATATATATATATATATATATATATATATATATATATATATATATATATATATATATATATATATATATATATATATATATATAATATATATATATATATATATATATATATATATATATATATATATATATATATATATATATATATATATATATATATATATATATATATATATATATATATATATATATATATATATATATATATATATATATATATATATATATATATATATATATATATATATATATATATATATATATATATATATATATATATATATATATATTTGAAAAGTATTTTTTAGTAAGCAAAAAATCTAACATTCTAGTGATATTCAATCATTTACCATCATTTTCCAACAAACGGGAAGTCTCTAGCACAATATTTCGATTTATGGTGAATTTTTGAAAAAAACTTTTTCCTTACCTCCGCACGCACTAACTCTGCTGAAAATCTCAGAATTTCTTTAGTCACTTTGTTGTAATTTTTGCACCATTTTCTATTAGGCATTACATAAAGTGTTATACATGTAAATGTGTGCAATCTCATGTAGAATACAACAAAAAATAACTCATGGTTGTAGCTGTTATCAGTTTTGAAATATTTTCATATAAATCACGATAACTGCCAAAATTTCAACCTTCGGTCAAATTTGACTCGACCGAAATGGTAAAAAAATGCAATTGTAAGCTAAAACTCTTACATTCTAGTAACATTCAATCATTTATCTTCATTTTGCAACAAACGGGAAGTCTTTAGCACAATATTTGGATTTATGGTGAATTTTTGAAAAAAACCTTTTCCTTACCTCCGCGCGTGCTAACTCAGCTGAAAATCTCAGAATTTCTTTAGTCACCTTGTTGTAATTTTTGCACCATTTTCTATTAGGCGTTACATAAAGTGTTATACCTGAAAATGTGCGCAATTTCATGTAGAATACAACAAAAAATAACCCATGGTTGTAGCTTTTATCAGTTTTGAAATATTTTCATATAAATCATGATGTGCCAGAATTTAAACCTACGGTCAACTTTGACTCGACCGAAATGGTCGAAAAATGCAATTGTAAGCTAAAACTCTTACATTCTAGTAACATTCAATCATTTACCTTCATTTTGCAACAAACGGGAAGTCTCTAGCACAATATTTCGATTTATGGTGAATTTTTGAAAAAAACTTTTTCATTACCACCGCGCATGCTAACTCTGCTGAAAATCTCAGAATTTCTTTAGTCACCTTGTCGTAATTTTTGCACCGTTTTCTATTAGGTGTTACATAAAGTGTTATACATGAAAATGTGTGCAATTTCATGTAGAATACAACAAAAAATAACTCATGGTTGTAGCTTTTATCAGTTTTGAAATATTTTCATATAAATCACGATAAGTGCCAAAATTTCAACCTTCAGTTAACTTTGACTGGATCGAAATGGTCGAAAAATGCAATTGTAAGCTAAAACTCTTACATTCTAGTAACATTCAATCATTTACCTTCATTTTGCAACAAACGGGAAGTTTCTAGCACAATATTTCGATTTATGGTGAATTTGTGAAAAAAACTTTTTCCTTACCTCCGCGCTCGCTAACTCGGCTGAAAATCTCAGAATTTCTTTAGTCACCTTGTTGTAATTTTTGCACCATTTTCTATTAGGCATTACATAAAGTGTTATACATGAAAATGTGCGTAATTTCATGTAGAATACAACAAAAAATAACACATGGTTGTAGCTTTTATCAGATTTGAAATATTTTCATATAAATCACGATAAGTGCCAAAATTTCAACCTTCGGTCAACTTTGACTTGACTGAAATGGTCGAAAAATGCAATTTGTAAGCTAAAACTCTTACTTTCTAGTAATATTCAATCATTTACCTTCATTTTGCAACAAACAATATTTCGGTTTATGGTAAATTTTTGAAAAAAAACTTTTTTACGTCCGTGCGTTACAAATTCATGCATCATTTTGCGATAATATTTTCTCTGTGTTAGAAGTTAGAGATAGAGCCCAATGTACTAAGGTATGAACAGAGTTAATTTTAAAATTGATAAAACAAGAACTATAAAAATTGGAGCCGAGTCCGGTGAATGTACTTTAACTAAAAATAGTCGTATTAAAATTATCATTATCTTTAGTAACTAAAACATCAAGGAAAGCCAACTACTATGCCATGGATTTGAAGCAGCTTCTTTGCACCGGACTCGGCTCCAATTTTTATAGTTCTTGTTTTATCAATTTTAAAATTAACTCTTTTCATACCTTAGTACATCGGGCTCTATCGCTAACTTCTAACTGGCTTTCTTTTCATTCTGAAATTCTCTTCCTTAAGCAGTACTTTCATAACAACTGTTTCCCTGCCCGTCTAGTATTTAAGGTTATTTGAAAAGTTCTTGATAAAAAACTTGCACCCTTAATGCCTAAATTTAATGTACCTAAACTTACTATATATGCAAGCTTCTGTTTTTTACCTAACAATCAAAATTTTGCTAAGGAGTTTACTAAAATTATTCAAATACATATTGGTGCTCTTGACATTAAATTAATACCAAAAAATCCTAAAACCATTGGCTCTTTGTTTCCCTACAAGGATCGGCTCTGTCCCTTGATGACGTCGGGCGTCATATATGAGTACAAGTGCCCCGGATGTAGTTCCGGGAATTACGTTGGTTCGACTAGGCGTCTCCTCAAGGTCAGGGCCGATTCTCACATGGGCGTGAGTTATCGTATGGGTTGCAGATTGTCTAATCCCGAACTTTCAAATATAAGATCCCACACTAGAGGTTGCAAAGACAGCAAAATAAACAACTTCAGAACAATTGGGCCAAGCTAAGGAACCTGGAGAACTCTGCCTCTTGGAAAGTCTCAACATCAAAAGAATTGTACCTGTTTTTATGCTGTTTCATTTTTTATTGTTTGTTTTTTGTCTTTCTTCTCCTGTTTTTAGCTGTTTTTCTTTAGTGTGTTTTCCTCTTTCATCCTGAGAGGTGCTCCCTTTTAAGTTTATTTTTAGTTCCTTTTATTAAGTTCAGTTTTTATTAAGTTCATTTTAAGTTTACATTTTAAGTTTTCTTTTTATTGGTTCTTTAATGTGTAAATGTATTTAAGTGTGATTGTTTTTCAACTGATTTTCTATTTTAAGTTTTTTATGTTTTGTGTGTTTACTTTTAACTATGTATGCTGAATGTCCCTTTTTAATTTATAACTGTAGATGATGTCCTGATGATGTGACCACGGGTCAAGAAACGTGTGGACAAATAAATGTATGTATATACTGGATCAGTATGTGTTCTTGCGCCCTTCTCCTGCCTGCTATATTGCCCTCCGATGTGTGGATTATATATATATATATATATATTATATATATATATATATATATATTATATATATATATATATATATATATATATATATATATATATATATATATATATATATATATATATATATATATATATATATATATATATATATATATATATATATATATATATATATATAAGTAACCCCCATTCGCGTTCTCATGGTTCATGGACTCATGCATTCTGGGTTTCTCTGTGGAACATATCTAGCCATTTTTTTTGGAAATTCACCCATTCGCAGTATTTTCACTGAGAAATATTCACTAATTACTGTATTTTCATATAATTTTCGTGAAAAAAATGCACTTTTTGTGATAAAACTATTAAAATACTGAGGTATAAGCATTTTTACAGGGTTTTTCTTGGTTTAAGCTATCAAAATGGGCAGTTCTAAGTGTTTTTAGAGGGGTTTTAAGTATTCAAAATTTTAGCTATTTTTTAGCTACGGAGGTTCATCATACATTTATATATATGTATATATATCTCCATACAGTATACATACACACAGTATCATTGGGTATATATATATATATATATATATATATATATATATATATATATATATATATATATATATATATATATATATATATATATATATATATATATATATATATATATATATATATATATATATATATATATATATATATATATATATATATATATATATATATATATATATATATATATATATATATATATATATATATATATATATATACACACATACATACAGAGATATAGTGAAACCTTTCTTAAACGGACTAATAGGGGGTAAAGTCGTCCGGTAATGCCGATTGTCTGTTGAAGTGAAGCATTGTTTTTTTCGTGCCCTAAGTGATGTTTATCACTGTATTTATTATTGGCATATCTTTACAAGGAATAGCCTATTCAAGGAATAATTCCATATCAATGAAATCAGCTTTTAACTGTGAGTGGCCAGCAAACGAAACTTAAACATAGTTATATGGTTGTGTTCACAGCAATCTTTATCATTCATTAACCATTCAGAAAATTTAACGGTAGTGTAATTACAGTAGTAGTAATAACATTTAGGATAACATAATATTCATTTTTAATTAAAAATTCATTATCATTTTGGTGATAAATAAATTTTCCAAACAATGCAGTCATACGAAAGTGAATTATCGTACATATAATCTTATTGTTGTTTGTTATTGGCAATGAAGCTGAAAAGTAATAAAACCATTTTTACCTTATATATTATTGGCATATCTTTCGTAATAGCCTATTCGAGGGATAATTTCTTATAAATGAAATCAACTTTTATCTGTGTGAGGCCAGCCAGCTGACAAAATGTAAACATCGAATTATGGTAACACTCACAGCAACGTTATATCTCTGTATCCTTTCGAAATTTTAATGGTAGTGTAGTTACGGTAGTAATAACTTTTAGGATAACATAGTATTCGTTTTTCACTAAAAATTCGTTATCGGTTTAGTGGTAGTTTAGAACAATTTAGTCTTACGAACAAGAATTATCGTACATTATCACATTGTTAGTGGTTTGTGGCAGCGATGAAGCGTAAACAAAACAATGTTTCCCTTTCAGGCTCTGGGGTTAGGAAAAATATGTTATAGAATTGGCTTTGTTATTTTGTTTATTTTGAGTTTCTAAGGATACAGTAAGTAAAATAGCATTTGTAATAATATCACCTTTACATGACCAATTTTTCATATGATACCTGTTGTTGCAAAAGCTAGCCTATTCACAGATGGATTTGTAATTTAAGAGTCATCTTGGGCTATACTACCCTTGGCCAAATTTTGCCAATTAAATCCAATGTCGTTGGTTCCAGGTTCATTAAAATGAAGTCTTATTCTTATAATATATTTTATAATATATATATATATATATATATATATATATATATATATATATATATATATATATATATATATTATAAACTATTCCTTGATACAAGATCATGTAAGTTTGCTTCCAGCACTTACATAATTGTTTTGTACATTAATACAATTACTAACAGGACCTCAGTGAAACTGGATGGTATCTAGCAGAGTTATTTATTCAAAAAAATTACAATCTTTCTAGGACTAAAAGTTCTCATTATCAAATATATATATACTGTATA
Source organism: Macrobrachium rosenbergii (assembly GCF_040412425.1). Taxonomy (NCBI): domain Eukaryota; kingdom Metazoa; phylum Arthropoda; class Malacostraca; order Decapoda; family Palaemonidae; genus Macrobrachium; species Macrobrachium rosenbergii. The sequence goes on from NC_089788.1 coordinate 41,291,235, forward strand.
TACAGGCAGTCCCCGGTCATTAGCGGGGTTCCGTTCCTGACAGCGTGGCAACCGAAAATTGCCGACAACCGAAAAACGGCGTTAATAGCACCGATCCTTGGTTATCAACGCCAGTGTCAAATTGATATATTATATATATATATATATATATATATATATATATATATATATATATATATATATATATATATATATATATATATATATATATATATATATATATATATATATATATATATATATATATATATATATATATATATATATATATATATATATGAAAATAAGAATATAAAACATATTTAAACGTTTAAATATATATTTGACAAGGCACTTGTTTTAGTAGATATTCTCTGGTAGAATATGGACAGGTGGAAAGTTACAATGGTATATATGCACAAAAACATGAAGGTGTGGACTTGATAAATGTTACTAAATAGTGTTTCTTTTAAGGAGGAGAACCACCAAATTCCTAGTGGTTTTGATTGTTGTATCATATTGGAGGTGCCAATAGATGATCTTTGGTCATCTTTATCTGAATTTTAGATTAACACACAGCGATGGATATCCCAGTTTTCTAAAATTTACTTTAATTGAACTGGGTTAAATTATGAATAAAAAATTATTTTTTTATTTATAAAAAATTTTAAACTTTTAATTGCATTTATTATTTTAGTAGATCAGTATTCCCTATGTTAAGGGTTGAATTATACAAAAAAAAATAAGAAAACTAAGTTTTATTGAAATAATTGCAAAGAAAATTGGTTTGACATTCAGTATAAAAGAAAATTAGTTTTCCATTCCATTTGCTAATGAAAATCATATCACTAGTTATGTTTGAGATTGAAACAATGATAACCATCAATTAAATTCCATCACATGAGTCACAAATGTGAAACCTTTTTTGACTTGATTTTGGCCACTTTGGATCCTTCATTTGCTGGGTTTAAATATAGCAGTCTGCATCGTTTCCTTGTTTTTCTTTTCTGTCCTTCTGCTTATTTGGACAATGTGAAGATTAAGGTTAAAATATTCATACTTGATTTTCTGGTCTTGTTTTTTTTTTTCCTTCATGATACCACTAGTATAGTATTGATAGATTCCTTGAATGCAGATAATGACATTTTCTTGACAGCAAATTAAATATTGATAGTGTATTAAACATTCACTTTAGAACCAGCAAAAATTCTAATGCTACTTTTACAACACAAAATTTTCTTGTTCTTCAGAGGTGAATAATATGATGACATTTGATATGATAAATCAATCCTTCTTAAATTATTATAGTCTAACACACTTTGAGGTTTCTTGATAGGTAAACAATCCAATGTGAAAACCTGTGTATGATTAGAGTACATCATGACAACTATTATAGAGTGTGTATATATTTTATCTTTCCAATTGAATACTTGTGACAATTTTTATTTTCTGAGGCTTTAATTTCACTCTCTTTAGTTTTGCTTTTGTAACTGACTTTGGAAGATAATTTCTATTGACTCTTACTGTGAACACATAGGTAAGTATATTTGAAGAAGATATGTTAAGAAACTGAGATATAGTCATTATCTCAAACAAAGTCACTCCAATATCCATTGATTTCTAATAATGACTTACAAGAGGATTCAGTCTTATTGAGGTCTAGCTTCATACACCAGTTATAACCATGTTTAGAATCCATCAGTGCAAAGTTTAACAGTTTGCATCCTTTAATTTCAGGGATGAACTGTCTGAAAATGTTTAAACTCTGAAAGGCACCATAGGCTCTCAGATTATAACATCAGATCCTGATTTATAGATTGATTGATAAACACAAAATCATATCTAGTAATTTTTCTTATTTTCAAATCTCTTCCCACATTAGGACACATTGTTGCAAAAAATGTAACATTTGGAGCAAGAGGAAGTGGGTCTGGTCATTGTTTTTGGAACAATTCCATTGAGAGTCTATTGTGATTTTTTGACCAATATAATTGATTCAGGGAATGGAACCAATCCCATGTAAATGATAAGTCCAATGGAGCCTTTTCAATTTCTTCAGACTTTTATTTGTAGGGACCCACTATTGTTCTTGAATAGATCTTCTTGTGACAGTCAACTCAAGAAATTTTCTGCTCAGCATATCGTCAATTGGTTTCTTGAACAATTAGATTTATAATATCATCAGTAATTATTTGTTTTAAACATCAATAGGCCAAATTTGGTTACCTGTAGATAAATGGATGCACAGTTACAAAAGTTCTAATTTCAGTAAATCCATGTTATATAATTTCTTAGTCATATTTATCCACTCGGCATTTGGTGGACTTGTGTATATTCAAAATTTATTATATTTATTCCTCATTTTCTTGCTATATCTTCAGTGATTTGATTTTCAGAATCATCATGGAGAGACTCTTCACTTGATGAACATATTCCTGTTTCTGAATAATATATATTCATCATCATAAGTGTCTTCTATCAGAAGACAGTTCTTCTTCAGAATTGATATCATTTATATCAGATTTTTTTACTTCCATAAAAGTTTGAAGCCAACATTGTAACACCTATAAAGATGATATGCTGTATAAAGTTTTGATATAGGTAAAACAATATATAAAATTACTGATTGATTTATAGAAATTTAGAAAAGATTCAAAACTATGGGTCATATTAGGTCATTCACTATATAAGAAAAAAAAAAGACAAAAAGGAAATATATAAACCCCTCAAATATATAAATTATATATAAATAAAAAGAAATAAAAGGAAATAATAAACCCTCAAATACGTAAAATATATATATAATATTTATTAAATAAGAAGGTCTCATAGAAACACTATTTGGTTAGCTGAAATTAAAAAAATATATTTGGGCACTTGTTTCTGTGCCCTGTTCCTGGTAGAATATGGACAGGTAAGTTAAAATTTTATTATATACAAAAACCAATGTGTGGGTCAGGGCCTCCGATGTTAACAAAGTCTTTCTTGAAGAGAGGAGAAGCATGAACAAAATTCCCTTGTGGTTTTTGGCCTCATTAGAGCAGTTTGGCGATGGATCTGGCAGCATTCCAGTTTCTTGGTCATCTTCTTCAGGAGGGGTTTGAGGATTAAGGTGTCGATGGCGTCCGATTTCCAATGTCCTCCTGACAGGTTCATATTGTTGGTTTGATTGATGATAGCAGATTCCAGCATCTTCCTTTTGTACGGACAGCTACTCTTGAAAACCAACTCTGCCCACTCCAGTTAATGACATGCCCTATATTTCTGATATGTAGGAAAATTCCCGAACTCTCCGAAGCGTAACGTACTGATCTTTTGTGCTCTGTTATTCTTTGCGAGAGCGATCTACCTGTCTCGCCTACATAGATGTCATGACAATTGCTACACGGTATCTTGTAAACTCCGGCTTCTTCCCTTTTGTTATTTAAGTATACGTTAACGAGTGAACTCCCGATGGATTTGGGATAATGGAAAATGAAAGGATTATTAGAACTGAGTTGTTCGGTGGCCTTTTGGATGTTTTCATCTTATGGAAGCTTTATTTTGTTGTTGAAATCTATTTGTCTGTTGTGAGTGGGACCTCTATAGTATATTTTATTCGCTTTGTTAATAGCCCTCTCGATAATGTGTGGTGGATAGAGCAGTTGCGTTAGGTGTTGGCGGATCGTGTTAAATTCTTTATCCAGGTACTCATTTGAACATATCCTAAGTCCTCTGAGGAATAAGTTGCACCCTACCATGATTTTTACGGAGACGTCGTGGTAGCTTAAGAAATGAATGTAGGAAACAGCGAAGGTGGGTTTTCTATATACTGTACTGTAAATGCATACCTGTTCTGTTTTCTTATGATCAGTACATCTAGGAACGGCAGTTTTCCATCCTTTTCCCATTCTGTTTTAAATTTTATGGTCGGAACTAGCGAATTTAGCCTATTAAAAAATTCATTAAAGTCCCCCCAGCTATTGTCCCAGAAAGTAAAGATATCATCTACGTATCTATGCCAGATCATATTATGGGGTTTGATAGACGACAAAAGTTCTGTTTCGAAATATTCCATGTACAAGTTTGCTAGAAGGGGTGATAGGGGACTTCCCATGCTACAGCCAAATTTTTGTTTGTAAAAATTACCATTGAAAGAAAACACGTTGTTAGTTACACAGAGGTTGATAAGTTTTAAAGTTTTATCTATGCCAAGAGGAAAATGGTCTTCATATGGTTGTAACTTCCTCTCTAAGAAAGACAACACGTCGGCAATCGGGACTTTAGTAAATAATGACTCGACATCTAGGCTGAGCAATTTGATGTTGTTTGAGGGATGTTTAAACTATTAAATTTTTGTATGAAATCCTCTGCATGTTTGATGTGGGAGGATGAGAAGGTTCCTAGAAAGGGTGATAGCAAGTCTGCGAGCCATTTTGATAATTTGTACATGTAAGAGCCCCTGCTAGATATTATGGGGCGTAAAGGAATCCCATCTTTATGTGTTTTCAGGAGGCCGTAAAAATAGGGAGAGAGGGGTTGATTACCTTGAATGTCTCTAGTAATTCTATGTCTTTTTATTGCCCCTATGGTTCTAACTGATTTGTTAAATTGAGCAGCAATATTTGTTGTGGGATCTTTCGTTAATTTGTCATAGGTCTCCGCATCGTTTAGAAGTTCTTGAACTTTATTGATGTATGTCTCCTTGTCTAACAGAACTATTTTCCCGTCTTTGTCAGATTTTGTGATGATGATATCCCCTTTTTCTTGAGCTAACTAATGCATTTTGGAATCTTTTCGGGAGCGAATTTTTGTTGTTATTTTGCTCCAAGACATTTAGCAAAATGCCTTTGAGACATGCCTCTTTCTTGTCATAATTGTTTTTGCAAAATGTTTATCAAAAGCAACTAGGAAATTAAGATTACTCTCAGGACCAGGTTTTAGAGCGAATGAAACTCCAAGATTTAAAACGGTCTGTTCTTCTGCAGTGAGGGGGTGGTTAGAGAGATTCAGCACATTATTGGGAAGGCCAAGATTATTCCATACGCTGTTCCTAATCAGTCTTTTTAATTTGTAGCACAAATTTCTGGAGTGGGACTCACTGTTTTCAATAGCACCGGATAGCACAAAATATGAAAGATATCTGTACATACCATCATCCCTGCGCATGAGGCGAAGTGACGTGGCTAGCTCACTTATTTTTCTTCTAATCACATAGATGTCTTGGTGTGTGGCTTGTATTCTGTCTTGGAGGAATGTGCGGATGGAGTCCAGAAATGGGTCTGACACCGATGTCCAACGCGTGAAACCGTACATTTTGGGAGAAACTTGTTCCTGTAGGCATTCTTGTAAAAATTTCTCTTGATTCTTCCTCTTGTGTAACCCATGTACTAGCCGTTAACATGCCGTCTAAAGATGTGCTTGACAGCTGGGTTGAAGCCGAAAAACTGGCGTAAACTGTGATGTTCCATAATGGGCAAAAATGAATGTCTTTTCCTGTAATACTACAGTGTAATATGAAAATAAGAAGGCCCATAAAACACTATTTAAACGTTGAAACCATATATTTCGGGCACTTGTTTCTGTGCCCCTGTTCACTGGTAGAATATGGACAGGTGGAAAGTTACAATGGTATATATACAAAAACATGAAGGTGTGGCCTTAGGCCTCCGATGTTATGGAGGTGGCGTTTCTTAAGAAGGAGGAGAACGACCAAATTCCCTAGTGGTTTTTGGCCTCATTAGCTCCCGTTTGGCGATGGATCTGGCGGTCGCGTTTCTTGGGTCATCTTCTTCAGGAGGGGTTTGAGGATTAAGGTGTCGATGGCGTCCGATTTCCAATGTCCTCCTGACAGGTTCATATTGTTGGTTTGATTGATAGCAGATTCCAGCATCTTTCTTTTGTACGGACAGCTACTCTTGAAAACCAACTCCGCCCCACTCCTATGACAAGTTAACGAAAGATCCCACAACAAATATTGCTGCTCAACTTAACAAATCAGTTAGAACCATAGGGGGCAATAAAAAAGACATAGAATTACTAGAGACATTCAAGGTAATCAACCCCTCTCTCCCCTATTTTTACGGCCTCCCGAAAACACATAAAGATGGGATTCCTTTACGCCCCATAATATCTAGCAGGGTCTCTTTCATGTACAAATTATCAAAATGGCTCGCAGACTTGCTATCACCCTTTCTAGGAACCTTCTCATCCTCCCACGTCAAACATGCAGAGGATTTCATACAAAAATTTAATAGTTTAAACATCCCCTCAAACAACATCAAATTGCTCAGCCTAGATGTCGAGTCATTATTTATTGCCGACGTGTTGTCTTTCTTAGAGAGGAAGTTACAACCATATGAAGACCATTTTCCTCTTGGCATAGATAAAACTTTAAAACTTATCAACCTCTGTGTAACTAACAACGTGTTTTCTTTCAATGGTAATTTTACAAACAAAAATTTGGCTGTAGCATGGGAAGTCCCCTATCACCCCTTCTAGCAAACTTGTACATGGAATATTTGAAACAGAACTTTTGTCGTCTATCAAACCCCATAATATGATCTGGCATAGATAACGTAGATGATATCTTTACTTTCTGGGACAATAGCTGGGGACTTTAATGAATTTTTAATAGGCTAAATTCGCTTAGTTCCGACCATAAAATTTAAAACAGAATGGGAAAAGGATGGAAAACTGCCGTTCCTAGATGTACTGATCATAAGAAAACAGAACAGGTATACATTTACAGTATATAGAAAACCCACCTTCGCTGTCTCCTACATTCATTTCTTAAGCTACCACGACGTCTCCGTAAAAATCATGGTAGGGTGCAACTTATTCCTCAGAGGACTTAGGATGTGTTCAAATGAGTACCTGGATAAAGAATTTAACACTATCCGCCAACACCTAACGCAACTGCTCTATCCACCACACATTATCGAGAGGGCTATTAACAAAGCGAATAAAATATACTATAGAGGTCCCACTCACAACAGACAAATAGATTTCAACAACAAAATAAAGCTTCCATACGATGAAAACATCCAAAAGGCCACCGTAACAACTCAGTTCTAATAATCCTTTCATTTTCCATTATCCCAAATCCATCGGGAGTTCGCTCGTTAACGTATACTTAAATAACAAAAGGGAAGAAGCCGGAGTTTACAAGATACCGTGTAGCAATTGTCATGACATCTATGTAGGCAAGACAGGTAGATCGCTCGCAAAGAATAACAGAGCACAAAAGATCAGTACGTTACTTAATTTCGGAGAGTTCGGGAATTTTCTACATATCAGAAATACAGGGCATGTCATTAACTGGTGGGCGGAGTTGGTTTTCAAGAGTAGCTGTCCGTACAAAAGAAAGATGCTGGAATCTGCTATCATCAATCAAACCAACAATATGAACCTGTCAGGAGGACATTGGAAATTGACGCCATCGACACCTTAATCCTCAAACCCTCCTGAAGAAGATGACCCAAGAAACGCGACAGCCAGATCCATCTCCAA
>NC_089788.1:41303704-41306204 GCF_040412425.1 Macrobrachium rosenbergii
ATATATATATATATATATAATATATATATATATATATATATATGATATATATATATATATATATATATATATATATATATATATATATATATATATATATATATATATATATATATATATATATATATATATATATATATATATATATATATATATATATATATATATATATATATATATATATATATATATATATATATATATATATATATATATATATATATATATATATATATAATATATATATATATATAGTTTTATAACAATGGGTGTATGTGTGTGTGTTTATGTTCCAGCATAACTCTGAACTGCATTGAGCAATTTCAGCCAGACTCGGTATACATATGACTTAGTATCTTGAAAAGAATACTGTGGGGGTAAGACATCACTAGCACCAAAGGGGGTGTTGGTGGGAAGGGCTTCCCTGAAATGGGGCTGGTTCTGCCCGTAGACTTAGTAGCTAAATAAACTCTACGAATTTATTATACTTCATTTTGGTATACATGACTTACTACTACTGTATCTGGAAAAGAATACTGTGGGGGGTGGTTAAGACATCACTGGCACAAAACAAATAAACATACATGTTACATATACATAAAAATTCTCCCTCTTATCTCAGTGAGAGAGAGAGAGAAATACAGCTCTTACACTGCTGACAGAATGAATCATAGTGCAAATGGTTCTTAAAAAGAACAAAAGTGTCATCGACATATCAGCGATAGAATAAGGGTTTAAAAGAAGATGGACAACTGTCCAGCAGCTCGCTCTCAAATTTGTTCATACAAATGTTAACAAATGTGCATCTTTTTGGGTTACCCCTCATCATTAAAAACAAGGCAGTGTCCTGCACTGCCAACTCTAATAACTTTTTAAAATCATGGCAGTTAAAACCATGGTGAATACATTCATCCTCAGTAAAAATTGTGTCTAAAATGTACTCAATTGTTTCCTCCACGGGTATATTAGTAAATAAAGATTCCATGTCAAAGATAGCTAGTGCCGATTACATTTTTAGAAACGAGAACAGGATCAACCGTTTTTTTAAAAGCCCTAAAGGATAACATACAATTAATCTGGCTACTTACGATGAGTTTTTCATCACTGGCTCTTCTTTTGGTGTCATGTATGGGCTCTTGAAAATACATAAGGAAAATGTTCCTGTGAGGCCAATCCTTTTGTCTTATACCATGCCTCGCTATAAAATTGCCAAATATCTGATCCCTCTATTGGAAAGGTCTTTTAATAATGAACTTAGTCTTTCTAATTTCTTAGAATTCAAAAACAGCATTTTGTGTCAGGATTCCAATTTAGTTATGGCTAGCTTTGACGTAGAATCTTTATCTGTGGAGGAAACAATTGAGTGCACTTTAGACACTATTTTTACTGAGGATGATTGTATTCACCATGGTTTTAAGAAGTTATTAGAGTTGGCAGTGCGGGACACTGCCTTTGTTTTTAATGATAAGGTATATGTGCAAGTTGAGGGTGTGGGCATGGGTAACCCACTGAGTTGCACATTCTCTAACATTTTTATGCACAAATTTGAGAGCGAGCTGCTGGACAGTTGTCCCTCTTCTTTTAAACCCTTATTCTATTGCCAATATGTGGATGATACTTTTGTTCTTCTTAATGACCATTTGCACTGTGATTCGTTCTTACAATATGCCAATTCTTTACATTCCAACATTAAATTTACATATGAATTGGAAAACAATAACCAAATACCCTCTTAGATACGATTGTCATCCGTGATGACAACTGTTTTCATAGAGGTATTTTTCGAAAGACAACTTTTACAGGTCTTGGTCTTAACTTTTATAGTTTTGTATTTTTGCAATTTTGAATTAAATTTATTATCTACCCTCCTCCGCAGAACCATGACATTAACTTCTGATTGGAGTCTTTTCCATAAAGAAATCGGGATCCTTTACGATTAGTTTAAATAAAATTGTTGTCCTCCAAATCTCCCTGTGAAATATGTCAGGAAAATGCTGGATATTTCATTTCATCCTCCAGCAGCAATACATTGGGCCCATAAACTCAAGTTCTTTATACGATTTCCTTATGTGCGTGACACCTCTTTCTTACCTCACATAAGGAGAATTTTAACTAATTATTTTTCGGCTGTTGATGTCATGTTGTCTTAATGAACCCTAGGACTATTGGTAGTATGTTGCATCATAAAGAGAGATTACCTCCCTTAATGCAATCCAGCATTGTCTATATTTATATTTGCTGCCGATGCATAGGCAGACTTACGTTGGCGACATGCGCCGCCTGCCTAAGGCAAGATGTGATGCACATATGGGCATTAGTTTCTGTACAGGGTGTAAACTATCCAACCCAGAACTATCTAACATTAGGGATCATGTGAAATTTGGCAAAAATAATATAAATTATAAGAATTTCAAGATATTATCAAGTCCATATGAACACCACCTTCCAATATTAGAATCTCTAGCTACATAGAAACTAGTTCCCACCTTAAACAACCAGT
>NC_089788.1:41308704-41316204 GCF_040412425.1 Macrobrachium rosenbergii
TAAAAGTTAGTTTGATACTGAATTTCCATATCTCTCTCTCTCTCTCTCTCTCTCTCTCTCTCTCTCTCTCTCTCTCTCTCTCTCTCTCTCTCTCTCTCTCTCTCTCTCTCTCTCTCTCTCTTTTTCCATTAATTCATAAATAACTTGATATTTCAAGTAAGAACAATCTCTCTCTCTCTCTCTCTCTCTCTCTCTCTCTCTCTCTCTCTCTCTCTCTCTCTCTCTCTCTCTCTCTCTCATAGTCTCCATAATAATTGATAAATAATTTCACTCCAGTAAGGACAACCCTTCTCTCTCTCACTCTCTCTTTCTCTCTCTCTCTCTCTCTCTGTAATAATTGATAAATAATTTCACTCACTTAACAAAAGGACAACTCCTCTCTCTCTCTCTCTCTCTCTCTCTCTCTCTCTCTCTCTCTCTCTCTCTCTCTCTCTCTCTCTCTCTCTCTCTCTCTCATTCATAGTTAGCACTCACACATTTGTACAACTTATTATTTCTCTGTACGTCTTTACCTGTACAGTAGATAGTATAAATTGATCTAATTGTACCTGTATCATCTACGAAGTGTAAATGCGCTAGTGTGGCAAATACGTTCTAAAACATAGAGACATAATAACCAAGAGTTGTATTAGTCAAAATAAAAAACACTGTTTGTTCATGAAATAGCATTTCAGAACAAAGAGAAAGAGATGTAGAATGAAGTTATTAAAAAGAGGTTGAGACGACTTCTAAAAACAGATCAGTCTCTATTTTTATGTCGACCATTCATTTATCTTTTTTAGGGTAGTGTATTGAGCTAACTTTTAAATGAAATTACAGTAAATTTAATTTCATTTAAAAGTTAACTTTGTAATTTGGGAGCATAATTAGGGTCATAGTTAGTGTTTAAACTTTACAAATAAGCATTTATTAGCATTTTTAGAGACTGTGCCAAACTTATGCGAAAATTCACATTGCGCGTGGGGTTCTGGAACCTAACCTCGTGTAAGTTTGGGTATGTCTGTATACAGAGCATATGTAGGTGTAGCAGTATGTCTCCATTGGTATGCAGGTGGCCGTTGACCCACAAAGGGTGGAAATTAAAAGTATTCCCTGGTGTTTTTGACTTAACTCCCATCTGGCAATGTGTCTGGTGGTCGTATTTTCTGGAACACCTGCTCAAGAAGGGTCTGAGGATTAACTTGTTGATGTCATCCAATTTCCAATGTCCTCCTGACAGGTTCATGTTGTTGGTTGGATTGATGATAGCAGATTCCAGCATCTTCCTTTTGTACAGAGAGCTACTTTTGAAAACCAGCTCTGCCCCACTCCAGTTTATGGTATGGCCTTTATCCCTAATATGTAGGAAAATCCCAGAACTCTATGAAGCATATTGCACTGATCTTTTGTGTTTTGTTAATCTTTGCAAGATGGATCTACCTGTCTCCCCAGCATAAATCTCATTACAATTGCTGCACAGGATCTTGTAAACTCCGGCTTCCTCCCCTTTTTTATTTAAGTATATATGTTAATTAGCGAACTCCCGATGGATGTAGGATAATGGGAAATAAAAGGAGTATTAGACCTGAGATTTTCTGTAGCTTTTTGGATGCTTTCATCATACAGAAGCTTATTTTGTTGTTAAAATCTGTTTGTCTTGTGAGTTGGACCTCTGTAGTGTATTCTATTCGCTTTATTAATACCCTTCTCAATGATGTGTGGTGGGTAGAGCAGTTGCATTAGGTGTTGGCGGATTGTGTTGAATTCTTTATCTGAGTACCTATTTGAACTTACATCATGGTAGTGTAGGAAGTGAATATAGGAAACAGTGAAAGTGGGTTTCCTATATACTATGAAAGCTTATCTGTTCTGTTCTGTTATGATTAGTACATCTAGGAATTGCAATTTTCCGTCATTTTCTCATTCTGTTTTAAATTTTATGGTCGGAACTAGCGTATTTAGTCTATTAAAAATTCATTGAAATCTCCCCAGCTATTGTTCCATAGAGTAAAAACATCATCTACATATCTAAGCCAGATCATATTGCAGGGTTTGATAGACAACAAAATTTCTGTTTCAAAATATTGCATATACATGTTTGATAGAAGAGGGGGATAGGGGACTATCCATGCCACAGCCAAATTTTTGTTTGTAAAAATTACCATTGAAAGAAAACACATTCTTAGTTACACAGAGGTTGATTAGTTTTAGTGTTTTATCAATGCCAAGAGGAAAGCGTTCTTCATATGGTTGTAACTTCCGCTTTAGAAAGGACAACACATTGGTGATCGAGACTTTGGTAAATAATGACTCGATGTCTAGGCTGAGCAATTTGATATTATTTGAGGGGATATTTAAACTGTTAAATTTTTGCATAAAATCCTCTGCATGTGTAACATGGGAGGATGAGAAGGTTTCTAGAAAGGGTGATGACAGATCTGCAAGTCATTTAGGTAATTTACACATGAAAGAGCCCCTGCTAGAAATTATGGGACATAGAGGAATCCCATCTTCATGTGTTTTTGGGAGGCCACTTTTTTTTAGCTATCATGGCATTTCTATCAAGACTGGTGTAACCAGCAATTTTTTCTCAATAGCCTTACAGATTTGCTCCCCAGATTTCCTTGAAGACGAAACTGAACCAATCCCTAAGCAGCTGTCATCTTTAAAGTACCTTGACCATATAATTGAGAAAGTAATCCATAAAGCTAACATAATCTTCTACCATCCCCTGCAAAACAAGACTTAGAGAGATGCCCAGCATTACAATAAAAATCCCACACCTGGACAGGATTAAGATGTTGACACAGACACTAGGAAACTCTAACCCTTTTGCTTTTACCTACCCAAATAACTTAGCCAAATCCCTGATTAATGTCCAAGAAAAGCCAGTCCCCAAAGACACAGGAGTTTATGAAATGCCTTGCCTCGATTGTGATCAATCTTATATCAGTTTTACAGGTAAATCACTCCCCCAAAGATTAATACAGCATAAATGTTCAGTTAGGTACGGACAACAGAGCTCAGCTATTTTTAACCACATAAATAACCATAATCACAAAATAAACTAGAATTTTTCATGTATCATTTATAGCAGCAATTGCCAGTTCAGAAGCCAGGTGGTGGAATCAGCTTTGATTAAACAAGGAATACAATGAACCTGTAAAAGGAGCCTGGGACTCAGATATTATAGATAAAATCTTCCTCTAACGAGCAATTAAGAAGATTAAAGAGAAATTGTTAACTGGAGTGACATAACGACTGACCTATGGACCTTCTGGTATAAATACCGCTTTTCTGTAACTCTTTCTCATTCATTACTTGCCTGAAGAGAGAGACAGTTGGTCTCTGGAATATAGCATTTACTTTTTACATTTTGGTGTTTGTATGGGCTCCTTATATTTGATGGAATTCTATTTTAACAGAAATATTTTAACAAAATATTTCAGAAGATATATATATATATATATATATATATATATATATATATATATATATATATATATATATAATATATATATATATATATAGATATATATATATATATATATATATATATATATATATATATATATATATATATATATATATATATATATATATATATATATATATATATATATATATATATATATATATATATATATATATATATATATATATATATATATATATATATATATATATATATATATATATATATATATATATATATACATATACTTAACACTTTATTTACAAGCACAATAGTAAATCAGAGGTGGCAGATCTCACTAAAATGGAAATGGACAGTAAATCACTGATTGGAGATTAGTACATCAAGTAATCAACGTTGACATAAATGGACTATATACAAGAGGTCAAGTAGCAATACAATTATATCGGCCCAGTAGGGCGGACTTCTCTTGGCAAATCAGGATGACAGGAGAAATGGCTACTTGGTAAACGACACTGACACCACTCCTGGAAGTGAAATAATTCCAGATGAGACTAATAATAACATAATATCTCTCTTAGGATGAGATAATGCACAAGTAAAATGGATTGCCTTGCTCTAATCACTTCTAACAAGGGAATGGCATTACTCTATGCACTTATAGCAAGGGACACACACCCTGATACACTGAGTTGGAGAGACAAGAATTTACTGAGACGACAAAATGTACGAGAGAGAGACTAAACGAGTCAAAGAAAAAGATACTGGCCAACCAGTTTCCCTTCCAGGGCACTTTAACTATCATTGCTTCCCGGGTTTTGCTTGCACACAGCCTTATGTCGATGTGATCCAAGTGATCAGCGACATCCAGGAATTGGCAGTTCTGTCCAGCATGAGAAAGTCTAAGAGGGTGTGAGTCCACGCTCGCCCAGCTGCTTTGGTCGTCGGGCAGACAGAGAAAGTTAAGTATACCCTAGTTTTACCAGACCACTGAGCTGTTTAATAGCTCTCCTAGGGCTGGCCTGAGGGATTAGACTTATTTTACATGGCTAAGAACCAATTGGTTACAGGTATTCCCCTACTTACGATGGGGTTAGGTTCCAAAAAACCCATTGTTTTTTGAAAAAATCGTAACTCGAATATGGCCTAGCTAACACTAGGGTAATCAGTACCATCTATACATACTGTATATGGTAGCCTAGCCTACACTACACAGTATACTTTATACATATATGGTATAGTAATTATTAGTGTCAGCTAATTCTGCAGGTTCAATGCAGATTGACATGATAAGTCAGTATAAAGAGAAATTGAATAACAAACAAGGCCTAGCCTGCACTTTCGTATATCATATACAGTAGCCTAGCCTAAATTATACTGTATTCTATTTTCACATAACACCGTATTATACAAACATCAAAATAACGAATGTGCATCTTTTCCACGGATCTTTTAAACAGTTATGCTTTACTACACTGTATCCAGTCGTAAATATTCTTATATTGCTTTTGCATTATAAATTCCGGTCGTAGCGATCAAATGTTTTGGTTTGGGAATTGATCACGCGGGCTTTATTTCACCGCATTTAACTCAGTTCAGAGGGCATTTCTTGCTTCTAGTTAGTGTAAATGAATCTCTAGATACTTTATTTATAAGGGACATATATATTTTTCGTTATACGAAGTGTTTTTAAGTCGAAATATAACTTAGATATGTCTCGTTGTGAAATTATTTTAGCCATTTCTTTCGTTAACAGATGACGTTGGCGGCTGGCCGTTTGTTTTGTGTAAAAAAAAAAATCAAGATTCCGTTCGCTATTTTCTCTTGATTTCATCATCATACTACGAGCTTTTCGTATTTATCTTTTATCGGCGTGAAAACAGCAGTAATATGTGTTCTTTCATGCCCAGTAGTTTTGATGGAAATACTTTCCAGTTTTATTTGCTGTCGAGTTTCATCCATGTTGCCAATGCACGATAATTTATAGTCATTAGCAGCTTGAACATTCTTTTCTCAGCTTCAACTACAACTTGCAGCTTAAATTTACTGTAGCAGTATATTTCCTTGCCGATCTTTTCTCCAAAGCGGATAAGGGTAGTGTAAAAACATATCAGTACTTGCGTCATTTTTAACATAACCCACGATAATTGTTTAACCGTCGATGGTTGAAATACAAGCAAAACAGTTGTTATCCGATTCGGTTATTAGCAAAACAACAGAGTCTCGTTCAGTTGTTTATGGCTGTATGCATTTTCACAAGAGTATAAGGTTACTAACAATACTTTTATCATTCTCTTACTTTTTTAACTAGAAGATGGAATAAAGAGATGGAGAAAAAGTAGGTCTATTGTAAGTTGGTCTCTCTTGCTGCCTGATTCTACGGCAACTGTAGTATGCGCTGTTGCCTGTGCCCGCTTCGAAATTTAAAAATATTTTCTAAATATTATCGTACTTGTATTAATTGCTAACTC
Organism: Macrobrachium rosenbergii; assembly: GCF_040412425.1. Classification (NCBI taxonomy): domain Eukaryota; kingdom Metazoa; phylum Arthropoda; class Malacostraca; order Decapoda; family Palaemonidae; genus Macrobrachium; species Macrobrachium rosenbergii. The sequence continues at coordinate 41,314,591 of NC_089788.1, forward strand.
CATGTAGGCTTCAGAATTATCGTCACTTTCGTGCACTACCTGTATTTACAAACGCACAGAAATTGCAAATGAACACTGACCTATTTTAACTTCCGATAACGAGAGCAAGTGAGGTCAGCTCATTGAATTAATGTACCTATTCCAGCCCTCGGGCCAGCGTAATCGTACATTTTACACTGCCTGATTATGCGTTGTTGCCTGCGTAATTGCCGCGAAAATTTAAAAAATACGTATTTTCAAAATATTTTCGTATCGATATTAATTGCTAACCCCATCGTAAAAGCGAATTATCGTAAGTCGAATTATCGTAACTCGAGCACTACCTGTACTTAGCAACGGGACCTACAGCTTATTGTGGAATCCGAACCACCTTGTAGCGAGAAATGAATTTCTGTCACCAGAAATAAATTCCTCTAATTCTTCATTAGCCAGCTGGAGACTCGAACTCGGGCCTGGCAAGTGCTAGCCGACAACTCTACCGACTCGCCCAACGAGGAACTGCGGGGGAGATCACTGAGTGGCAAGCAGACTAAATGTGAGAAGTTTGAGTTCCCCACCTGCTTACATGGTTTAGGGTATTGGGCAGACAGCGAATTTGCCGTGATAGCAAGTAGATTTGTAACTGAACTGATTTTGGCGGGTACCCTCGCCTTATAAGGGATTCGGTTGTTGCGGGGCCATCGCTCCAGGCTAGAAGCTCAGCCTGTACCTGCCGGAATAAGGAAAAGGGAGCGCCAGTAAATGGAAAAAGATGGTGGGGGGTTAATTAGGTTTGGGGCTTAGCTAGAAGAAAACAGTAATCTTTTCCAGATGTTTTCCCCAGTGACTCATTAATTCCAGGTGCTTGGGAGGGGGCAGGCAAACACACCCTGTTTATACCAGAAGTGTCAAGATTCGATTTAGTCGAATTCTCAGTTAATTTCTCCCATAAGAAATAACAGAAAATGGATTAATCCATTCCTGACCACTAGTCATTATCCCAACCTTGCCTTTTTATACAAAACATTACACAAATTACAATTAAATAAGTTCAGAGTTGAATAACTTACCGCATCAGAAGCACTTTTTACATTTTCAGATGCATACTGTATAAAAAAAAATTGGCCTACAACCAATGCGGCCGTATTACCGATGGTAGACCAAGCGCCATAAGCTAGGCTGGGTAGCCTATAGGCACTACCAGAATGTACTGTAACGGGTACACACGAAAACTGTTGTTAATAATGATAACATTGAAAAACAAACTGGATTATCACATTAAATTAATAATACAGTATTTATAAGAAGAATTACTGTATGTCTGTTATCATAAAATTAGGAAAAATTTCCTAAATTACGTCGGAATTCGGCAGCTTGTGGCATGAACAGATGTAAAGAAACCACAGCGCCACCCTGGTGGTGTATCGCGGTACTAATTACATAAACATTGTTTATGTTTAGTATTTATGGTAAATTTCATAGAGAGTCTACTGGAATAGTGTACAAAATCACTGTAAAATATCTTTCAGTAAATATTATGATACCCTAACATATTGGGACCCATGATTGGATGAAAATTCAGTGCAGAAAGCCAAAAAAATTATATATACCTGTACAAGGTGTACTTCTCCAAAC
>NC_089788.1:41321204-41328704 GCF_040412425.1 Macrobrachium rosenbergii
TACTTGAATCACGAATCCTAATTGTGAATGAAAAGTAATTCCCAGGATCCATTTGGCAAGGGATGGATTGAGACACTAATAAAAAGTGTAGGCAACTATGATACCTAGAGTAATACCTTGCAGCAAGATCAGACAAGGGGACCAGGAACCTAAAATTTATAAGAAGAATGTGTCTTAGGGCACATAAATAATCAATTAATATTCTTATTTATAATCATTTTGCATTAATTAATACCCAAAAATAAAAATTAAAACCATAGAATTAATTGTAACAGTCTTTGAAGTCCCTTTTACTTTTTTTTTATGTAACTAAAACTTTGAAGGCCTGTTTCTCAAAACATAAGTTTTTCACCTTCAAAATGTATCTCCTCCTTAGCATTTGACCAATCTAAATGAAATTTCATATATAATATGAAACATGGTATATTAAAAAAAAGCCGGGGTTTTTTAATATTTTGAGTTTCTGATTTCTGGCAATTTTTTTCTGTAATTTTTTCGGGAAAATTTCATTAAAAAAATAAAAATTCATATCTCGAAAAATAATTGAAAAATCAAAAATCCCGGCTTTGTATCGAAGGTCCATATGTGTTTTACAAGTCGTGGTTCAAATCTCATCCCTTAAAACCGATGGGGCAAAGAAGGAGATGCATTTTTAAAATGGATTTTTGGCTGAAAAATCCTCTGGCGTCACAAAACCTAAGGTCACTGAACAAAATTTTTCCCCAAGTTCCACACAATATCCTTTAACAAACCCCTATATATCAACAACCTGTCGTTAAAAAGTCAAAATGGGATCCCCTTAATCTTTTAAACCCTTGTATTCTGACCGTGCCAAGTCAATAGACAGATGGTCGATCGATTGGGCGGCTGGCAGTAAATAAAACAACAACACAACCAACAACAAAAGGGGGGGGGAGGCAACTTGCTAGCGATTTCTTGCTAATCATAATACCTCCCCATATAAGATGATGTACGTACCTCCTTCGGGTGTGTACATCGATATGCAAGAATGAGCAGCAAATGCTTTACGTTACTCTACATTCTGCCTTGCAATGAACTTTACTACTAAGGGTTTTATGAAGCTGTGACATTACTTTTAATAACACATTGGGCACATTGGGACAAGTTTCTTTAACAGGCCACAAGGTGATTTAAACACTTGCAAAAGAGTAATTACTTTAGATTTGGTTACCCATTGGTAACTTTATAAAGTGACTCGAACAATTGTGAATTAATTAAGATTATAAGACCACGTATATGAGGCTATGGCCAACAAATGAAAAGAAAGGTTATTGTTCAAGAATTAAAATACACGGTTACTTAATTTTAGATAAAATGCATGCGGTTAGTACAATCTGCCTTGAAGAGGCTGTGTAAATGAAAAACAGCGTTTATTTTTTGTAAATGACATCCCCTTTACGCGATATTGTAATGACTATACATATTCGCATTGGTAATTTATCTTCGTGTTAACGTGCTCTGCTTAGCTATCGTTCAACGTGAGCTAATGGGCGACCCGCGCACAGGGATTTTGACAGTCGTATACGGGCGAGAGTATTCGCGAGGTTTTAATTTGCTAACCTTAAACTACGCTAATTTTATGTGTCCACTGCCCACTCGAGTACTCAATGTTATGACGGGGCGAGCAGACAAAAGATGTGGGGTCTAGGACAAACAGAGTTCTTGGAAGGAAGGGAAGGGGAAAAAGGGATAATAATAACAAAAGGAAAATTACCAAGATGTTACGAATGAAAACGTGACCGCATATGAAAGGCGGGACACGTCTCTCAGAGCTTACAAAAGGGGCATTTAAATCACAAGGGCAAGAGTCTATGACTCGTGATTCATTAAAATAAAGATAAATAAATGACTAAAAGAAAGTAAATGATATTGGCAGAAGAGCTAAGGTAAGAGGAGGGAGGGTTTTATGGTGTTAGGCGGGAATTTATTGTCCTTCGCCTATAAATTACGGCCCGGACTATCACTTCAGTCCCAAGGCGAGAAAAGTGCACCCGAAGGGCGCGACTCCCTCAGGAAGAGCTGATACGCACGCCCGGTGCCTAGGGGTGGGCGCAAGGGCGTGCCACTTCTCACTGTTATTCTCAATGGTTTATACATTGTGTGGGGAATGGTATCCCGTACTTAATTGCCTCTTGTGGCGATAATTTAAGGAAAGATTAATAGAGGATGATAAGAGGTAGAAGTTCCTGAGGAACGGAGGAAGATAGAGGAGGGCCTGACATCCCCTTCTGGATTAGGAGTGCCAAGACCTTCGAAAAATGAAATGGTGGCACAGGTGCCAGGGGAGCTCTAGAGCTCTTTGTAAACTACCTGGAATTTCCCACGCCCGTGGTAATTTCGCCTCGAGCCTTTCTTAATGGGACAGTCGTCCTCGGCCGGGGAAGCGGAGGGCCCGCGACCGGAGGGCGGCATGGAGTGCCACCTGGGCCTGCTGCTGCGACAGCTGACGCAGGAGTTCTCCGTGCTGGTTCTACCATAATCCGTCGCAGCTCTTGTAGTTCATCGGCCAAGGGAGAATTGGCAGAATCCTGACTTGCAATTACGTTGGCGACGGGCTGAGGCAGAGAGGAGGCGGTCGTGGGCGGCGTGAGCGGCTCGCAGGTAACGATGACCAGCTCAGGCACGGGTTGCGAGGCCGCACCTGCAGGTGAGCTTCCGCGGTGGTCGAGAGGAACCGTCTCTCTTGCCGACGCTGGTATCGGTGCCAGGCCGGGGGAAGAGAGGGGGTCCTGAGTTGGATCCCGTGAATGGAGATCGGGGTAGTGCTCTGGCGCTGGCGCTAGGGCAGAGTCAGGCACAGGCACTATCAGAGGTTTCTTGGGCTCGTCGGTCAGGACGGACAAAGCTTGGCACTGCTCGGTGCATGCAAGTGGCACCGGCAGGAATTTGGCATCTCCGGGAGGGAGATCTGATTGGGGCCCTGGCACTGGCACTGAGGCAGGGCCGGGCACTGGAATTGGATCGGGAACCGATCAAGGGGGCCACTGTACATCGTACTCAGGTGGCACTGGTGGGGACTGCACGTCCTCCTGGTACCCAGGGGGCGCCAGTCTTGACTGAGGGAGAAGCGGGGGAGGATTACTCGCGCCCGCGGAATGATTCGGGGAATGTGGACCCCTAGATTGTCGTGATTTCGGTGGGGACTGAAAGTCCTGTCCCAGGATGACGTCATAGCCTCCGGGAGATGGCTTGCTACTGCAAGATTGCAAATTTTGGATTGGTGAGGTCTTGTGACTCTCAATTGGACCGTAGGGAGTATCATTTAAATTGATTTATTCCCTCGATCGTGACGAGTTTTTCGTCTATTGACGATAGCTCCGTAGGGAACTCTGTCCTTCGGATGAGGGAGATTTCAGCGCCCGAAGTCCTCGAATGCAGTGACTCGGCGCGCGGGGTGGCTACCTCGTGGAGGAGTCACGTATACGGGCCCTTCGGCGGGAGGGCCTAATGACTTGGGATCTGTGACGGTCAAGGCGACGGTGGGAGTATTTGATTTATTATTGCGTGGGCATTTCACCCATGCGGGAGAATGGCCATAAACCTTGCACGCCGTGCAAAAGGTCTGGCTGAAGTCTTTCCGCGCTGCCCCTGTGGAGGGCGCAGGCGAGTTATTTGTCAGTTTTCCGGGAGAGAGAGGAGCCAGTTTCTTGTTCCGGCACTGTTCGGAGGAATGCCCCGTTTTCTTGCAATAATGGCAAGTTAGGGGCTTGCCCAAGTTCCCATTTTTGTGGGAATTTGAACCTCCGAGGAGGGACGGGGGATTTATCTTCCGCCCCATGGATCCTTCTTGAGGGTGGTGAGTTTCCCACATGTCTGCTATTCGGCAACACTCGGTGAGTGTTGCTGGGGCTTTTTCCACTATATGAGTGGCGAGGGCAGGAGGGGCGTAGCGCAGGAAATGCTCGAATTTAAACCGCTCGAGTACCTCGGCGGTGTTAGTGGCTCCTTCGAATCGAGCCATTTTGTTAACGCCCGCTCGAATGGTACGCCCAATCGGACCAAGTCTGGCCTGCTTCTCTGGGCTGCTCTCTCCAACGTCTCCTCCACCGCTTGGGGGTAATCTCATACGCCTTCGTAACTGCTTGGCGTACGGCTTCCCAGTTTCCCCGATCGTCGGCTGGAGGGACGTGGTAGGCAACGAGGGCCTTTCCACCTAGGAATTTAGTGAGAACAAGGGAAAGTTCCGCGGGGGAGAGATCGCAGCACTCCAGGACTCGTTCGGCCCTTTCAAGCCATACTTCGGGTTCAGACTCTGTCCATTTTGGCATGAACGAGTGAGCTTGGCTGAGGGCACTCATTCCTGCGGCAGGGATGGCGTGCTGTCGTTCTAGCACCTGGAGCTCATGGGTGCGTTCTCTCTCTCTCTCTCCTGCTCTTGGGCAATTCTTCCTCTCTCTCTCTCTCTCTCTCTCTTGCCATTCTCTCTCTCTCCATCCTCACGTTCTCTCTCCTCTCGTTGTTCTTGGGTAATTCGTTCTCTCTCTCTCTCTCTTCACGTTCTTTTGCCTCTCGTTGCTCTTGGGCAATTCTTTCTCTCTCTCTCCTCACGTTCTTTTGCCTCTCGTTGCTCTTGGGCAATTCGTTCTCTCTCTCCGCACGTTCTTTTGCCTCTCGTTGTTCTTGGGCAATTCTTTCTCTCTCTCTCTCTCTCTTCATGTTCTCTTGCTCTCTCCGCCTTGGCATCGTCCACTCGCTCTTGAACCCATGCTCTCAGATCTTGCCCCGATAGTCCCATGTCCTTCCCAGCGGACATGCAGAATTTGAAATCCTTGTTTTGTTGGGCTCTGGTATTAGCCATCTTGAAATAATGGTTATAGGGTAGGTCTGAAAAGACTCAGGTTGTCTGAAAAGACTCAATTGCAGGAATCTGAAACACTCAATTGTTCAGACTGCAGGAGAATGGATCTGTCCGAATAAGACAGTTGATTAGTAAGTCTGAGGAGACTTTTGTTAAAATTTGATATGTCTGGGAAAGACGTGGTGGTTCTTGGCGAACGAATTTTAATATGTGTCTCAGAAGACGTAGTGGGATTTTGTCACGCTCGGACTTGGCCGGCTGTAGCGTGAAGTTAAGGAGTTGTTCTAACGAACTAGAATGATCAGTCCCGTAAGGGCTTAGATGTGTGTGAACTACACTATATAATGTCTCAAAAGGACTTAATTTTGGGTTCCCGCAGGAATGAGAAATTTCGCCACGTCTTGCGACGTAGAATTTTAGTATGAGTCTCGGAGGACTGGAATTTGGAGAAATTCTCACACCACGTAGAATTTTAGGAGTCTGAGGACTGGAATTTGAGGAATTTTGAATTTTAGGAGTCTCTGAGGACTGGAATTTGGAGAAATTCTCGCGTAGAATTTTACGTCTCTGAGGACTGGAATTTGGAGAAATTTGAGTATGAGTCTCGGAGGACTGGAATTTGGAGAAATTCTTGCCACGTGCGACGTAGAATTTTAGGAGTCCCTGAGGACTGGAATTTGGAAATTTTGGGTGATGAATTTTAGGAGTCACTTAGGACTTGGAATTTAGAATCTTAGGAGTCACTTAGGACTTGGAATTACGATTCGTCCCTTAGGACTTAGAAATTACTAACGGGAAAACCCAAAGAAAAATGTTTGCTGAGAAATGAATGGGGAAAAGGGGAGAAAAAAAAAATGCTACACACGCGGGCATGGGCGGGGGGGGGGGTGCAGGACGTCTGGCCAACACCGGGGGGTATTTTTAGATTCTGTGTGAATGAACCCGTATATTTATAGACCGTCTGGGCTTCCGGGGGAATTTCCCAGTCGTCTGAGAGGATAACAGTAAAATGACCTAGTAATTTTCCCTATAAGCGGAGTTTAAATTTTGCTTTCCTAACACCTAACTCGAATTCTAACTACACTGAGAAAATTTCAGCAATGCAAGCTGACTTCGTCGTGTCCCACGTGGGAATTTATTCGCGCCTAAATAACAGTCCGCTAATCCGAAGTGCGAAGTAAAATTTATCACAGAGGAATTTCTTTCGCACTATTCCTCGAAGCAAAGAATATGGCAAGGATTTTAACACAGAGGAATTTCGCACTATTCCTCAAAGCAAAGGATGGTTAGCACTGGTTATTTCCTAACTACCTATCCTGAAAGGCATGCATTAACGAATCTAATACGGCGGTTCTTTTCTCTCAGTGAATACATGCGTCCCTATTTCTAATTCCTAGGAACAGTCACGATTGTAAAAAGGTTTTGCTAAGATAAACACATTACTTACGTGGAATTTTCTGGATCTGTGTGCTGGTTTTACACAAAAGGTTCGTAATTGTCTCGTACCCAGCTTAGCTTTGCTAATAGCTGATCTGGCAAGTTGCAAAATGCAATAAAGCAACACTAGGGAACTGCAACTGCAAAACGAGATCCTGGCCAGGTCGCCATTTTTACGTTTTTCCTGGATTTTAGTTTGAGATATGCGCTGTGAGACAGGTAGCAACAATTTAAGGTAATTTAGCCTTGTGATTCTGACTTGTGGGTCCAGGAAAACGTAAAAAAGAGAAAACAAAGGAGAATTTCATATGAGCATAGGGCTCTTGTTACTGAAGGAAATATTATGTAAAAACACGTGGGCAAATTTAAAGTAGTGTATTTACATAAATGATATCAGTACGGGAAAGAGGAACTCAAGTAGATTACTATCCTGAAATTCCTGGGATTGAATGAAACTGGGGGATTCCAGACACAGTCCGAGAAGCTTCCACGAAATAGGGTCCCTCTGAAATGAGAGATATGCACATTATCGCCAGTAATGAAAATAGACAAAAGAATAATGAATTGAAGCTGCACTGAAGGTGCCAAAGAACTTCGATGGAGTAATTAAGACTTAATACTGCCGATGCAAGAGGCGCACGGACATTAGACAAGGGGATTTCTTTGATTAATGGCGCTCACTTCAAATAAATGTTACAAGACACAAAGCGTGACTGAATGGTGGTTTTCCAGGGCACATTACCGTAAGACAGGTGTGTTTCGAGGGGCGCGTAGAAGTTTGGTCCGTGGATGACTTGCGATTTCGAGGCGAGTTCTTCCACGTGTTGGATGCAAGGGAACGGCGATGGGGACTTCTAGAAGAAGAGCAAGCAACGTGGGGAATTTCCTCGAAACTCCAAGCAATTCTTGAGGGGGCATCCGGCAGGTCAGCGGTAAAGCAAGCACGTGGCTTGCGGTCGAAGAACACGAGGAGAAAGTATACTTTGAAAAGGGCCACGTGGTTGGGATAAGGACACTGCCAGGGCAGGTGTTGAGACGTCTTCCTTCACTCCTGACTTCCAGCCAGCGTGTGTGAGAGAGAGGCCTTGTGTGTTTGGCTTTTATTTCTTCCTATGGGGCAGGGGGCACCTCCAACATAGGTGTTGAATCATCTTCCAGCTGATGTCCGCAGGGGAGTATGCCTGTAAGAAACCCACCAGAGAGATCACTTTGCCTTGAAGGAAGGATCTGTTTGAAAATGGGAG
>NC_089788.1:41331204-41548704 GCF_040412425.1 Macrobrachium rosenbergii
AAATTTCATCTTCAAAACCAGAAAATATTTTACACATTGTTACCATTTGTTAAGTTCCATATGAACGTGTTTGATTTCATGATTTTTGTTGTAGTAAGGTTTACCAGTAAATATTGTAACATAACACAGTTTTACTTCTGTCATCATATAATCTCTTAAAGTCAGGGTCCTTTAAGGAGAGTGAAAATACTGGTTATATCAGTATACAGCAGTGGACCCCCACTTACTCACGGTTCAGTATTTGTGGCTTCAGTTATGCGTGGATTTTTCTGTGGAATGTATTCTTCAATAAATCGCGGAAAATTCATGACTAAATACATTTTTTATGATAAAAAATTATTTACTAATTTTCAAATATTAATATGAAGATTAAATAATAATAATAAGGTTAAAAAATAAGATTAAATAATAATAATGATAATAATAATACTGTACCTGTAATAATACAGATAATAATAAGTACTAATTTTGAGAGAATACTAATTTTCAAATAGTAAGATTAATAAGATTAAAAGAGAGAGAGAGAGAGAGAGAATATGTATACAAGGAATCTCATTTTTGTGAACCACCTCTTTACAGTGAACCTTCCCAGTAGCTACAGGTCATCTAAACTTGTTTTCTCACCTTGTTATAGCTAGCCACTCAGAAATGATTTGTAATTGAAATATTAAAGTGATATTGAAATATTAAAATATTAAAGTGATATTGAAATATTTAAGTGTTTTAGGATGATAGTTTAAGATATATTTGTTGTTTGAACTATTAAAATAGGCAGTTATAACCATTTTTAGAGGGGGTCTTTGGTGTTTGAACTATTAAGATAGGCAGTTATAAGCATTTTTAGAGGGGGTGTGCCAAGTATTCACAGATTTTAGCTATTCACAGGGGGGTTGTGGTCCCTGTCCTTTACGAAGACAGGGTGTTGACAGTAGAGCGTTCAAGTTACTACTTGTCCGTCTGCTGACTCATCTACTGTAGTCTGCGATACAAGAAGGAATCATTGGGACTGTATTTTTTCTGTTTTTTGTTTTATATGACACTTTTGTTTATTTACGGTTTTAAATAAGTATACTATAATTTATAAAATTGATCGTGAGGTCATATACAGTTCAGGTTACTTACTGTCTTACCAACTATCCTCAGGGGTTGGCGTAGGCCTATGAAATATCATAATCCTCAGCCTCTAGGACATATATACTGTATATTTCTAGGACTTATATCAGGTACAGACACTGCCCTATTTACGAACTTTCAGAGATACAAATAGACGGGTGTCAGTAAGTTAAATTGTTGTCAAACTCCCCTTTGCCACCTGAAGAAAGTTAAATCCAAAATGCCCTGTTTTGATTATCCGGAGTATTCTTGTGATCAACAACTATGTATTTGTCTTACAATCATGAGAATATTTGCTCTTACTGATAAAATATTCCTACTTATTTCTGTCTTTCTGATTTAACTCAGTCTGTGATGATACCCATTTTCTATGTTTGATATGTATTTTTTTAAATCATGCATTATTAAAAGGAATTACTTTGGGTGTTGGAAAGGTAGAAAGAAGAAAATAAATATAGATATAATTAATTTGGTTTCTTTTTACCTTTCTAGCATCCAAAGCAATTCCTTATAACATTGCATGATTTTAAAAATACGTACTAATAAAAGAAAATTGGAAATGTAGAAGATGGGTATTCATCACAGCCTGATTTAAATCAGGAAGGTATGAACAAATATTCTCATGATTGTAAGAAGAATACATCATAGTTAATCATGAGAATACTCCGGATAATCAGGGAAGGGGTTAAAGGAACAGGTTCTTCTTCTTCCTCATGTTCGTCTGTTCTTTGCAAAAATTCTTACTAGCAGAATAAGTGCCCAGAGAAAAATTTGAAAGTAAACATCAACAAAATTATGCACTACATATTAAGAACTAACTTACAAACAAATCAAGATGAGAACGGCTGTTCGGAATGTAACTCGTTCATAAGAAGGATAGTGTCTGTTAAATAGGCACGTACAGTTGTGAACTAGTCCACCTGTTATGCCTTGGTGAGAGACTTTGAAAAATTATATGATAACAGTGTTTACTAAGGGGGGAAGGGCTCTTTCTCTGTTAGCATGAGTTCCACCAATCAACTCTAGAGTTGTTTTAGTGGGAGGAGTCTTTAGGTGTGGTGGACACACACATACATATTATTACATGTTATGTTATGGATAAACACATCATTTTCTACATGGTTTATATTTGCTGATATTAATTGTAATAAAAGTTTTAATGTCATATAGACCGAAATTCCTTTCGCTGTTATCATCATTCGTGAGGATAACAAGAGACGGAAACCTCTGTTGTTAAGCGACCCCTTCAGTCATTTACCCATCCATTGTGGAAAGGGCTGTTTGGAGAAATGCAGTTTGATGATATTGTCGTAGGGTTCTCTTTTTAAAGAATTTTGAAAGAAGTCAGGGTAGTGAAATGCCCTTTAGATTTTGAACTCCTTTTAAATATCAAATTAACTTTTCTAACAAATAAATGATAATAATCATGACCTGGATCTAAACCATATGCATAGGTTTGTTTATGATTTTATTTTTACATAGTAAGTGTGTGTGTGTGTGTGTCTTACTCCAGCCATACCTAAAGACTCTTCCCACTAAAACAACTCTAGGGCTGATTGGTGGAACTCGTACTAACAGAGAAAGAGCCCCCCCTTAGTAAACACTGTTACCATATAATTTTTCCAAGTCACTCATCAAGGCGTAACAGGTGGACTTGTTCGCAACTGTACATGTGTAAAGGTGGTTTGTGTTCTGTTGAAATAGTAAAGATTGTATAAAACATTTTAATCACTGTATTACTGTGTTATATTTCTCTACCCTTTTGACAGGAATTGTTTATCAGATAAGTGATCAGTTGGTTTACTGGCCCAACTTTCCTCCTGATTCCCGTGTCTTGGTGCAACCGCCCTCCTCGATAGGACTTCCCTCAGAGAATTTGTTTTTGTACGCACGAGATGGGACCAAACTTCATGCTGTCTTTGTAAAGCAAGATAATGTGGCTGTGAAGACTGCACCAACTTTTGTTTATTTTCATGGAAATGCAGGAAATTTAGGTCATAGGTAAGTTTCTGCACAACTACGTACCATTGTGTTGTACATGAAATTTCTTGTCATTTGCACGTAGGGTAGACTACTCAAAATAATTTACATGTTCGGTACTCTTGTTGGTAAATTAATGAGGTTACCCCCACAAAACGTGGGAAATTCAAATGGCGATTGGTACGTACGAAGCTAAAATTGATACACTGATGCGTACGGGTTATGTAGAATTAATTATTTTTAGTGCATTAGTAATATCTCCATTATTATTGGCTATTTTTACTTCAACTAAATTGCAGGTTAAAGGCAGCCCCTTTTTGTATAAAATGGACCCCCTTCTGATTGCATCATTGCCTTCTCTATATTTTTTCCAGATTTTAATGTATTTTTTAAAATTTGGTGCATTTTCTTAGTGTTAGTGAAGCCAATTTTTGTATCCTAATTTTATAGAATATTGCTGGAGCTATTTACCTAAAATCTTTGCTAACTTACTCCTAATTTACTTATCTCTCAGAGGAAAGGAAATTCAGATGGATAAGCAACATTTTCAGGGTATGATTCATAAATATTCTATTACCCTGGTGCTCAACTCAAAACACCTTTGAACCTGTGGGAAATATGGCATGTATCTTTGGTACATAAACATTGGTTATAAATATATACAGAGATTATATATATATATATATATATATATATATATATATATATATATATATATATATATATATATATATATATATATTATATATATATATATATATATATGTATATATATATATATATATATGTATATATATATATGTATATGTATGTATATATATATATGTATATATATATGTATATAATATATATATATATTATATATATATATATATATATATATATATATATATATATATATATATATATATATATATATATATATATATATATATATATATATATATGTATGTATATTATATATATATATTATATATATATTATATATATATATATTATATATATATATATATATATATATATATATATATATATATATATATATATATATATATATATATATATATATATATATATATATATATATATATATATATATATATCTAATACACAGAAGGAATGCGTGCTTGAGAATGTCATTAAGTCCACATTGGAAGGTGAGTGAAAACTGGGACTTTGAACAAGTAGTTTCGCAGTTTATTCTACATTTTCAAGTTCACACTGAATACAAAAGAAGTTGACAGAGATTTATACACAAAAACAGAAGGTGGGAGCAGGGTTACAGTTTGTTAATCTTGGCAGCATGTTCTGTAAACAACAAAGACAGGGACACAGGATCAAGGGATAATCCAAGGTGGAGATTAACATTTATGGTGGAAGTAGCTTCAATGAACACAGTCTCTAGCAGATGTCTTTTCCAATGGTCATTGAGCTTGTAGGTAACCGTTTTCTTTTCCAAGTTCATGGTATGGCCTGTCTTAAGCCAGTGATCCACAATGCCATTATTTGATAAGCCTCTTGAAATGGCATGTTTGTTTTGGGAGCTTCTTAAAGTACTTTTAGTCCTTTTGATGTTTGACCAATACAATGTAAATCTTATTACATTCTTTGCAAGGAATACTGTATACAATATTGTTTGAGTTGGGTAGGCTATTCTTAATTAGTTTATTTCTCAGAATGTTATTATATTTAAATACTAAGTTAATAGTTTTTAAAATGGGCACTGCAGGAATGAAATTAGGATGAAATGGTAAACAGAGAGTATTCTTAAGTTCTTTGTCAACACTGGTTGGATTGTAATATGTCTTTTTTGCTTTATTTTTACAAAGTTCTAAAAGATATGGAGGATAACATAATGAATCTCCTATTTTATCAATAATTTCTGAGCTCGGCCCCGTGTCACCCGGTGAAATTCCATTACTAACTCGAATTTCTAGGTATAAATATTGCTAAATATACCAGAGAAAAAAGCTTTCAAGAATGCTGGAGTTACTACCCCCAGATTGAGCGTCTTCTAATGAAGACGTCAGTATAACCAAGGGTGAGTGAAGGAATCACAACCACAGAGCCACACTCTATAGACATCCCTATGTCAATATCCCCGAGAAGAGTGAGGGGCCGTGCCAGCGCCCACGCTCCCCAGCCTGCCACGCGGCAACTCCAGCGCCATCTGAACACATTCCATTTCTAGCACTCGTTTTGATTGCAGATTTGTTTGTGGCCTTTGTTTTTTGGCGTGATTTGCCTTTATTTCACCATGTCGTCAAGCACCTTTACTGTTTCCAAGTTAAGTACCATATTCTTGTGGGGTTTTTATGATAAGTTTGGCTGTTTTACATCGTATTTAGATATTATACGTGAATCGTGTTGGGACGCTGCGGCGTCCCCTGGTCAGCCATGTCGACCTGCGAGATTCGCTTGTTCAGCTTGTTCTGTTCGGGCTTCTCTTGGTCGGTTACATTATTTATCATTCCCCCCATAGGATTCATCCTGGTGGTCTTGCCTGGGTTGGGTCTTTGGGAGATCCTTTAAAGTTAATTTTGTAGAACTTCCCATCATAGGAGTTCTTACATTTAGCATTTCCTGTAGTATTTTCGCCAGGTATCTCCCAGGATGTTTTCCTATTAACCCTTTCCTGCCCAATTGACGTCATATTACGATAACCCCCTACCCCCTTCTTGTCTGACTGCGTAATTATACGTAAAATTTACCGACATTTTTAAATGCATGTGGTAGGGGTAAATTTTTTATTTTCGGACAGTTGGTGGTTTCCATAGGCTAAAGCATACCTTGGACCGTGTAACTCAGGCATCGATCGCCAGGCAAGCAGTGCCTATACTGCGCATCGCAATTCCTGGCATAGTAAATTTCCCACAATGAAATCAGCTGATCCTACCCACGTTTCTCTCTCGTATCTTACATTTTTTTATAAAATGTAGGATTACATTAATGGAAACACTGTTTGGTATCCTCTATTTTCTATAAATTTTTAGTTCCTCTACTGTGCATGCGCAAATCCATGGCGTAGTAAAATTCTCACAATGACATCAGCTGATCGCACCCACGGCCTGGCAGGCCACACTTCTATCAGAGACCATGCGTCGAGGCTGGGTAAACACGTGTGGCTGTTTACATGCAGGCGTCAATCGAGAACAGTTTCCAACATGCTTTCTCAAAGTTTTCACGGTAAAACTAGCGGAAATTTGTTAGTGCATCACATAAGAGACGTCTGGATTTTAGGCAGGGCTCTGAATCTCATTTTCATTATCATATATATCGATATTTAGAGAATTTTTGTTGGCTTTCTCATAAAAATAATTCATTCACCCAACTGTTATAGCTTTTGAGCTACGAACGATAATGTTGACAACGGTAACATTTTTTTGTTTCGAACAGCTTATAACGTCAAAATGAAACTGTTGCTGTTACCAAAGCCATTTTTCTTGACTCTCACTTTATTCCTCAACCTTTCCTCTACATTTTTGTATATTTACAAAGTAATTTCTATGAAAAAAATCCGAGGTAGGGCCCTTCAAAAAAAATGTCTAGCGATAATTCTCACCATATGCCTGGTAGCGCGCTCTGTTTCTTACCCACTTTTCTATCAATTTTTCACCAACTGGACTTATTCGTTTTTCATTTTTTTATATGTCGATATTTAGAGAATTTTCTTGGCTTTCTCATAAAAAATAATTCATTCGCCTAACTGTTATAGTTTTGAGTTTTTACGAACAATAATGTTGACAACGGTAACTTTTTTTCGTTTGATCAATTTATAACGTCAAAATGAAACTGTTGCCGTTACCAAAGCCATTTTCTTGACTTTCCCTTTATTCTTCAACTTTTCCTCTACTTTTTCGTATATTTACAAAGTAATTTCTATGAAAAATAACCGAGATAGGGCTCTTCAAAAAATAAATTTTCTAGCGATAATTCTCACCATAGGCTGGGCAGAGCGCTCTGTTTCTCACCCTCTTTTCTATCAATTTTTTCACCAACTGGACTTATTCGTTTTCCATTTTTATATGTCAATATTTAGGAATTTTATTGGCTTTCTCATAAAAAATTATTCATTCGCCTAACTGTTATAGCTTTTGAGCTCTGAACGATAATGTTGACAACGGTAAAAATTTTTTCGTTTCAATCAATTTATAACGTCAAAATGAAACTGTTGCCGTTACCAAAGCCATTTTTCTTGACTCTCACTTTATTCTACAACTTTTGCTCTACATTTTTTCGTATATTTACAAAGTAATTTCTATGAAAAATAACGAGATAGGGCTCTTCAAAAAAAACTTTTTTCTAGCGATAATTCTCACCATACGAATGGCAAATCGCTCTGTTTCTTACCCTTTTTCTATAAATTTTTCACCAACTGGACTTATTCGTTTTTCATTGTTGTATATATCAATATTTAGAGTATTTTGTTGGCTTTCTCTGAAAAAATAATCCATTCGCCTAACTGTTATAGCTTTTGAGCTACGAACGATAATGTTGACAACGGTAACATTTTTTTTGTTTCAATCAATTTATAACGTCAAAATGAAACTGTTGCCGTTACCAAAGCCATTTTTCTTGACTCTCACTTTATTCTACAACTTTTGCTCTACATTTTCGTATATTTACAAAGTAATTTCCATGAAAAATAACCGAGATAGGGCTCTTCAAAAAACTTTTTCTAGCGATAATTCTCACCATACGGGCAAATCGCTCTGTTTCTTACCTCTTTTCTATAAATTTTTCACCAACTGGACTTATTCGTTTTTCATTGTTTTATATATCAATATTTAGAGAATTTTGTTGGCTTTCTCTGAAAAAATAATCCATTCGCCTAACTGTTATAGCCTTTTGAGCTAAAACGATAATGTTGACAACGGTAACATTTTTTTCGTTTCAATCAAATTATAACGTCAAAATGAAACTGTTGCCGTTACCAAAGCCATTTTTCTTGACTCTCACTTTATTCTACAACTTTTCCTCTACATTTTCGTATATTTACAAAGTAATTTCTATGAAAAATAACCGAGATAGGGCTCTTCAAAAAAACTTTTTCTAGCGATAATTCTCACCATACGCCGGGCAGATCGCTCTGTTTCTTACCCTCTTTTCTATAAATTTTTTCACCAACTGGACTTATTCGTTTTTCATTGTTTTATATATCAATATTTAGAGAATTTTGTTGGCTTTCTCATAAAAAAATAATCCATTAAGCCTAACTGTTATAGCTTTTGAGCTCTGAACGATAATGTTGACAATGAGTAAAATTTTTTTCGTTTCAATCAATTTATAACGTCAAATTGAAACTGTTGCCGTTACCAAAGCCATTATTCTTGACTCTCACTTTATTCTTCAACTTTTCCTCTACATTTTCGTATATTTACAAAGTAATTTCTATGAAAAATAACGAGATAGGGCTCTTCAAAAAACTTTTTTCTAGCGATAATTCTCACCATTGGGCAGAGCGCTCTGTTTCTTCCCCTTTTTCTATCAATTTTTTCACCAGCTGGACTTATTCGTTTTTCATTCTTTTATATGTCGATATTTAGAGAATTTTGTTGGCTTTCTCATAAAAATAATTCATTCGCCTGACATTCATAGTTTTTGGGTTCTGAACTAAAAATATGAAAATAAGTAAAGATTTTTTTTTTCGTGAAATAACTCACATTTTTTTGTATTTAGAGGGCTGGGACTCTTATTCTGACTATTCCACCATAAAATATAAACATTTAGAAAAAGGACAGCAAAATGAACGTTGTTGGCATAAAATTTATATTTTTGCTGAATTTTTGAAATAATTATTTTTTTCGACTGTCGAAGCGCTCCCAGACACATCGGGCTCATGTGCCCTCAGTGATGTGATAACTATACAGATATGAAAGGGTTAATTATGGTCATTATAGATTTCTATTATGTTTGTGCTTGATGTCATGTTTTATTATATTAAAATCTTATCATTATTACCATGGCGTCAAGTACAGTCCTATCTGTTTACTTCCTGTCGCTTTGTTGGTTAGGCTACGTGCCAAGCACAACCGATATCAATGTCTAGTGTATATATTTAGTAATGGTGGTTATTTATTTATTATTTATTTATTATTTATTTATTATTTCTGGTTAACATCCCTGTCCTAGCCCTGCCTAGTGCAAGGTTAGGCTTTCCTGGTAGCCTATTTGGCCTCCCTCTCCCCTTGTATCCTGGAGTAGGTTAGGTGAGAGGAGGATCAGCAGATGGAGGGAGTTTCTGTTGTTGTTCCGTCCACCGACCGTTGTTTGGGTGGTGAGTGAGACCATTGTCCTCCCCTTCTTTTTGGAGGGTAGAGGTTTTCCTTGGGTGTGTCTCCTCCATGCTATTTTAGCATTCCCTTACCTTACGGTTCTGGCTGGCCTTCAACACTGTTTTTTTTCTCTCCTGTTGGTTCTACATCCCTCCCTTTCTTTCTCCCTTCGTATTTTATAGACTGTGTCTATTACAAGATGTCTGAGTGGGGTTGTAGGCTACATCCTTTTCCCTTCCTGTTAGGGCAGGCCTAGAGCTCTCCTACTTGGGTATCACTTTACCTTGTACGGCCTGGGATTTCAGTTGAGATGGGTACACGTCTTCCCTAGTCTCCTGTTTTCCTCTTCTCTGGTCTAAGCCCTTCCTTACTTAGCTTTTCCCTCTTCCCTAGCCTACCTAAGTCAATTCCTTGTCATCTCTCATGGTGTGACATCGGGTCCCCGATGTTCTCCCTGAGTGCTTGGGTCCTCCCTGGTGGGAGGATTCGCTCCCTCCCAGGGATGGTTCCTGGTGACAACCGTCTTGACTTTATGTTTCGTTTACCCGCTCTCCTCGGATCGAGTGGGTCATCGAACATTTTCAGGTTATCCTTCCCCTCCCATCATCCCTGGTCCTCCCTTTGCCTCCCGTTTGATTCGCCTGTCGGCGTCTGGGTCATTCTAGTCGGAATTGATTGGCGCGTACACACCTGCCCATGTGGGTCCAGTTGTGTTCTGCCTCTTCCTTCTTGTGTACCCTAGCGATAGAGGCTTGGGATCTCCGGTAGTAATGGTACCGGACTTGGACTCTACCTCATAGTGGCGTTGTTAACTAGTTTCTTTACCACCTCTATGTGTATACAGTTGTTACTGGTCCCGGCTTAAACCCGATTCGGGTTGATATGTTTGCTTTATCTTATATCAGAGTCCGGTGATCCTTCCCTTGGGTTCCGCGGTTTTCATTACTGGCGGTCCTTGTGGTGAGGGTCCTGTCGATTCAACTCTCTCGTTCGCCTAAGTATTCCGGCAGTCGGAGGTTTTCTGTTTACCATATGTTTGTTGCTGGTCCCCGACAGCTTAACCCCGCCGTCAGGCTGATATATGACTGTTGCTGGTCCCCGCGGCTTAACCCGCCGTCGGGTTGTTATATGTTTGATTTCTTTAATATTATATCAGAGTCGGTGATCCTTCCCTTGGTTCTGCCATTTTTATTTCTGGCGTTCCTTGTGGTAAGGGTCCCGTTGATTCAACTTCTCTCGTCCTGCTGGAGTATTCCGGCAGTCGGGAGATTTTTCGCTACCATGTGTTTGCTACTGCTCCCGGCAGCTTAACGCCCGTCGGGTTGAGAATTTTACTTTAATTTTATTTTAGTCCGGTGATCCTTCCTTAGGTTTCCGTTTTATTACTGGCGTTCCTGGTGGTGAGAGTCCCGTTGATTCATCTCTCTTGTTCCGCCGGAAAATTCCGGGAGTCGGGAGGTGATGCTTACCGATATTTGTTACTGTCCCCGATT
This sequence comes from Macrobrachium rosenbergii, assembly GCF_040412425.1. Lineage (NCBI taxonomy): Eukaryota > Metazoa > Arthropoda > Malacostraca > Decapoda > Palaemonidae > Macrobrachium > Macrobrachium rosenbergii. The sequence goes on from NC_089788.1 coordinate 41,342,066, forward strand.
TTGCTTAACCAGATATTCGGGTTGATTTGTTTACTTTAAGTTTCTTTGCTTAGTAGGTTCGTCTTTGGCGGGGTTTTTCATTCCACCGGAGTTCTCCGGTAACATGGTATGAAAATACTTATCCCTACATAGTTTAAGTTTCTAAGAGTGGTAGATTCATGTACTTTTCACACTTACAGACTGTTCGTTGTGAGGAGCCCGGATGTGCCGCCATCCTCCACCAACCCTACGGGCATGTGGTGTGCCGGACTCATGCTGGCTGTGCAGTCAGGCTTGATGACTTGATCGTCTGGCATCCGGACGGCTGTGAGGTTTGCTTCGCATCGTATGGATGTCTCCAGGACGAGTCGGTAAGCTAATTACTTCCGCTTTACCACATTAGTCAGAGTTGGTTATTTGGTCACATTTGGATCTTATATAAACACGGTATTAGCCCTTCTTTGACACTCTGCCCCCTTTCTGGTTGACAAGTCCTTCAAGAAAGAGGCCTTGGGATCTCTCCGCGCTTGGGTAGCTGGGTTCGGGAGGAATGTCCCGTCGGGGAAACCCTATATCCTCGATGAAAAGCTGAGGGACCTGCTTTATCCCAGCGCCGGATCACTGCGGTCGTACCTTCTGATGTGGCCGCACCTATCATCGACCAGATCCGGCCGATGACCCAGCCCTTGCAAGGGGGACCCCCTACACACGGGGGATTACAGAGTCGCCGCTGCGCTCGACCTGGAGCTCGAGCCGATGGTCACCGAGCAGGACCAGGGGTAGGTATTGAGGTAAGTGAGGCAGTGGGGGCGGCGCCCTCCTTAATCCCCCTCCTTCATCATCCTCTTCCTTTCAGGCCTTCACTAAACCTGCTATCTTGAGGACAGAGTTCAGTCTACTGTCCCCAAGTTGAAGTCGTCGTTGAAGGCGAAGGGCTACAAGTCCTCGTCTTCACAAAAAGCCTCTCCTTTTCCCCGTCGAAACCAAAAGGTGCTGACCCTTTGCCTTCCGGGAGCAAACTGAGTACCCTGGGCAAAGGAGCGAGTAGAGGGGCGCCCAAGTCCAGCCCTCCTCACCAGCCTGCCTTTGACCCGGAGGCGTTTTTCTGGGGATATGGTTCAAGAGGTTCTCCACGGAGGTAGATACAAAACTAGATAAGCTTACTGAGAAGCTTCAAGATCATGAGAAGCTGATCGCTGATTTGTCGCGCTCCGGTGGTGCCGGGGTGCACTATCAGTTCCCCGACACCGCTGCCCTCCCTCCTTTGACGTGGGAACCCATGGCGGGTTGCTCTTCGTGCTGTCAGCATGAAGGCACCTTGACCATTGAAGGCCTAGGTACCAGGCATCTAGAAGAACTGGAGTTCTTCCCGGCTGATCTCTTGCCCCCTACCCAGGCTTCGTTAGGCTGGACGGAGGAAGCCTGGGTACGCTCAATTGAGGTCCCCTACGGAGACGGTGATTTTCCTTAGGGATCAGGCGCAATCTGTTCTCCCGCGCACTTTTACCGGGTGGCAGGCGGAGGACACGGAGTTGACCCCTTCAAGGGCAGCTTAAATATGTTTTCTCTTGGTGGTAGGCTACCCACCCCTGTCTGAACAAAGTTGCTATTGCAACCGCTCAGGCTTGCTGGGAAGGCAAACCTTGCCTCAGCTCTGGGAATTAGACCCTACATCTCTAATCTTCCCCAGGGTGACGAGTTCTGGAGGAACGCTCCGTCCACATTTACTGTCGGTAAATTGGACGCAGATTGCGCATCAAACCAGTTCAGAGAGCAGCTTCCTAAGCTCACAGAAGCTCTCCTGAAGGCTGAGTTCAAGCACGGTGTCGGTTGAGCTGGTCTTTGAACTCGCTGTGCCTGGCAGAAGTCGATGCCGTCTCCTTTTCAGAGGAACCATTGTTTCAGGTTCTGACTAAATCCCTGTTAGCAGGGTTTCAGTCGGACCTGTTCGACTTCATGGTAGCAAAGATGAACTGCCGTAAGTTTATCTTCGCTGATGCCACCATTCATCTTGAACCTGACAGGCTCATGAGGAGTTCTTTCTGGGGAACCAACCTTTTCCCAGACGATGAAGTCTCCGGTGTCCTGAGCGAAGCAACCAGGACCAACCAGAGTCTGCGCCCCGGTGGGGTATCTCCGCTCTTAAGCGGAAGACCCCCAAGTTTAGCGGTTCCCAGAATAGGCCTGGGAAACGTTACAGGAAGCACAGGAGACCCCAACATCAGGCGGTTGTTCAGGCAGTCCCGTTCTCAATGGTGAGCCAACCATCCACCTCCAAGGCCCAACCCCAACAGTATGTGCTGGTTCAACCAGCCCAACCCCTTGCTGCACCTACATATGTCTCCTCGCCGGCATACAACCCTACCTATGAGGGCCGTGGGGTTTTTCACGGTCTTAATAGGAGCGCAAGGGGGGTTAGAGGTCGAGCCCCTTCAGAGGCAGGGCTGAGCCTGTCTTCCGGAGGAAAAGTGGCCACGGTAGAGAAAGGAAATCTGCTTCCTCTCACTGAGAGCAGCTAGGTGGGTGAACACCTTTACTGGTTCAGAGACCAGTGGCCCTTCAGTCCCGGGACACACAGTATCGTGTCCAAAGGTCTGGGTTGGAACTGGATCAGGGGTCCCCCTCCCATGACCAGATTTTACCATCCTTCCTCCAAAAAGCCCTACAGGTCTTGGTGACGGAACTACTCAATAAATGAGCTATAAAGAAAGTGAGGTACCTCAAGTTTCAAGGCAGGCTTTTCACTGTCCCCAAGAAAGTTTCCGGGGTTATCTCTTCCGCCGGCCAAGCGGAAGGAAATCTAATTCTACCAGAAAGTCCCTGAAAGACCTTCCACAGGACTTAAGAGAGGTTTCTCGGCCCTCTTAAGTTTGCTTCAGTGACAGACCTGCTCTTAAAAGCTATTGAGCTTAAAGACATCAGTTTCAGAGACAGAGTCCCTCTTCCCCTCAAATCTTGAGAGTAGACCCGCCCGTGGTCCACATCCAGGGTCTCTCGAAGCCTGTTCCACTTCAATTCCCCCTTCCGGCTCTGGTAATACACTCAGACGCTTCTTTAGCGGCTGGGGAGGTTATTCACCACAACTAAAAGTCTAAGGGATATGGTCTACAATGTTCCAACAGTTTCATATAAACACCTTGGAAGCTGTGGCAGTGTTTCTAATTCCCAAGAAACTCCGCCCCGTCGGCCAGTTTCACATCAGGCTGGTGTTGGGCAGCACAGTGGTGGTTCGTTGCTTCAAAAGGGGCAGCTCCAAATCAGGTCGCGTTAACCAGGTGGTGTTAGCTACCTTCTCCCTGGCGAACAAGCACGGCTGGCATTTGTCAGCCACCCATCTATCGGGGCGGAACATAGTGGCGGTCTCCTGTCCAGGACTACTCCGTTGGACGCCGGAGTGGTCTCTGGGCGGGAATCGTTCAATTGAATTTGCCGGGTTCCAGGACTCCAGATGGATCTGTTCGCTGCAAAGAACAATTACAAGCTTCCCTGATATGTGGCTCCCAACCCGGATCCTCAGACCTTTGCCACAGATACGATGTCCATAGTTTGGAACTGTTGGGAGAAGGTGTACTTGTTTCCCCAATAAACTTGTTCTCGAGAGTACTGCACAAACTCAGGTCATTCAAGGGCCATGTAGCTCTAGTAGCCCTTATTGGTAATAAAGAGCAACTGGTTCCCTCTGCTCCAGGAACTCAAGTTGCGGTGTTATCAGATACCCAGATCCAGCCTGACCCAAGTAGTACAAACAAGGCTGTGTCTGCTTTCTTAAGAATTCAGAATGCCGGGCTTTAAGGACATTATAATGTTTGTTTAAAAAGAGAGCAAACATTGACCCCGTCAACACTCTGCTTCTAGAATCTGATAAAGGAGATTATACTCTCAGAAAGTATGATGCATAGCAGCAAAGAACTAACATCTTTCTTGAAGGCATCTGAAGCTCAAACTGTGGCTACTAACCTAAAATGTTACTTTCTTTAGATCATTGTTTGAAAAATGCCTCCTTGGCCACTATTGATGTAGCTAAATCAGCCTTATAGTAGGTACTTCTGATTAGCTTAGCTTCAGTTGCCAGAATTTCAAAGCTATCGGCTCTCGCTAGAGGTGATGATCATGTTGATTTCTTTAATATCCCATCCGGAGAAGTCCTCCTTTCCCCTGATCATAGGTTCCTAGCTAAAATGAAGACCCTCAGGACAGGTGGTCCCCCTAGGAGGTGGTGTCTCTCCCTTAGGACCAACCCTTATGCCCATTATATACATTAAAGTCTTATCTACAAAGAACTCCACAGTATAAGTCGGGTCCTCTTTTTATCAGGGAAAGGGTGGAACTCTTTCGTTGAGTCCCAAGGGTTCACGTGCAGTGGCTACCTTTACTATCTATTTTCATAATATGAATTTTGCTTAACTTACCGAGTATATGGGATAGAAATCACCTCTAGCGTTTAAACCACTATTTAAATCACTCAAGCCCTGAAATTTTCTGCGGTGGCTGTGGGAGTGTCATCTCTCATTTTAATTATCCTTATCCTTTTCCTTTCCCCCGCCCGCCTGCCTCATTTATTTCTCTACCTGCCTTTCTGGATCGATCATGCCTCGCTGCCTTGCTCCTCATACTCGATACTGTTATACCTGATTATTGCTTGTCTTGTGATTTGGGTTTGATATGTTGTGGATTTAGATTTAGTCAGAGGTACTGAAGCGGTTTTTATTTTTGCTTCATGTACCTCATATATTTTGTCTTTCAGTGGTATCTCATTGCTTTTAGGTTTAAGTTTGTAATTACTGGTTATTCTATTGAATTATAGGGCCTTTTATTTTCCTCTATTGTACTATATGTTAGTGTTTCTACCTTGTTCATAGGTTAAGTTTTGCTATTTCATTGTACCCTTTTGATGTGAGGTGTATTATGTCACCAGTATTTACCTATAGTTAAGCCCAATTTTCATTGTTGAGATATTTTTATTAAATCTATTTTTCCATAGCATGTGTGTCTTTCCAGTTACCTTTTGTATTCTTTGTAGCTTTGCAGTCTTGGCATGATTCTCTGACACTATTTCACCGGGTGACATGGGGCCGAGCTCAGAAAAGGGATTTTGACAAGGAAAATCTATTTCTGAGGGAGGCCCCGTGTCACCCGGGTGACCCCCTAGAATATTTTGAGGTACAGGTTTGCCCCCCCTGCTGGCTCATGCCAAGCCTGGGGATGGTGCTAGTCTGGAATGAGTTCAGATGGCGCTGGAGTCGCCGCGTGGCGGGCTGGGGAGCGTGGGCGCTGGCACGGCCCCTCACTCTTCTCGGGGATATTGACATAGGGATGTCTATAGAGTGTGGCTCTGTGGTTGTGATTCCTTCACTCACTCTTGGTTATACTGACGTCTTCATTAGAAGATGCTCGATCTGGGGGTAGTAACTCCAGCATTCCTGAAAGCTTTTTTCTCTGGTATATTTAGCAATATTTATACCTAGAAATTCGAGTTAGTAATGGAATTTCACCGGGTGACACGGGGCCTCCCTCAGAAATAGATTTTTCCTTTGTCAAAATCCCTTTTTAAACTCCTCTTCCAAAAATTCAGGACTACAGATTCTAAGAGCCCTAAGGTACATACTGCAAAATGTTGGCACCTTAATTTGTTTAGCATGGCTAGAGTAAAAATGACTATATGACAAATTATTAAGTGGTTTCCTAAATACTTTAAAACAAAAAATTGGTGTTATCTCTAAGAACTAAGACATCCAGAAATGGTATGCAATTATTTTCTTCATATTCTATTGTGAATTTTATGGATTGTACCAGATTGTTAATTGTTTGCAAGAAATCAGGAATATTTACATTTTCTTTTACAAAATCAATCGTCTACATATTTACATGGAATTTTTTGAGTCTAGACTTATTCCAAGAAGTCTATTCTCTATGGTGTTTTTGGTTAGATATGTAGACGATTGTTTTTGTATTGTAAAAGAAAATGTAAATATTCCTGATTTCTTGTATACAATTAATTATCTTGTACGATCCGTAAAATTCACAATAGAACATGTGAAGAAAATAATTGTATGCCATGTGTTAATTATAAGAAATAGCACCAATTTTTGTTTTAAAGTATATAGGAAACCCACAAATAATTTGTCATATATTCATTTTTACTCTGGCCATGCTAAACAAATTAAGGTGTCAACATTTTCCAGTATGTATCATAGAGCCCTTAAAATTTGTAGCCCTGAATTTTTGGAAGAGTTTAAAATTATTGATAAAATAGGAGATTCATTATGTTACCCTCTGTATTTTTTAGAACTTTATAAAAATAAAGCAAAAAAGACATATGTTAAATGACCCTACCCCAGGTCAAATAGAGTCATTTTTTATTGCTGTACCTGTTTTAAGAACAGGATCAAACATCTTACTTTCCTAACATGTCTCTGGTAGCGGTGGCTCCCCGGGTCAGAAAATTCCTTCTCCTTTGTCGACTCCTCTCAATAAACCTATCTTTACACAAAGGCTTACTGGAATTAAACACTGAGAAACAAAACTAGACTTTATTTGCAAATCTAACGAAAGTGACTTGGCAAAAGCTACGATCATGAAAAGGAGTGAGTTCCACCCCTACAAATAGAAATCATCACTAGAGGAATTTCTGATTCACAGACGTTCAGATTAATGATTCAGGACCAACTAATACTAGTGACTAACACCCTGGTCACCAAACAAAGTAAAAAGGTCATAATTATTCTAGACCACATTAAATGTCATATAGTATGTAAGAAATAAACACCACTTCCAAAATATTCGTCCCAACAAGACGAACCCAGAATTCCTGTTAACCCTTTAACGCCGACTGGACGTATTTTATGTCGACAAAAGTTGCCTGTCAGGTACCAAGTGGATGTAAAATACATCGACTACAAAAATTTGTTTAAATATTCTCGGAAAAATACTTATAGGCCTTGTTTGCGAAAAATTTTAAATCGTGCCTTGAGGGATGCTGGGAGTTCACGGATCACGCTGTTATTTTGTTTACAAGCGTGACCCAGCTGCGCATGCGCGAATTTCTTTCTTCTCCCAAAAGAAAGTATCAGCTAACTGTGCTGAAAATCTCAGAAATTCTTTAGTCACATTGTCGTAATTTTTGCACCATTTTCTATTAGCCGTTACGTAAAGTTTTATATATGAAAATGTGCGCAATTTCATGTAGAATACAACAAAAAATAACTCATGGTTGTAGCTTTTATCAATTTTGGCATATTCTCATATAAATCACGATAAGTGCCAAAATTTCAACCTTCGGTCAATTTTAACTCTACCGAAATGGTCGAAAAATGCAATTGTAAGCTAAAACTCTTACATTCTAGTAATATTCAATCATTTACCTTCATTTTGCAACAAGCGAGAAGTCTCTAGCACAATATTTCGATTTATGGTGAATTTTTGAAAAAACTTTTTCCTTACGTCTGCTCGCGCCAACTCTGCTGAAAATCTCAGAAATTCTTTAGTCACTTTGTCGTAATTTTTGCACCGTTTTTTATTAGCCGTTACATAAATTTTTATATATGAAAGTGTGCGCAGTTTTATGTAGAATACAACAAAAAATAACGCATGGTTGTAGCTTTTATCAATTGTGACATATTTTCATATAAATCACGATAAGTGCCAAAATTTCAACCTTCAGTCAAATTTGACTCGACCGAAATGGTCGAAAAATGCAATTGTAAGCTAAAACTCTTACATTCTAGTAATATTCAATCATTTACCTTCATTATGCAACAAACGGGAAGTCTCTAGCACAATATTTCGATTTTTGGTGAATTTTTGAAAAAAACTTTTTCCTTACGTCCGCGCGCGCTAACTTTGCTGAAAATCTCAGAAATTCTTCAGTCACTTTTTCTTAATTTTTGCACCATTTTTCTATTAGCCATTACATAAAGTTTTATACATGAAAATGTGCGCAATTTCATGTAGAATACAACAAAAAAATAACTCATGGTTGTAGCTTTTATCAATTTTGAAATATTTTCATATAAATCACGTTAAGTGCCAAAATTTCAACCTTCTGTCAACTTTGACTCGACCGAAATGGACGAAAAATGCAATTGTAAGCTAAAACTCGTACATTCTAGTAATATTCAATCATTTACCTTCATTTTGCAACAAACGAGAAGTCTCTAGCACAATATTTCGATTTATGGTGAATTTTAAAAAAAAATTTTTTACGTCCTTTTAACGTTATGAAAATTAATTCATGCATCATTTTGTGATAATATTTTCTTTTGTTGCTTTAATCGTTTTACAATTTGTTATATACCAAATCATTGCAATTTAGTGTACAATACAACAAAAAAAAATAACTCATTAGCTTTTAACTGTTTTGCTCAACATATTTTTGTATATAATAATATGTGAAATTTTTTGTGCTGTCATATATTCCAATATTTATATATGATAATGATATTTTTTCATTTCTGATGGTTGCATACTAAACTTCAGGCAATGAGAAAAAAGGAGCAAAAATGAACTCTTAATCTTAAAAACTCAAGCGTGCTGTGGTTTTTGAAAAAAAAACTTTCTTTCCACTGCGGCACTAACTCAAAACCCGCCAGCATACGGCAGACACTTTTGTAAATAGAGGCTCGGCGTCTAAGGGTTAAAAGAAACATATCAATATATTAAAACCTGAAATGGTGTTAAATGACCTAAATATTCAAAACAAAAATGTACAATGGAGAACAGAACAAGAAAATGCATAATGGAGACATGGAGGAATTTCACTGCAGCGACTGGGTCTTTCCACCAAATTTCTGGAAAAGATATAAGTGTTGATAAGTTATGGTACTCACTTTCTGTGGCGACTAATAACAGATTTTCCAGGAGTGTCCTTCAACACTGCACCACTAACCAAATCAGAGCCAGTCTCAGAATGAAGTCCCCCTGCAAGAGTCTATCCCCCTGATAATCTGCCATTAGGGAGTGCCACACACGTATGCACTCACTTAAACACTTCTTCTGGAAATGTGGCAAACCCAGTTCATTGTTCGATCACGCTGTCTCCATGGACTTCACAAATGCACCTGCAGCAGAAGTGCCACTGACAGGCCAGCACATAGTTCATCCAAAGTCATCCAAGACTTAATACATATTACAATCCAACCAGTGTTAACAAAGAACTCAAGAATATTCTCTGTTTACCATTCATCCTAATTTCATTCCTGCAGTGCCCATTTTAAAAACTATTAATATTAACTTAGTATTTAAATATAATAATATTTTGAGAAATAATATAATAATATTTTGAGAAATAAACTAATTAAGAATAGGCCACCCGATTCAAACAATATTGTATACAATATTCCTCGCAAAGAATGTAATAAGATTTATACTGTATTGGTCAAACATAAAAGGGACTAAAAGAGGCTTATCAAATAATGGCATTGTGGATCATTGGCTTAAGACAGGCCATAAGATGAACAGGGATAAGTCAATGGTTATCTACAAGGTCAGTGACCATTGGAAAAGACATCTGCTAGAGACTGTGTTCATTGAAGCTACTTCCACCAGGAATGTTAATTTCCACCCTGGATTATCCCCTTAATCCTGTGTCCCTGATCTTTGTTGTTTACAGAACATGCTGCCAAGAAACAACAAACTGTAACCCTGGCAAACCCACCTTCTGTTTTTCTCCATGGACTTGAATCTCTGTCAGCTTCTATTGTTTTCAGTGTGAACTTGAAAATGTAGAGTAAACCTGCAGCAAAGTACTTGTTCAAAGTCAACAGTTTTCACTCACCTTCTGTCGTGGACTTATATATATATATATATATATATATATATATATAGAATATTATATATATATATATATATATATATATATATTATATATATATATATATATATTTTAAAAACTATTAATATTAATATATTTAAATATATAATATAGAAATAATATATATATTTTATATATATATATATATATATATATATATATATATATATATATATATATATATATATATATATATATATATATATATATATATATATATATATATATATATATATACATATATATGTATGTATATATAATATATATATGTATATGTATATATGTATGTATATGTATATGTATATATGTATATATATAAATGTATATGTGGTTATCTATATAAGTTCTTCATTAGAAAAGACATCTAGAGTTGTTCATTAGCACTTCCACCAGGAATGTTAGTCTCCACCCTGGATTATCCCTAATGAAGTGTCCCTGAATTTATTTCTGGTTATAGAAATTCATTTCAAGATTATAATGGTTCGGATTCACAATAAGTTATAGGTCCCGTTGCTAGGTAAACAATTGGTTTTTGTGTGAACTTAAAAATAAGTCTAAACTACGAAAGGCCTGCCCTCAAGGAGAGCTGTTAATCAGCTCAGTGGTCTGGTTAAACTAAGATATACTTTATATATATATATATATATATATATATATATATATATATATATATATATATATATATATATATATATATATATATATATATATATATATATATATATATATATATATATATATATATATATATATATATATATATATATATATATATATATATATATATATATATATATATATATATAGGTATATCCCCAGTTTATGTATATGGGGTTCCGTTCTTGTATATGTATATATGAATATATAAATGTTTGTGTGTATCTAAAAGTCAAAAATCTTCAAAAATCATAAGAAAACCTTACTTTTAATGCTCTGGGTGCATTGAAAATGACGTAAACTGCATTATTATTGAGTTTTACATTAAAAAAACCTTCAAATTATGATTATTCTGCCGTTTTGGGGCCATAATGGTTTCTTCCACGGATAAGCTATAGGTCCTGTTGCTAGGTAAAACATGGTTCTTAGCCACGAAATAATTTCTGATGAATATATTTGAAAGAGCGTGTTAATCAGCTCAACGTCAGAAGCCACGGAACTAAGATATACGGGATATATATATATATATATATATATATATATATATATATATATATATATATATATATATATATATATATATATATATATATATATATATAATATATAATATATAATATATAATATATAATATATATATATATATATATATATATATATATATAGATATATATATATAACCCGAAAATATATATAAATATCAAAAATCATCAAAAATCATAGAAAATATATATAATATATATATATATAACGCGTAAACTGCATTATTATTATATTTTATATCAAAAACCTTCAAATTATGATTATTATATATATTATATATATATATTTATATATATATATATATATATATATATATATATATATATATATATATATATATATATATTCTATATATATATTTGATATATATATATATATATATATTTATAGATATAACCTATATATATATATATATATATATATATATATATATATATATATATATATATATATATATATATATATATATATATATATATATATATATATAATCTTAATTATTTCTTGCTTTTCTTGTGTTTCCTTTAGTTTTGTTTTTAGTTATCATTGGCTGGATTCTTTGCTCTGCAGGCAGTTATGTATAGCTATTTCAGTTTTCTGAATAGCCAGTTTCTCCCTCTTGAATAAGTTTTGTAAATAATAGTAATACTACAGTGAACCCCCGTATTCGCGGGGGATGCGTCCCAACACCCCCGTGAATAGGTCAAATCCGCGAATGCTTAAAACCCCTCTAAAAACACTTAGAACTGCCCATTTTGATAGTTAAACCAAGAAAAACCCTGTAAAAATGCTTATACCTGAGTATTTTAATAGTTTTAACACAAAAAGTGCATTTATTCTTGAAAATTATATGAAAATACAGTAATTATTGAATAGTTCTCAGTGAAAAATACAGCGAATGGGTGAATTTTCCGCAAAAATTGGCTAGATATGTTCCACAGAGAAACCTGCGAATGCGTGAGTCCGCGAACTATGAGAACTCGAATACATGGGGTTTACTGTATATCATTTATTTTTTTAGGAAGAACCTTACCTTTCCATAATATAGCTTTTACTTAAGTGCCAGCCAGAGTTTGACAGACCGCAAAAGAAAAATGAGAAAACTTGGTTTTCTTTGAATTTCTGTTTTGTATCCATCTATTTCCCCCAGCCCCTACCAGGGGACCAATAGGTACAAACATTTGTAGATGGTCAGTTTACTTTTGTCGCCAATTCTGATAGGAGGTAGACAAATTGTTAAATGAACTGGGTATATGTATATACAAGTATTCTGTATGTGAAATTGGCTTATTTTTGGATTTTCTTCATTTGTATTTAGAATGTTTGATTGGAAAGAACCTGCTAGGTAAGAGTTGCCATAATAGGCTTTATTCCAGTTTTATTGACCCATGTGAATTTTGCTGAGGTTGGATTATAATTGGAGTAACAGATGTGAATCGTAGTCTAACAGAATCATACAGAAATTGATTGTGAGAGAGTTTGTAAGTATGTAGAAACAATATGACAAGACAATGGGTCTTGTAGGACTTGTGGTAACAGGATGCGTGTTATGTCTGCTTCCCCTCTGCTGCTTCTCATCAGTCTGTTACTATAGTTAAGCTTCGCATCAATTCAGGGCATTAGTTTTGATAGGATGTAGTCATCTCTTATGTTTAAGCTTTACAGATTTTTTTTTCTGTGTAACCCTCGTGTGGGTCCCCAACCCAGACCTCTCACTGTATTCAGATGCCTTGGACAAGGACTGGGTTGTGGTTATGGGGAACAAGTTGCTTCAGGGGTTTGGTTGCCAGTAGAAGCAAGTCTTCACACAAACTGCAAGTTTTGTCTATCCAGAAGGGACTTGAAGACCTGGAAGTAACGGTGTCCAACAAAGTACAGTAAACCCCCTGTATTTGCGGGGGGGATGCGTTCCACACCCGCCCACAAATAGCTAAAATCTGCGAATACTTAGAACCCTTCCAAAAACACTTAGAACTGCCTGTTTTAATAGTTTAAACACACAAAAAAAAACTAAAAATGCTCATACAGGGAGTATCCTTCTTACGATGGGGTTAGGTTCCAAAAAACCCATCGTTTGTTGGAAAAAACGTATCTCGAATATAGCCTAGCCTACACTAGGGTACTCGGTACCATGTGTACACACATATGGTAGCCTATCCTACACTACAAAGTATACTCTATACATACATGGTATAGTAATTATTAATATCATCTAATTCTGGAGGTTCATGCAGATTGACTCATGATAATTCAGTACAAAGGGAAAGTGAATAACAAACAAGAATTAGCTTTGCCTACGCTATGGTATATCGTATACATATAGGGTAGCCTAGCCGTCATTATACCTCACTCTATATTCACATGATATCGCATTATACAAACATTAACACAATGAATATTTTTAACGACAGGTTGTTGATATATAGGGGGTTTGTTAAAGGATATTGTGTGGAACTTCTGGGGAAAAAAATTTTTGTTCAGTGACCTTAGGTTTTGTGACGCCAGAGCATTTTTCGGCCAAAAATGGCCATTTTCAAAATGCATCTCCTCCTTTGCTTTTTGGTTTTAAGGGATGAGATTTGAACCACGTATAAAACACATATGGACCTTCGATACAAAGCCGGGGATTTTTGATTTTTCAATTATTTTTCGAGATATGATTTTTTTTTTTTTATGAAATTTTCCCGGAAAAATTACAAAAAAAAAAATTGCCAAAAATCAGAAACTCAAAATATTAAAAATCCCCGGCTTTGTTTTAATCTACCATGTTTCCCCATGTTATATTTAAAATTTCATTTAGATTGGTCCAATACTAAGGGAGGAGATGCATTTTAAAGGTGAAAAACTTATGTTTTGAGAAACGGGCCTTCAAAGTTTTAGTTACATAAAAAAAAAAAAAAGGGACTTCAAAGACTGTGTTACAATTAATTCTATGGTTTTAATTTTTTTATTTTTGGGTATTAATTAATGCAAAATGATTATAAATAAGAATATTAATTGATTATTTATGTGCCTAAGACACATTCTTATAAATTTTAGGTTCCTGGTCCCCCCCTGTCTGATCTTGCTGCAAGGTATTACTCTAGGGTATCATAGTTGCCTACACTTTTTTATTAGTGTCTCGAATCCATCCCTTGCCAAATGGATCCTGGGAATTACTTTACATTCACAATTAGGGATTCGTGATTCAAGTAATTCATCAAGTCTTGCTTCACTTATTATGATCATTTTATTTTCAGGATCGTCTATAATATCAGCCTCCGAGCTACTGCTTTCTTTTTCTAAAATATCTTTGCCCTTTGGTAGTGTGAACAAATAAAGAGGCGTTTAGGGGTGGATGTGGTTGGTCTCTGGTCAGCAGAGATGTTCGCTGCCTGCGCCGTTTGATGGGCGACAGCTCTCTCTCTCCGTCGCTCCATTCCCCTCTATGGCACTAATTTCTTGAACTCTTTCTTCTACTTCTCGCCTGGACTTTTCCACTTGGCTTTTCCGCATTCTAGAAGCATGAAGTGAACTCTTGGACCTTTTAGGCACGGTGAAAAAACAAAAACACCGCAGAAAATACAGAGTTCAGTCAAGGCTAGCGAGCATGAAAAACGTGTCCTTCTAGCTTGGAAGTTTATAGGCAACTCTCGGCCACAGTCGGCGTCATGGTATGACGTGTGCGTTGTCATGGCTAGGAATAACTAAAAGGTGCCGAGTAGGATATTATTGACATTATACATTTCATTTCAAAGGAAGTTTTCGTAATATATATATCAAAAACTATACCAGACTAAATCATTTGCGCTACTGGTGTTTTATGGGTATATAGTTATTGTTACATTTTAGGCCATAACTAGAGAATTCAAGATTCTTCATTTGCAAATTTTCACAAAGCATTTCATCATAAGGTGAGTTTACAAGCTATTTCCTGCACAGCTCTTATCGGCATAAAAATATTGCATTAGATAATGTGTTCTTTCATGCCCATTAGTTTTGATTTTTCAAAATACTTTCATAGATTGGTTGCGTTTAGTCCGTATTTCTCTTCTTTTCTTTTTTGATTAGACACAATGTTGTATGTTTCATCCATGTTGTTGAAAATAGCATATTAGTTAAACTGTCTGATAATTTATACCATTAAATAAAAACAGTTGGTCTCTATGTCTGCTAGCTGTGGATGAAAAAAACATTGTTTTCTCATCTTCAGTTACAATTCATTTACAAGTTGGTTTCAATAAAATTTAGTAGTTTTATAACCTAAAAGTCGAGGTTTAAAAAAAAAAAAAAAACTATATTCCACCAATAGATCCATACTGAATAAGGGTATAATTTAAAAATAGCCGCCATCAGTCCTATTCGCCCTTTTCTAAGGCGTCATGTTTTGCCAAATTTCACTTGTTTCACTATCTGAACGATTTTTACGGTAATTCTGCTGCACTGTAAGAGTTGCCAACAGCTTACCAAATGTGGATGATGGTTGAAATGCAAGCAAAAGGTTGCACAGCTCTGTCACTTGCTAAACAAGTTTCAGTAGATTTGGTTGAGCATGGCTGTCATGCTATGCCTACGCATTCGAATTTTTTCAAACAGTTACTAACAATGGTTTTTATCATTCTCTTTTTTTTTTAAGTCTTAGAAGATTTCAGGGGTAAAGAGATGGAAGAAAAACAGTTGGTCTAGCACAGTAAACCATTTTGTGCGCCATCTTGATTACAATTCACTTAGTAAGGGTTTTCAATAAAATGTGGGTATGGAACATTTTTATAACCTAAAAGTCATAATATATCAATAGATGCTCCCAAACCAGTGAATCTCAACATAGATGGAACCATTTTCTAAAACATTTAAATTGCCTATATTGATAGCTCAAATTTCATGCTTGTTTCACTATCTGAAAAAAAACTACAAACTGCTTATACAGGTATTATCCTTCTTACGATGGGGTTAGGTTCCAAAAAAACCCATCAGTTGTTGGAAAAAACTTATCTCGAATATAGCCTAGCCTACACTAGTGTATTTGGTACCATGTATACATATATGGTAGCCTAGCCTACACTACAAAGTATACTCTATACATACACGGTATAGTAATTATTAATATCAGCTAATTCTGGAGGTTCATGCAGAGTGAATTATGATAATTCAATACAAAGAGAAATTGAATAACAAACAAGAATTAGCTTAGCCCACACCATGGTATAATCGTATACATATACGGCAGCGTAGCATACATTATACTCTACTCTATGTTCACATATCGTGTTATACAAACATCAACATAATGAATATGCATCTTTTCCATGGATCTTTTAAAATGTTATGCCTTAATTCACTGTATCCAATAATATTGTATATATTCTTACATTGTTTTTGTATTATAAATTGCGATCATAGCGATCAATGTTTTGGTTTGGAAATCGTTTACGCTGTGTTTGTTTCGCCATTTTAATTTAGTTCAGAGCGCTTTTCTTGCTTATAGTTAGCATAAATGAATCTCTAGATACTTCATTTATATGGGGCAAGGTTATTTTTCGTGATACTGTATGAAGTGTTTTTAAGTCGAAATATAACTTAAATACGTCTCGTTGTAAAATTAATTTAGCTATTTTTTTCGTTAAGAGATGACGTTAGCCATTTGGGGGTGTTTGTTTTGTGTAAAAAATCAAGATTCCGTTCGCTATTTTCACTTGATTTCATCATAATATGAGCTTTACGTATTTATGCTTATCGGCGTCAAAATAGCAGTAATGTGTTCTTTCATGCCCAGTAGTTTTGATTAAAATACTTTCTCTCAATTTTAATGATGGTCGATGCGATAATTTTTCATCCATGTTTTTGCTTCGATGCATAAATTCAGCATTATATTTCCTTGCCGATCTTTTATCCACACCAAATAATTTATAATGTCATTACTCTACTTAAGTCATTTGTACTATATAAACAATAATTGTGTATTGTATGATTTGAAATCAGCTATTGTTTCAGCTGGTAAACAAAACAACAGTTTCTCAGTCATAAATTCAGCATTATACGTTACTAACACTACTTTTATCATTCTCTTTTACCAGAAGATGGGATAAAGAGTTCTTTTAATCTGGTCTCTCTTGCTGCCTGATTGTACTCTGCTGCCTGCGCCCACGCAAAATTTAAAAATATTTTCTAAATATTGTTGTATCGGTATTAACTGCCTACCCCATTGCAAAATTGAATTACTGTAAGGAGAACTATTGTAACTTGAGCACTACCCAAGTATTTTAATAGTCTTATCACAAAAAGTGCATTTAGTCATGAAATTGAGATGAAAATACAGTAATTAGTGATCATTTCTCAGTGAAAAATACCGTGAATGGGTGGATTTTCAGCAAATAAGGCGTATATATGTTCCATAGAAAAATCTGCCAATAGGTGAGTCTGCGAATGTGAGACCGCGAATACGGGGTGTTTATTGTATTGTAATTTGGCCTCTCGCTGCTTGATTGTATGCTGCTGCCTGCGCCCACGCGAAATTTTAAAATATTTTCTAAATATTGTCGTATTAGTAGTAATTGGTTACCCCATTGCAAAATCAAATTATCGTAAGGCAAATTATCGTAACTCTAGCACTACCTGGGTATCTCAGTATTTAATAGTTTTATCACAAAAAGTGCATTTAGTCGTGAAAGTGACATGAAAATGCATTAATTAGTGAATATTTCTTAGTAAAAAATACCACAAAGGGGCAAATTTTCAGCAGATAATGCGTATATATGTTCCATAGAGAATTCCACGAATGGGTGAGTCTGCAAATCGTGAGACTGCGAATATGGGGGGGGGGGGCGGTACTGTAATCACTGTCTTCTTGGACAACGTGATGTCTTTGGCTCATCTGTAATCAGGGGCTTGAAGTTGGAAACCTTGGTGCTATGTCTTTAGCCTCGGGACATAGGAGAGAATATTGTCCAAATGCCTCAGGTTGTGCCTTGTTGACTGAATGTTCTGGCAGACATGCTAAGTCATCCAGGATACGTACTCTCCAACATTTGTTCTTAACCCTGCAATTTGCAAGGCAGGTTGGGGAGTGTTTGGCCAACCTCTCATTGATTTCTGCGCAACGAAGCTGGATCGTCATCTTCAGCTGTATGTCTCCCCAGTTCCGAACCCTGAAGCTTAGGCAGTAGATGCTATGGTTCAGGATTGGATAAACCTATTCATGTATGCCTTTCTTGTTTCCGCTGTAGAAGGAGGTACTCGAGAAGTTGAGGGTGCTCTTGAACACCTGATTATCTCACCTTGGTGGCTGACGAGGCATTACAGTAGTTCCCGGATGTTCTGAGAATGTCAAGAGAAGTCCCAGACAATTACAGTACATCCGTGGACAAATCTGCTTCATCAGGGGGGGACAGGGAAGCTTCGTGGAAATATCGACATGCTTTTTTTAACAACATGGAAACTATTGACGAATTCCTCAGCTCTAGAGGCTTTTCTAAGTCGTCTAGGGACTCTGTTTTGTGGCAAAGGGAAAATCCACTAATTTCTTAATCAGAATAGAGGGAGCTTAATAGGTCATAGCGCAAGTCCAGGGGTATTTCCTGTCTTCACACCAACGTTAACAATACTATATAATGAAGTTTCTGTGCTTCTTGAGAGATGCTAAAGGCTTGTATGTTTTCTCCATCACAGGCTATAAATCCATGCTGGCTTATGCATTAAGGTGTTATGGATTGGATATTTCAGAAATTGACTTACGAAAACCCATTTACTCATTTCATCTGGAGTGCCAAAGTTTCTGCTAAAGCCACTGTTATAGAACCTGGACATTGTCTTAAGACACCTGAGAGGCCCTCCTTTTGAATCCCTAAGAGAGGCTTCTCTCAAGGCTCTTTCTCTGAAAACTTTCTGTTTGATGGCCTTGGCTTTGGCCAAAAGAGTAAGTGAATTACAAGTGAAATCATCATTAGTATGGTTTCCATGTATTGGAGCTGAACTATCTTTTTTGGCATCCTTTTGTGCTAAGAATGATGTCAAGACTAAAGCTCTTCCGAGAGTTTTCTGTATTTCCTCTCAAGAAACTCTTGCTCCTGTAGTAGAAGAGTTACTTTTTTTCTCTGTTAGGGCTCTAAGGATTTTTACGCCCCATCTTAAACCATAAGGGTAACATGTAGGAACCTGTTTTGCACTGTTAGGAATCCTAAGATCCCTATGTCTAAGAATGCCATGGCTTTCTTTATTAAGTCCTTGATCCTGGAAGCACACCATGCATTGTCTCCTGTTGAAAGTGAAGCTATATGATATCAGAGCAGCAGCTACACCTATTAATTTTCATCAGCACCTCTTGCTAGAGCGTCAAGTTTTGGCAGTGCAGTGGAGATGAAGCTCTGTGTTCACATCGAGATTCAGTATGATGACTGCCATACACTAGCACCTGTAGTTTCAGTGGGGGAGATTTCTCAAAGTCTTCCCCTTATGTGTTACGATCAGGTATAGGTTCTTGCTATCAAATTCCATCCTTTTGTTTTGATTACAGTATTATGCTTGGTTGTAGTTGCTTTGTTTCTCTTAGTTAAGGACAAACAAAGTTCGCTAGAGTAAGTAAGTAATGTTGGACTTACGTTGCAGAGCCATTGCTTGTTATTGGAGAAAGCTACCCTGAGCTGATTAAGTATCTCCCCTTTTCTTACAAATCGGTGTTATTTTGGGTGTAAGGTGCCACAGAAACTCAGGTAGGTGGTAACTCTTTAGGGATCATGTTTAATTGTGGTTGTAGCTCCCATCATCTCTGCAGGCCTGAGGCACAGAGGCCTAACTTGCCATTTTACATTGCACAGTCATCATCCAGTGGTCATATTCGGGGCCACATTCCACTTACAGTAGTAGACCTCACCTGATGAAGATCCTCATCTGATAAGTACTTGCCGAAGGATTGTATTCATCAGGTAAGCAGTAATAGGGATATTTCTAAAATCTGGTAATTTGGTTATAGGAAATCTCTTACCCTCCTCCAGCACACAATGTTGGAATCAGCAAATGAAAGAGGATAAGTTTCACCCCTAAATCATGGTTTTTATGAAAAATCAGTTTTTTTAAGTACTTACCTTCTATCATTGACACCCCTCCTTCCTCCCCTCTTAAGAGACCAAAAGAAGAATGACTATCAGAGAGGTGGAGTAACTATCGGGAGCGGTTGCTAAGAATTGTTTCAATTTTAACACTTGTTGAACCTTCAAGTATTCGCTGATAAAGCAAATAAAAGGGTAAGTCGTATAAAATTGATTTTATCATAAAAATCATTATTTTTCTCTACCTGGTTTCAGCAAGAAATTTTGATGATGGTAGTTAGGAGAGTTTAGTTGTTTTTCACATTGTTTTGTACTTTTCATGATATTCATTCATGATGTACAATTTTTATAGATTAGTGTGATGAGACCATTGAGTCTTATTTCTAGACTCAAGTAGAACTTGATTAGGATTTGTTCTTAAAGGAGTTGAAAATTGCAGCTGGGTAAAAGGAAAGAAGTTGGACATATAGGTGGGAAGAAAACAGAGGGAAAGAACAAAAAGTAAAAGGCAGTGCAGCTGGGCCTGAAGGGATACTGCACAGATGTTTTAGTATCATTTACAGTGTCACAGGGAAATGACTGAGATTTTCTCAAAATTCCTCATTTCTATAGAATTTATCAAGGAATAAATATGATATTTTAAATATTTAACCCTCTAACGCCAAGCCCCTATTTACAAAAGTGTCTGTCGTATGCTGGTGGCGTTCAGGAGTTAGTGCCGAAGCGGAAAAAAAGTTTTTTTCAAAAAATCACAGCACGCTTAGTTTTTAAGATTAAGAGTTCATTTTTGGCTCCTTTTTTTGTCATTGCCTGAAGTTTAGTATGCAGCCATCAGAAATGAAAAAAAAATATATCATTATCATATATAAATATTGAAATATATGTCAGCACGAAAAAAATTTAATATATAATTGTATACAAATCGTGCTGTGAGCAAAACGGTTAAAGCTAACGAGTTACTTTTTTTTCTTTGTATTGTACACTAAATTGCGATGATTGTGGTATATAACAAATTGTAAAACTATCAAAGCAACACAGAGAAAATATTATCACAAAATGATGCATGAATTCATAACGCTCTGACATAAAAAAAAAGTTTTTTTCAAAAATTCACCATAAATCGAAATATTGTGCTAGAGACTTCCCGTTTGTTGAAAAATGAAGCTAATTGATTGAATATTACTAAACTGTAAGTGCTTTAGCTTACAATTACAGTTTTCGACCATTTCGGTCGAGTTAAAGTTGACCGAAGGTAGAATTTTTTCTATTTATCGTGATTTATATGAAAATATTTCAAAACTGATAAAAGCTACAACCATGAGTTATTTTTTGTTGTATTCTACTTGAAATTGCACACATTTTCATATATAAAACTTTATTTAATGACTAATATAAAACAGTGCAAACATTACAACAACGTGACGAAAGAATTTCCGAGATGTTCGGCCGGGTTACCGCGCGGACGTAAGGAAAAAGTTTTTTCAAAAATTCACCATAAATCAAAATATTGTGCTAGAGACTTCCAATTTATTGCAAAATGAAGGTAAATGATTGAATATTACTAGAATGTAAGAGTTTTAGTTTACAATTGCGTTTTTCGACCATTTCGGTCGAGTTAAAGTTGACCGAAGGTTGAAATTTTGGCAGTTATCGTGATTTATATGAAAATATTTCAAAACTTATAAAAGCTACAACCATGAGTTATTTTCTGTTGTATTCTACATGAAATTGCGCACATTTTCATATATAAAATTTTATGTAACGACTAATGTAAAACGGTGCAAACATTACGACAAAGTGATGAAAGAATTATGAGATGTTCGGCCGAGTTACCGCGCGCAGACGTAAGGAAAAAGTTTTTTTTTTTTTTCAAAAATTCACCATAAGTCGAAATATTGTGCTAGAGACTTCCAGTTTGTTGCAAAATGAAGGTACATGATTGAATATTACTAGGATGTAAGAGTTTTAGTTTATAATTGCGTTTTTCGACCATTTCGGTCGAGTTAAAGTTGACCGAAGGTTGAAATTTTGGCAGTTATCGTGATTTATGTGAAAATATTTCAAAACTGATAAAAGCTATAACCATGGGTTATTTTCTGTTGTATTCTACATGAAATTGCGCACATTTTCATATATAAAACTTTATGTAACGACTAATATAAAACGATGCAAACATTACGGCAACATGACGAAAGAATTTCTGGAGCGGACGTAAGGAAAAAGTTTTTTTCAAAAATTCACCATAAATCGAAATATTGTGCTAGAGACTTCCAATTTGTTGCAAAATGAAGGTAAATGATTGAATATTACTAGACTGTAAGAGTTTTAGCTTACAATTGCGTTTTTTTACCATTTCGGTCGAGTCAAAGTTGACTGAAGGTTGAAATTTTGGCAGTTATTGTGATTTATATGAAAATATTTCCAAACTGATAAAAGCTTACAACCATGGGTTGTTTTTTGTTGTATTTTACATGAAATTGCACACATTTTCATATATAAAACTTTATGTAAAGGCTAATATAAAATGGTGCAAAAATTACGACAAAATGACGAAAGAATTTCTGAAATTTTCGGCCAAGTTACCGCGCGGACATAAGGAAAAATTTTTTTTAAAAATTCACTATAAATTGAAATATTGTGCTAGAGACTTCTAATTTGCTGCAAAATGAAGGTAAATGATTGAATATTACTAGGATGTAAGAGTTTTAGCTTACAATTGCATTTTTCGACCATTTCGGTCGAGTCAAAGTTGACCGAAGGTTGAAATTTTTTGTAGTCGACGTACGGTACGTCCACTCGGCACCCAACAGACAATTTTAGTCGACGTACGATACGTGCAGTCGGTGTTTAAGGGTTAATACTAAAATTCTGTAATGAAGGTCATAGATGCCAAACTGATGTATAGTTGTCATGGGCTTTGATTATTGCTGTGTTGACTGCGATGTGACATAAAATATAACAGTTCTAACCTTGGCAAGGTCAAAATAAAGAACGGAAGGCTTTTGTAGAAAAGATATGTACAGGTGTTCACTTATTTAATAATAGATAACAGACTGATGTGTCATATCTTTTGCAGGTTAAGTAATGTGTATGGGATGTACCGCTGGTTAGGTATAAATCTCCTTTTGTTAGATTACCGTGGCTATGGACTTAGTGATGGAACACCATCTGAAGAGGGGCTTTATCTTGATGCCCAGGCTGCAATATCATACCTCAAGACAAGACTCGATATTGACCAAAACAAGATTGTTATTTTTGGAAGATCCCTAGGTAAGATAGTTTCTGTATGAAAGATCTTGATTGAAGCATCTCTCTCAATTTCATTTCTTTTATTTTCCTATAGTAAGCAATATAAAAGCTGTTTGAATGTAACTATGAAGCAGAGATAAAGTTTCAGATATTTTGTGGTTTTAATATCATAATCCAGTAGTGCTCATTGGATCAAATGCAGTATTGTCATGGATCAAAGAGCTAACAACAACCTTTTGTAATTTGAAAATGGCCAATGGAAGTATACAAATATACAAATCTAAGTGCATCAACATAAACAAATATGAATTATTACCTAGTAACCTCATAGCATGTACTTGAATAGCATAGCAGTTCACTAAAAAGCATTTTCAAAACTTTTTTTAATGGGAATGTCTTTTACTATGATACCACATTATAATATAAAGATAAAAAGGCCCATAAAACACTGTTTGAACATTGCAACCATATATTTAGAGCGCTTCCTTCTGTGCCCCTGTTCACTAATAAAATATGGAGAGATGAAATGTTACAAGAGTATATATACAAAGCATATGTGGGTGTGGCATTAGGTCTCCGATGGTATGCAGGTGACCGTTTCCCAAGAAGGAGGGGAAAATAAACAATTCCATAGTGGTTTTTGGCCTCATTAACTCCTGTTTGGTGATGCGTCTGGTGGTCGTGTTTCTTGGGACACCTGCTTGAGAAGAGGCCTGAGGATTAACCCATCGATGTCATCCAATTTCCAATGTCCTCTTGACAAGTTCATATTGTTGGTTTGATTGATGATAGCAGATTCAGCATCTTTCTTTTGTACGGACAGCTACTTTTGAAAGCCAGCTCCGCACCACTCCAATTTATGGAATGGCTTTTATCGCTGATATGAAGGAAAATCCCCGAACTGTCCGAAGCATACCGCACTGGTCTTTTGTGCTCTATTAATCTTAACGAAAGGGATCTACCCGTCTCCCCCATGTAAATCTCATTACAATTCCATGCAGCAGTTGTAATGAGATTTACTTGGGGGAGACGGGTAGATCCCTCTTGCAAAGATTAATAGAGCACAAAAGATCAGTACTGTATGCTTCGAAGAGTTCAGGGATTTTCCTTCATATCAGGGATAAAGGCCATTCCATAAATTGGAGCAGGGCGGAGCTGGCTTTCAAAAGTAGCTGTCCGTACAAAAGAAACATGCTGGAATCTGCTATCATCAATCAAATCAACAATATGAACTTGTCAGGAGGACGTTAGAAATTGTATGACATCGACAGGTTAATCCTCAGGCCTCTTCTCGAGGAGGTGTTCCAAGAAACATGACCACCAGACGCATCGCCAAACAGGAGCTAATGAGGCCAAAAACCACTACGGAATTGTTTTATTTTCCCTCCTTCTTGAGAAACGGTCACCTGCATACCATCGGAGACTTAATGCCACACCTACATTGCTTTGTGTATATACTCTTGTAACATCTCATATGTCCGTATTTCACCAGTGAACAGGGGCACAGAAGGAAGTGCTCAAAATATATGGTTGTAACGTTCAAATAGGGTTTTATGGGCCCTTTCATCTTCATTTTTTAACGTCTTCCATATATGGTTGCAGACTGGTTTAAAGATCAATTGTAATTATTTTGCTTATTTTTCTGTGCTGTAAATGCACTACTATCTGAGTTGTTTAGTTCCTGATATTCTACCCACTCCTTCCTAACCAGTCTGGACTTATCATTGACCAATGACCCATGCAGCTTTGACTGTGTTTATAATTGGCCATAAAATGTGGTGGGTGTTGAGGTTGGACAGTATGCTTTCTCATCCTTAGAATTGGGTCTGATATTGATGGTCTGATGACCCTCAAGGCTCTAGGTGCTTTGTGTATGTTTGGGTATACTGTAAGCCCTTGGGCATCCTTTAAGAAAGGTGTTCATCTATCCTTTAATGGTAGCTTTGTGGCAGCCTAGGAAAATATCTTAATGAATTTTAGTAACTAACATTTCAGTAATTATATTATTTGGGATGAAGCTTACCCTGCTGTTAAAGATAGCTTATATCTCTGCACCGATACAGGAGCCAGCATTCAAACAAAAGAAAAAGATGGAATGGCTGCCTGGATGGCTGTCTGGTACACTTGTTCTTCACCAGGTGTATTTCAAATGGCTTAGCTTTTGTCAGAATTCTCCTTGCTGCATTGTGTATAGGTGCTCTCTGATATTTCATGATTTTGGCTCTTTACTTTTTTCTTGGTACTGTACAGTACATTTATTTATCCTAGAATGCCTTCCTTTGGAATCTAGGCTGAGAACGTCAGATTATGTAGGAATGATTACTGTGTAAGCAAGATGGTGAATTTTTAGCGGTATAGATATACACACACTTGTGCCCCATGTAGCGGGTAACTACAAAAAAATAGGGGAAATGCCAAGTGGTGATACAAGCATGAAACTTGGCTCAACTATTCTTCTTGTTCCTTGGTCTCATTATCAATCTCTGGCCACACAAATATTGCCATTTTCCAAGATGGCCGACAGGTTTTCAAAATGGCATCCTGTGGATATTTGAATATTGGTATTTAATTGATTAATCACATTCAGATCCCTGAATCACTCCCAGTTTATATTAAAATATTAAAAACAAGCCTTTATATATGTAGATACATCATTTCTCTGCATAGAAATATCCAAGATGGCTGTCACTATATCAAAAATGTCTGCCAAAAGGCCAAAAATTGGTACTTAAGCTCATAAGTGAGACTAAAGTTAGGTAATACATGAATTTGGGGGTAACTTCAGCCTGTTCAGTTCATTTTTTGTAGATTAGAAATCAATTACTCCCCAGTTAATTAATTTTCATCCTCATTTAGAAAAAAATGGGTAAAAAGAATGTAAAAGTGTAATAGTGTAGTGTCAGTGTACTACCAGGGCACACTGGCTGACACTATAGCTGTGAAACTCAGCATGGGGTTCAGTGCTAGCTAATGGCAGAGATTTGTTATTAGCTTCCCAAAATGCTGTTTAGCTAGCCCACTTCAAAGTTAAACAGCTGCACCTGAATTGACAGGATGTGCCAGCGCAGGAGAGCCGAGCCAAGGAAGATGGGGCTTTAGTCGTCTAGGTGGTGTACAGATCACGTGGGAATTAAATAGCATTGGATGAATGATCTGGCTAGGGGTAGGATTATGACATATCTGAGCCTAGTTGTATCCCATATCTGAAAGTGCATATATGTTATATAAGTGGTAAAAGGATAAGCACTCGGCCTATAGAACAGAAGCAATGGCAGGACAATCTTGGAAGTCAACATCTTTCCTGAAGGGAGATAGTATGAAGAACTGGAAGCATTGTTGCTTGTACCAAGAGAACACACGTGAAGGACTAGTTGATGCATCTGTTGCTGGCTATGTTACCCTTGCTACAAACATTCCTGAATTCTATAAGTTAATGCAGTGCCTATACCATTTCATCCCAAAAGGCTTGATGAAGGTGATGGAATTTTGCAGACCTTTGAAAATAACAAAGCAACATGTCATGAATCATGTATTCTGAAGTTCAAAACAACAAAACTAGAAAGGAAAAGGAAGTCATTGTGTAAGACAAAAGATGATGATGCCCCATCAGCAAAATTCACACGTAGTAGCCAGAAGGCAGATGAAATAGATGCAGAAGAATCTAAGACTGAGGAAAAAGGAATATGTTGTATTTGTGACCAACCAGCACCAATCAAAGATTTACAATTGGCCATGACATTGCCTTTACATGAAAAGCTGCAACGATGTGCCACCAACCTACTAGATGAGAAACTAATGGCCAAGCTTAGTGCTGGAGATATTGTTTCTCAGGACCATATGTATCGCCCATCTTATCTGACAGGTGTGTACAATGGGGAAAGGGTCTGGCTAAATTCCCAGAAAATTGGAGATGATTATGTGCAGTACAGACAAGAGGCATGTGCCCATGCTTTTGCTGAGCTTGAGATGTACATAAGAGACAAGCAGTTGACTACAGATGGGTGCTGCTATTTTACAGTGGTAGAACTTTATGATTTGTACAAACAAAGACTGGAACAGCTTAATGTTGATGCTTCCTTTGTGCACCGAACACGGTTGGAAGAACAGATACATGCCCGCATCCCAGAACTGGAGGACTATAAAAAGGGAAGAGAAATTTGGTTTGCCTACAAAAGGAAAATGGGAGAAGCCCTAGCCACAGCATGTGACTACAATAATGCCCTAATTGTGGCCAAAGCAGCTAAGATATTGAGGAAACAGATGCTTGAACATGAGATAGAATTTGATGGAACCTTAACAGCAGACACTAGAAGAGAATCTGTGCCACCAAGTTTGTTGGAATTTGTAAGTGTGCTACAAAACGGTGGCAATATAAAATCCCAACTTCAGTATGGAACATCATCTACTGATCTAGCTTTAGCACAACTTTTGCACTTCAACTGTCGAAAGAATCCAGCATCTTCAACATTCTCCAGACATTCCAAGTCAAGAGAACCTCGGTTTCCAATATATATTGGTCTCCTGGTCTTTGCAAAAACCAGGAAGCATCAATTAACTGATACATTCCATCACCATGTAATCAGCATCAGCTATGATAGGGTTCTGGAATTGACTAAAGAGTTAGGAGAAGCAGTTGTAACAAGGGCTGTGGAGGAAGAAGTAGTTTGTCCCACTACACTAAGAAAAGGGCTCTTTACAACTTGTGCTGTTGACAGTCTGGACCATAATCCAAGTGCCACAACTGCACAAACATCCTTCCATGGGACAGGCATATCTTTATTTCAGCATCCGAGCACTGATGAAAAGGGTGAGGACAGAAACTTGGCCCAAATCATCCAAAGTGGGACAAAGTAAAAAAAGTACCTTCTCTTCCTGAATATTACACAAATATACCTCTTACTCACTTTAAACATGAGAATCCCCTCCCTTCATCCAGTGGAAGTGCAGGACACCAACAGGTTGTGCTTTCAAAGCACCTTTCTCATGAGTATGAATGGCTTGAGAAAGTCAGTCTGTCGGACAGGAGTGAAAATGCTGTGTCCATATTTTGGGCAGCATATCACGTTTCTCAGAAGCGACAGGCCCCATTTGAAATAAGCTTGTCATCAATGTTGCCTCTTTTTCAAGAGGCAGCTCATTCAGTTGCAATGATAAAACATGCCATGGATATTGCAAGAGCAACCACACAGTTTCTCAATCCTGGACAAACCCCAGTTCTAGCATTTGATCAGCCACTATTTGCAATTGCTAAGCAGATCCAATGGGATTGGCCATTGCAGTATGGTGATATGGTTATTATATTTGGAGGGCTGCATATAGAAATGGCAGCATTCAAAATTCTGGGTGATCTCTTGAAAGACAGTGGTTGGACTGGTGCTCTTGCAGAAGCAGAAATAGCTACTCCTGGAACAGCAGATTCGTTTATTTCTGCTTCACATTTGAAGAAGACATGTCTAGCCCCCCAGGTGACAGCTTGCAGTTTATATCAGCTGCGCAAAGTTGCCTATATGGCATATATCCAGGAAGCAGAAGAAGAAATTGAGCTAAGCAGTGAAAGCTGGATCAGAAAACGAGAATCAGTGTCTCCCCAATTCTACTTTTGGAATCTTGTGCTTCAGCTAGAACTTAGTGTTTGTTTTCATCAGGTCATACCGAGAGTCTAATTTCCAGTTGTACAAAGATGTGCTGCAGGAACTCATTCCTTTCTTCTTTGCCCTGGACCATGTACATTATGCCAGGTGGCTTTCAATTCATTAGAGGGACATGGAGGCTCTCTAAAATGACACATTTGATGAATTCAGAAAGGGAAATTTCACTGCCCACAAAACCACTCGGCCTTTTTCCTCAATGGCTATAGACCAAGCACACAAGCAGAATAATGCTCATGTGAGAGGAGATGGGGGAGCCGTTGGCCTATTTGAAGATGAAGATGCTCTCAGAAGGTGGACAGTGGCTGGTCCTGAAGTAAGCCGCCTGATCGTTGAGTTTGAGACTAGAAGTGATGCTGATCCAAAACCTGAGGGTAAGCATCATGATGAAACTGAAACTGTGCAGAAAAGGTTTCTTGAAATGATTGAAAATCTGGCAAAAGTAATCAAAGAAATGGGCAACCCTTTTGAGGAAGATTCAGTGGATCTGATTGTGCTAGACAGTCATGAAATTATGTACAGCAAAGTTAGTGAATCCTTGAGATCTATGAAGGGCCTTGGACAGACACAATTCACAAACTTTATTGAGAGGCTCAAAACACCCAGCAAATTATATGAACCAGTACACAAGAACAAAATTCTGTTGTTCAGTCGCAAGATGTCTACTACAGAATCCAAGGGCAAACAGTCACTGCAAACCATAAAGGATGATTGTAATCTATTCTCACGCCTCTTCATATCATGCCAGAACAGACAGTGTGATTTAAATGAATTCTTTCAACATGAAAATCAAAATTGCCCACCATCACTGGCACAGAATGGACAGATGCATCAAGGCACCAAGTCACAGCTGCTGCCTCTACTAGAACAGCATGCATCAGACATCCCTGACAAAGAGCCTACCGCTGATGTTATCATAATGGATGGTGCAGCTCTTATAAATGCTCTGAGACCAACCAAGGGGTCTACATTTGATTTATGCTAAAGAAGAAGTCCTAGCCAAGATTCAGAAGCACATACAGAAGTACAAGCAAACACACATTGTATTTGATGTGTATAGGACAGACAGTATGAAAGCACAAACAAGACAAAAAAGAGGCACAGGAGTTCGCCAGAGAGTAATTAGCACAGCAAAACTCCTGGCAGTTGGGCCAGCTTCCTCAGGAATGACCACAACAAAACTGAACTATTTGCATATTTGGCAGACACAAATAATTGTCACTAAAGGGGATGCTGCACTTTGCAGCAAAGCTGAACAAGACACTGGTGACCTACAAGGTTGCACTCTTGAAGAGGCAGATACTAGAGTCCTTGTACATGCTGCATCTGTAAAGCATGAAGATATCTCAAGTGCAATCGTACGTAGTACAGACACTGACATTGTCATCATAGCAGTATCTAGCATAGAAAAAACTGGTTTGGACAAACTATGGATTAAATTTGGTAGAAGAAAAGATATGAGGTGGATACCTATCCATGAAATTGCAGCAGCCATGGGACCAAAAGCCTCAGTCCTTCCCTTTTTCCATGCATTTAGTGGGTGTGACCCGGTGTCTGCCTTTCATGGAAAGGGGAAGAAGTCTGCATTGGCAAACATGGACTGTTTCAGCGTGCCACACCCACCTTCACCAAACTTCACACCAGCAGCTGTAGAAGATGAAGACCTGCAAATTATTGAAGAGTATGTGGTGCTAATGTACGACAGAAGCAATTCGTATAAAAATGTAAATGAGGCTAGACTTGATCTCTTTGCAAGAAAGCAAAGAGCTTATGATTGCATTCCCCCTACAAGGGCTGCTCTTGGAGAGCATTGCAAGAGAGCTGCCTTTCAAGCAGGGCACATTTGGTGCCAGTCTTTAGTATGTCACCCATTTTTGCCCAGTCCAAGACACTAGGGATGGCAGCAGATTGATGGCACCTGGTTTCTGCAAAAAGGAATGCCATGGCAGGTGCAAGTGCTACAAATCTGGACTTAGCTGCACAGCTCTCTGCAGCTGCACTTGCTAAAACTAATTGATACACAAAACATACTGGTTTCTC
Organism: Macrobrachium rosenbergii; assembly: GCF_040412425.1. Lineage (NCBI taxonomy): Eukaryota > Metazoa > Arthropoda > Malacostraca > Decapoda > Palaemonidae > Macrobrachium > Macrobrachium rosenbergii. The sequence goes on from NC_089788.1 coordinate 41,373,010, forward strand.
TCAGGAGATACTGTACTTACTTTTTTATCTTTGGCGGCCATTTTGGAAATATGGTGTTCATATGGTGGCCATATTGGAAAGATGGGTTCACTTTATCTCTTCATGACAGTAAGAATGCCGAAATACAAATTCCCAATCATTATATGGACAGTATGCAACTTTTATAGGCTTATGAAATGAAAATGTTTGAAATATACAGCAAATTTTGCCGCCATTTTGGAAAAGTGTCAGCCATCTTGGGAATAGCCGAATATTGAGGTGGCCGGAGGTTGATTTTGATATATGGGGATAATAAGAGTTCTCATGCCAAATCTGTTGCTTGTATCACCATTTGCATTTTTTTCCCATTATCCCACTCCACTATAGTGTAGGCTAAGATAATTCTTGTTTGTTTTCCAATTTCTCTTTGTACTAATTATCATAAGTCACTCTGCATGAACCTCCAGAATTAGCTGATATTAATAATTACTATACCATGTATGTAAAGAGTATACTTTATAGTGTAGGCTAGGCTACCATATATGTATACATGGTACTGAATACCCTAGTGTAGGCTAGACTATATTCGAGATACGTTTTTTCCAATAATGGGCTTTCTTGGAACCTAACCCTATCGTAAGTAGGATAATATCTGTATAAGAATTTTTAGTTTTTTGTGTGTGTTTGAATTATCAAAATAGGCAGTTGTAAGTGTGTTTTTAGAAGGGTTCTAAGTATTCGCAGGTTTTAGCCAATTGGGGTGTGTGGTACTCACCCCCACAAATACGGGGTTTACTGTATGTATGTATATATATATATATATATATATATATATATATATATATATATATATATATATATATATATATATATATATATATATATTACTGTGATTAATGCAGCCTTGCTATACCTAAGACCCACGTAATCCCATCAATTAAGGCTAGCAGTTATCCCAAAAGACAGGTAATTAACTTAATTAGATTAGGCCACCAGTTGGAAGCAGGCTACTGAATATTTTGATTTATTCATGAACTAATAAATTAAATATCCCCAGTGGTCACCCACCCAGTCTAACAAAATGAGTTGTTACAGTGAGGGAATCTACAGGAGCCAATAACAGCAGCTCCCCCATTCATCCCCTTCGAACACAATAATATTTCCCCTAATTTAGAGTGTGACGCAACATCTGAGACGCTATCGTAACGCTTTTATAAGCAGTTTTCTAGCAAATTAAAAACTATTACTCTTTCAAACCATGGTATGATCAGGTTCCAAGGCGTGCCGAGTATTACTTATACATGTCCTCTCCCTAATCCTTAATTACTGCAAGGGGTGTATCTTAAATCAAGAATATTATGCTAACACCATGGAGGATACTTTATGGAATCTCACTATGCAACACTACTTGTACTTCATATAATCGACTTCATAGAGGGAATATGGTTCACCAGGATTTTTTAGTCAGTGGCTGTGAAGAGAGAAATTAAACAAGAAATACAATGGGAGAGATAACAAAAGAATGGCGAATAATTGTCATCCTCAGACTTACCTATACGTAGAATGCTTGCGTGCACTTGCAACTGACGACCAGGGTCTATAGATGCGATTAACGTGTTCCACTAAGTTAAAGAAAAAAAAAAGGGTAAAGGGAGGAGGAGCACTGATGATTGTGCTCTCTTTATGACTGCTTGGCTCTCTCTGAACTGGGTCGTCGACATGCCTAGGGGTGGGGGAGATGCTTGGTTTGTTGTAGACGACCAGCCCTTCATAGCCAGTGGCAGTCTGAAAAATGACAAAAACATCTCCGATACACAGCTCAGAGAAAAGTGATGTTTAGGGACACCCTAACTAAAGGTGGCCCTGGTGAAACCATCTCTGTTGGATAGGTCCCTGAGCTAAATTCATAACCTGCTAAGACAGTTGGGCGCTTGGGAGACAACAAAACAACAAACAGCCATCCTTCCTCGCTTTCCACCGAGGAAGTTTTTTCTTGGTGCTGTCTTGCCTTTGTTTCTTTTCCTTTTCTTTGGAGTTGATTATATTCCTACCAAAATCAAAGGAGAGAGGTCGAACAGCATAATTTATATGTATACATATACAGTATATATATATATATGTATATATATATATATACACAATAAATCCCCTGTATTCATGGTCTCACAATTCGCGGACTCCCCTATTCGCGAATTTCTCTGTGGAACACATATACACATTATTTGCTGAAAATTTGCCCATTCACGGTATTTTTCGCTGAGAAATATTCACTAATTACTTTATTTTCATCTCATTTTCATGACTAAATGCACTTTTTGTAATAAAACTATTAAAATACTCAGGCAGTGCTTGAGTTACGATAATCCGCCTTACGACATTTCGATTTTGCAATGGGGTAAGCAATTAATAGCGATACGACAATATTTATAAAATATTTTTTAATTTCACATGGGCGCAGGCAGCAGAGTATAATCAGGCAACAAGAGAGACCAAATTACAATAGACCAACTTTTCCTCCATCTCTTTATCCCATCTTCTAGTTAAAAAAGTAAAAGAGAATGATAAAAATATTGTTAGTAATGTTATACTCTTGCATAAATGCGTACAGCCATAAACAACCAACCGAGAAACTGTTGTTTTGCTTATCACCGAATACGAAAACAACAGCTGTATTTCAACCATCGTACAGTAATAAACAATTACCGTAGTTATAGTACAGATGATGTAAAATAGAATAGGACTAATGTATTTTTGCATTATACCCTTATTCAGTATGAATAAAAGATTGCCAAGGAAATATACTGCTAAATTTAAGTAGCAAGTTGTAGCTGAAGCTGAGAAAATAATGTTCAAGCTGCTAATGACTATAAATTATTGTGGATCAGCAACATGGGTGAAACTCTACCATAATTAAAATTGGAGAGAAAGTATTTTAATCAAAACTACTGGACATGAAAGAACACATTACTGCTATTTTTACTCCGATAAAAGATAAATATGTAAAGCTCGTATTATGATGAAATCGAGTGAAAATAGCGAATGGAATCTTGATCTTTTTTACACAAAACAAACGCCCCCAAATGGCCAACAGCATCTATTAATGAAAAAAATAGCTAAGTTAATTTCACAACAAGGCATATTTAAGTTGTTTTGACATAAAAACACTTCATATAACAAAAAATAACCTTGTCCCATATGAATAAGGTATCTAGTTATTTATTTTCGCTAACTAGAAGCAAGAAAAGCTCTGAATTGAGTTCAATACGGCGAAATAAACTTACCGCGTAATCGATTTCTAAACCAAAACATTAATTGCTATGATTGCAATTTATAATACAAAAGCAGTATGAGAATATATACAATATTTTTGGATACAGTGAATTAAAGTATAACATTTTAAAAGATCCATGGAAAAGATGCATATTCGTTATGTTGATGTTTATATAATACAATATGTGAATATAGAGTACAGTATAATGTATGCTAGGCTACTGTATACTGTATGTATATGATATACCATGGTGTAGGCTAAGCTAATTCTTGTTTGTTATTCAATTTCTCTTTGTATTGAATTATCATAAGTCACACTTCATGGACCTCCAGAATTAGCTGATATTAACCCTCTGATGATTCGATGACGCGAAACCGCATCAATAAATTTTTTGCTGTAAGTGCTCCGATGACGCGATTTCCGTGTCATCCGTAAGTTATTTTAGGGGGAAATTCACCAAAACAAAACGAGTCGCCCGAAGAACACGGGGACTGCGCCATTGTGTGGGCAGATCTTGGACCTACAAGAAAACGTAAATAGGAAACATATTTTTAGTGCTCTCACGTTTTTTGCTTTTCTTATTGTTATAAAAGTGTTTGCAAGTGATTGTTGAGTATTTTGAGTAATATTTCAAGTGTTTTTCTATAAGATAAATTGTGAAGAACAATGGCTGACCAGAAAAAAGCCATGCCCAAGAAGTGGAAATTGTAACACTGAGTAAATTTCACGGTATTCTTTTCGATGATGAAAGTGAAATATCGGATATTGAAGGGCCTTCAGCTACTTCACCAAAAGTAGTTTTGCGAAGGCATGACATTCAAACTTATACTGAAGAAAGTAGTGGGGATTCAGGGGAAGAAATGAAATGGGCATGAGAGAACAAAGGTTTTGTGAAGACAGTTGTGAAGAGGAAAAGCGTGGGTCAGCCACAGCAAGCAACAACCCTTAACCCCCTCCAGCCTGTGAGTGAGTATAACCCGGAAAAACAATCTCCCCAGGCCGAGATCTCACTTGCCTCTACATCCCAGCCGTCGACCTTTCACCCCTCTCTCTCTCAGCCGTCGACCTCTCATCCCTCTCTCTCTCAGCTGTCAACCTCACGCGCGTCTACTTCCCAACCTTCTCGTTCTTTTTATTATAAACCGGAGACCCACGTAAAAAAGACTTTGTTTGGGAATGACTCTGACAATGAGCTTGATTTTGACGAGTCAGGCGGGAGCGACGAGTCTGATGTCAGTTTACCGAGTGGGTCTGATTGGGAGGATGAATCTTCCGAAGATGGGGGCGATCATCTCTCCCAACCTGTTACTGTCAGACTAGGAAGGATTTTTGGGGGTCATGTGAGGTGACAGGCAAGGGGCATCCGAGCCAGACGGGGGCGGAAGGGGTAGGGCCATACCTGAACGTGTTCATGAGTCAGCTGAGGAGCAAGACAGGAGAGCTGGTTGGAACACCAGCCCTTCTCCTCCCATGGCATTGCCTTTCACAGGAACTCCTGGGTTATGGGGAGATTTGATTTACCTGTCTTCTGTGCTGGATTTTATCCAGCTGTTTTTCACTAGATTTTTGTTTGTTTTCATGGCACAACAAACAAATATCTATGCAGAACAACGGTTTGCAGGTATGCCAAATTCTTGCCGTAATTCATGGTTGGGAGTGAATGCGGAGGATGTTGCACAGTATCTGGGCCTCGTTCTTATGGGGGTCATTTGTAAACCATCATTGCAGGACTATTGCAGGACTACGAATGAATATCTGCATATGCTGATCTTCATAAAAACAATGTCATGTCGGAGGTTTCTGGAGATAGGTGCATTTTTTCATGCTTGCAATAATGCCAAGATTCTGCAAGGCAACACTGATCGTCTTGTAAAAGTTCGTACCATCCTCGAATACTTCTGATCGAGGTTCAGGGATGTGTATAATCCTTCGCAGGACCTGTCAATTGATGAAGGGATTCTGCCGTGGAAGGGGAGGCTTAGGTTCAAAGTGTATAATCCTGCCAAGCCGACTAAGTATGGAATAAAAATATACACCATTGCCAAAGCTGGCACCGGCTACGTTTCATATTTTGAGGCCTACAGCGGGATTTACACTTCCACCCGCGACACTGTCTTTCTGTTTGGTGATCTCAAGGGAGAGGGCTACCATCTGTATATGGACGATTACTATTACTCCGCAGCCCTTTTCCAAGAGCTTTACAACCAGGGGGTGCATACATGTGGCACTCTGCAGCTTCCTAGAGGTGGCCCCAAGGCACTGCAACTCCTTGCACGGACGAACATTCTCTGAGACGTTATGTACTTCTGGAGGCAAGGGAACACCTTCATGATCATCTGGAAGGATATCACCCTTGGGAAGCTGGTAACGATGATTCATAATGCTGAGGTCGAGCCCCACGATCGTCGTCAGAAGGGCACCCATGAAAGATTGCAATTGCATTGCCTAAAGGCAATCACTGATTACAATTTCATGGGTGGTGTGGACCATTTTGATCAGATGATCCAGTATTACCAGTTCACGAGGCGTACCAGCAAGTGGACGAAGTTCATCGTGTACTTGTTCCAGATGGCACTCTTCAACACCTTCGTTTTGTACCGGAAGTACTCTCCGGAGAGGAAGAAGATGACTTTCAAGTTGTTCACTGTGCACTTTGCACAGCAACCGATAGAGTTTGACCTTGATAAGTGGCTCTACAAGGACGAAGATACTGTGTATGCAGGTCAACACGAGGCTCCTTCCTCTCCATTGGCTAGTACCTCCGGTGGTGCACCTGACCCTGTTGCAACACGGAGATGACGACAACGACAGACACCTTCGTCACCCCCACGTGCGAGACATCCCCGCGTAACTAATCCGAGCGTCAGGTATCACACGAATGTGTCGCACAAACCACAATTCATCAGGACTGAGCAGCATAAGAGATGTCGTTGGTGCTGGTCAAGGGGCGTCCGAAAAGACACGAGGTGCTTCTGCGTTGCGTGCAAGGTGCACCTGTGCAAGGAGGTCTGCTTCCAGGCATACCTCCGAAGGAGCAGCGGCAGTGGGGGACCACCTCCTCTCCCACCATCAGCTGGCCAGTAGCTGTCCTGGCCTTGCTACCTGTCCATCATCTTCAACAGGGGACATGCAACATCGTGACAGGTAGCAAGAAATACGTCCCCCCTAGCAGTCCAAGAGAAGCAACAGAGTGAGTACCCGACTAAAAATTCTCGACTGAATGGTTGTGTACGTGTGTGTGTTTGTGTGTGTGTGTGCATTTCATGTTTCAATTTTTTACTATTCTTTTCCAAATATATTTTTTGCATGTTCAATGTCATTATTTATTTTTGTCTTGTTTTATTTATAATGCAATGTCCATCTTTCATATTTATTCTGTGAGGCAGTTCTTTATATTTTCACATGCTAAACCTCTGAATGTAAAAATAGCAACGTTTCTTTTTCGTAAGAATTTATTTTTTTTTACATATATTTCTGTCTTTCAACAATATTTCCGTCTTTCAACTTCAATTGCTCAATTTTTTCTGGGAACACTTATTGCTTTTACGTGGGCTATTTATAGAAAATTTATTCAGCTTTCCATTGCAATTTTCATTTTTTTCTTAGCGTTATTCATTACCGAGTAATTACACTTACATTTTTTGTAATTACTTGAGACCCCAGTTGAGCCGCGTAGTTTGGCCTAGAGTTTACAAGTGCGTGAATAATTTTTTGTACTCCTGTTTGTGCATCTGTAAATAACTTCAATGTGCATGTATTATATATCATTCGAACGGCCATTCTTTGTACTGTATCATGCTGAATGGCAAAATGTAAAAATGTCAACGTTTCTATGTAAAAGTCTTTAGCAAACAATTGACTTTACGTAAAAAAAAAATAAAACTTGCGTCTTTGAGCTTCAATTGCTCAATTATTTACTGGAGATGCCTATTGATTTTAGGTAATATATATATATAGGAAATTTATTCAGCTTTCCGTCGCAGTTTTCACTTTTTTTCTTGCATTATTTATATCAATGTTTCTATATAAAAATCTTAAGCAAACAATTAACTTTACATAAAAAAAATTAAACTTGCGTCTTTGAGCTTCAATTGCTCAATTATTTACTGGGAATGCCTATTTATTTTAGGTAATATATATATATATATAGGAAATTTATTCAGCTTTCTGTCGCAGTTTTCACTTTTTTTCTAGCATTATTTATTACTGAGTAATTATGAAAAATGTCAGTGTATATATACGTGTTGAACGCCGCAGTTCGGCCGGAATTTATGCATGCGTAGATAGTTTTTGTACGCCTGTTTGTGCATCTGTAAATAACTTCAATGTTCATGTAATACATATCATTCGAACGGTCATTCTTTGTACTTTACTGTGCTGAACAGCAAAATATAAACATATCAACATTTCTTTATAATAGTCGTTGCCATATATTTTCTTAGAAAAACAAAAAGATTGTTCATAATCTAATGGCAATTGCTCAGTTTTATTGTAAAAATACATATATCTTTCTTTTGTGCGTTTTAGAGGAAACTTATTAAGCTTTCTAATGCCTCCTCTATTTTTTTCTATCTTTATTCCTTACTTAAGTACGATACAAAACGACAACGTAAGTAGGTTGGAAAATCTGAAAATTGCACTCCGTAAAAAACTAGATTTTTAATCGGTAACAGTTAGTTAGCAAACACGTTTTTAGCAAAATGATTGCTTCCACATGAAAGTTCAAACATTTACACACAATTTACATATAAAATAAACTCCCCAAACCTAATTATTATATTTTTCATGATTATTTCAAAAAAATATCTACGATTTTCCTTAAAAATTTCATGCTCATCACGTCTTTTTGTATTGTTTCTAAGCCTTGCAAAGATTTTCTGATTACTTTAGGAAAAATTCAATAATTTGCCGACATCATAAAATAACCCACAACCCTATATCAGTTATAGTTTGGATGTATCGATTTTTACAAAGAAACATTTCCACGCGAGCCCCACTTTTTCCTCCACAGCATAAGTTGTGTACCGGGTAGCGCTATAGGAACCCCCGTAAGCGCGAGAGTTAATAATTATACCGTGTATGTATATAGTATACTTTATAGTGTAGGCTAGGCTACCATATTTGTATACATGGTACTGAAAAGTATTGAATGAATTTAGAGTACAAAGAATAGCACAGTGACTTGCATAGTGCCTTAGTGGCCTCGGAGGGAAAGATTTTTTGACCTTCTAGCCCTTTCAGTAGATCTCCCACATGCTTCTGTTAAGGAAAAATTGACTCAAAGTACCGAATTTCATTTGGTTCTACTAAACCTCCACATCCCACAACCATCTCCTCCCAGCAAGGGTTTTTTTTTTTAAGGTTTCCCGGAATCTGTCCTTAATCAAGTAGAGACAAGTCTTGGCCTTGTATCAGGAGCAGTAGTTTGTTTATTGCCTCTGATGCTATTCTAGAGGAATTTTCAGCACCCATACTTCTATAAAAATCGAAGGTTTTTAGCTTTCTTAGATATGGTAAGTTTTTCAGTGTGTGCTTTTTTAGGTTGTAGATTCATACTTTCCTCAGCATTGTGTCATGCGCAGTTGGATGTCCATTATCAGCACCTTAGATGTTGGGATCAGTTGAGATTTAAGCCCCTAGAACTTGGTTATCAGTCTCTCTCTGGAAGTTATACATACAGTAGCTCTAAAAAAATGTATATGCTACTAGTAGCAGATTAAGGGCTTTACCATTTTTGGACATGATTCTGCATACTTAGGTAGTGCAGCTACATTTTCTCACATCCTTAAGCGACACATTTGTCATAAAACTATGAGCCTCTGGAATCAGTTCCATTGAAGTATTTACTTTGAAACACTCTTGCTAGCAGCAGTTAGAAGAGTAAGTTTATTGTAACTATTGTCCCATAAGGAAGGCTGTTGCAAAGGGGGATTCTGTTTTATCTTTATTTGCATATTCAGACCTGAGAATGATGTTAAGGCTACTTTTTTACCAAGAACTGTAAGAATTCTGAATTTTCCTTTGGTGGGGAAGGAAAAGGAAGTACACTGTCTTATTAGGGCAGTTAATGTATATTTAGGTAGGTTAAAGCCTGTAAGGGGCAAAGTTAACCTTTTATTTTGTAGTAGGCAGTCCCTGGGTTATGGTGGGGGTTCTGTTCCAGTGGCGTGCCGTAAGTCAGAAATATAAAAATGAGAAAGAGAGAGAGAGAAAGACGTATGTAAGCTTGGGGTAAGAAACTGGATTTTAAGCCCTGCCCTGGTAATAAACCAGTTTTCTCCCCTCCTTATAGTAGGGACTTCCTTATAGTGAACCCTCCCATAGGAGGGACTGCCTTACAGTGAACCCTCCCATAGGAGGGACTGCCTTACAGTGAATCCTCCCAGTGGCTACGGCTCCCTAAACTGGTTTTCTCACCTTGCTATAGCACTGGCGAGTTACAGCGCCGTAATCCTAGTTATGGTGCCATAACTTAGAACATCAGCCAAACCCACAACCGATTTTGTTATGAATATAGTTGAAAAAGTGCCGCAAGTACGGAATGCTGTAGATCGAGACATCTGTAACCCAGGGACTACTCATGAGATAACTAAGAACTCCTTTGTCAAAGAATGCAGTGTTCACCTCTGACATATTTGATCAGGCTAATGCAAAAGAAACTAGTTCCAGACCTTTGAACTTTGTTGAAGGTGAACATTCATAATGTAAGAACAGTTGCTACTTCATTTAATTTTATGACAAATTGGTAGCTTAAGGATGTGATTATTGTGGCTTCGCTACCTCAAGTATGCTGAATTCCATCCAAAAACAGTAAAGTCCTAAGTCTGCTACTAGTAGCGTGTAAGTTTTTTCTGAACTGAAGAAAGAGCAATCTTTTAGGTTCTTTGTTTGAAATCCCAGGTTTTGATTTTATGGGGAGTATGAAGGTACATAGTGTATATTGTATAGGAGCGTACCTTTATATCTTTAAGGTATTTATTTTTAGTTGACTATTGTTTGGAGGCTTTCGGACCCAGGCACGGACCCTTTCATGCCTCTTTTATTTCATTCTGGCTGAATTGAAGCAGTTATCTCTGCAAGGCTACTCTTTGCTAAGCACATATGAGAGTCTTGCTCCCTGAATGGAATTCACCTGTTGGTGGTAGTAATATCCAGGAAGGATTCCGGATCATATAAGAATGTTTGGGGAGCCATGCAAGAAACCTTTAGCTTGCTTGGCTGGGCAGATTTTTTCTTGGTGCACTACCCACCATCCTCTTCTCAGTGTGGGAATTGACTGTCTTTAACAGTAGATAAGATTCATCCCAAATGATATAAATTTTCATAATGAAATCTATTATTTGGATACTAACCTATTGTTGAAGTAGACCAAACCGAACCTCACGACAACATAGTGGGTGGTCAAGGAGAATTGACATGAGCTAGAAATGGAAACACACCAAGTGGAGAACATGAAACTTTTTTTTTTTTTTTTTTTGCAATGCCAGTGCACTTGTCAGAGCCAAAATAAAGTTATCTTCAACAGTAGGTAAGTATCCAAATAAAAACTTTACTGTATTTTGAAAATTTAAAGTTTTGCACATATGGTTCTAGTAAAAGCCATAGCTTATTAATGGTTGGGTTATATAAACTAGCTAGCCTACTTGTCCTAAGTAAATACAGTAGGTATACTTTCAGGTCTTCCATTGTGCTACTAGGTTAATGTCAGTTAAACAGTTTCCATTTATCCTTTATCACTGAGTCCCAAGGTGTTCAGATAACAGCAACTTTACCATAATTTTCTTTTTGAAAAATTAAGTTTTTAAGTATCCCTCTAATGCTGTATGTGCGCTTGATGTGCTCTTAAGAAAGATAGTGGTGAATGCTTTGGAAGAAGCATGTTAGTGCACATATACTAATGAAAAGTATTGTATAAATACTGAATCATTCAAAAGAGAGAAATTCATAGGATCAAGTGCTTAAAGTTGATCTAATGGCATTGTTACTTTGCAAAGAGACTGTAAGGCAGATGACATGTTGTTGACCACTCCCTCTGTGAATTAGAGTATCTTATGTTGTCCCTAGTCAAAGATCCTTGAGCATCTATTGTAGTTCTTACTAACCTGGAATGCTCTGTTTTGTAAATGGAAGCAAACATTTAATCGAAATCTTGACAGCACTCTTGATGTTGTATAAATCTTTGATAAGGAAATATCCTGTTGAAATGAGTAGTCATTGATGTTTGGAGTTCTTGTAATGAATCACAAGAACTCCAAACAAGTTCAAATTGTGTGAAATTTAGCAATTGTCTTAAATAATAAATATTCACTTTATAGTTTGGTTATAGGGGTAACTTACTAATAAATCTTTTTCATTTTAGGTGGAGCTGTGGCTGTAGACTGTGTCAGTCGTAGTGAAATTAGCAGTAGAATTGCCGCTATGGTGCTAGAGAATACATTTACATCTATTCCAGATATGGCCAAAGTGTTGTTTTCTAATGTTAAAGTTCTTGCAAAGTTGCCTCAATGGTGCCACAAAAACAAGGTAAGGAAATTTCTATCATTTTTATTTAGAACTAGAGACACTCCTTCCATCCTAGCTGGTTGGTACTCGTGTCTGATCTGCAGGTAGTTGAAGCCTGAAAGATTGACAGGTTAAACTAAGCTCTGTATGTGATGTCTCAGCTGGCAATTTAATATTACTCTGCCCATATGTAGCAATTATTCTACAAGTGGTTTGTCTGCTCTAATGAATTTATATGTAAATAATGAAAAGGTACTTTTTTAAATGAACGTTACCTCTCCATTATATAGCTTTTATTTCTGTGCCAGCACGAGTTCAAAAGATTGCTAAAGGAAAACAAAAAATACTGTTTTTTATGAATATCCATCTACTTTCTCCACCCTGTACCAGGGGACTGATAGGTACAAACACTCGTAGCCAGTCAGTGTACTTTTGTCACTGATTTCGATAGGAGGTACACAGGTTGTTAATTGTGTGAGAGAGGTGCGAAATAATGAGCAGGAAAACAAGTACTGCTGGTTTATCGATGAAAGCGAGCTGCTTATAAAGTGGGATGCGGACATCTGCGTAGTTCGCAGAGACCGCTGGTACAAAGATTTACAGGTGACCTGAGGTCAAACTTATATCTTACAAAAACAGGACAGATTCATACAGAAAACATAGTGATCAATATTGTCTGACACATAACTTAAATAACTCGTTACTTGTACATAAAGCGTGATTGTTTAGAAAGACAACATATATGCAATTTACAATTATGATGATAAATATATATTCCGATCAACCTTAGGTCGATGTGAAGGCACCACAGAAAACCGGATGTTCTCTACAAAGAACGCGTTGAGCGGGGGCTTTACAATACTCTCCCTGCAAGACGGAAACAACGGCTGATTAAACCAGGTATCTGCTGGGGTGACGAAGGGAGCCTCGCTTTCTCGATGTCAACTGGAGAGGGTGGTCGCCTTCCTCGGTGTCCTCTGCAATGGTTTGTTGGGGTGCCTTTCTGTCTGGTTTCTGGGTTTTTCATGGATGCCCACACCTCCTTCCTGCGACCAGGGTTGTCTGAGGGGCTGCCGCATCCTGCTGGAGGTCTTGGGGTCCATCTCCGTTGCCCTCCTCCAGGAATGTGGGTTTGAGATGATCTATTGACACCCAGTCTTCCTGCCCATGGATGGACATTCGGAATGCCTTCTTGTTCCTTTCCAGTACAAGGAAAGGTCCCCTGTAGGGTCTAGTCAAGGGTGGGCGTACGGCGTCGTCCCTGACGAAGACGTGGGTGGCGGAGGACAAAACCGGGGGTGCATGAAGGGGGACGTCCTGTCGGTGAATGTCTTTTGGCAGGGGGCAAACTTTCCAACCCTGTCACAGAGCTTCTGCGTCCCAGTGTCGTCCCTGTCCTCTGCGATGAGTTTCCCCGGGACTACCAGAGTCTCCCCGTAGACTTTTTCCGCTGAGGAGGGGTCGCTGTTGGCTCTGGGGACGGTCCTCAACCCGGGGAGGACCCAGGGCAGCTGGTACTTCCAGTTTTCGGAGGAGCAACAAGCCATGAGGGACACCCTCAGAGACCTGTGGAACCTTTCCACCATTCTGTTGGCTGCAGGGTTGTAGGCGGTGGTGCTGTGGTGAGTGGTCCCCATTAGGCGTGCCAGGGCGGTCCACAGCTTAGACAGGATAGCTGATCCCCTGTCTGTTATGTCATCTGGGACACCGAACCGGCTGATCGAGCTGGAGGGGAGGGCTTCTGCGCATGCACTGGAGGTGGCTTCTTCCATGGGCATAGCTTCGGGCCACCCGGTGGAGTGGTCGATGACTGTCAGAAGGTATCTGTCTCCTCCTGATAGGGGAAGAGGACCTACTACATCGACTTGGATGTGCCCAAAGCGTCTCTTCAGCTGGGGGAATTTGCCCACTCCCGATTTGATGTGCCGTCCCACTTTGCTTGCCTGACACTGCATACACTGTCTTCCCCAGGCCGTCGCATCTTTCCGTATGCCGTGCCAGACGAACTTCTCCGTCAGCAGTCTGGCTGTTGTCCTTCTGGAGGGGTGGGATAGGCCATGGATGATGTTGAAGGCCAGCTGATGTCTGGAGGCGGGTACCAGGGGGCGGGGGCGTCTGGGACTGACATCGCTCAGTAATGTTAATTCTCCTGAGCCGAAGGGCACATCCTTCCACTTCAGCGACGTGATGGCTGTATGGTAGGCTGGGGTCTCGGTCAGCAGCTTGTTCGCGGGTGAGGTCCTCATAGTTGATCCCGAGCTGTACGGAATCGATCTCGATCCTTGGGAGGGTGTCAGCTATCGGGTTCTTCCTGCCAGGTAGGTATTTGATGGTGCAGGTGAACTCCGCGATGGCTGTGAGGGGCTGCTGCTGCCTAGAGGACCATGCGTCCCTCAGCTTCATGAAGGCGTGGACCAGCGGCTGGTGGTCGGTCCAAATTGTGAAGGGTGTCCCCTCCCGGAGGAACTTGAAGTGCCGTACCGTCTGGTATGCTGAGAAGAGTTCTCGGTCGAAGGTACTGTAGCGGAACTCGGCGGGGTTTAGCCTCCTATTGAAGAAGGCGATGGGCTGAGGGGGCCCTCTGATGACCTGCTCCAAGACTGCTCCGCAGGCGACGTTGCTGGCGTTCGTTGTCAGCTGGAGGGGAGCGCTGGGGTCCTGGTGGGCCAAAGATGTTGCTTTGGCGAGGGCGGCCTTCGTCAGGAGGAAAGCCTTCTGCTGGTCGGAGCCCCACACTAAGGTCTTTGGATGTCCCTTCAGGACCTCTGTCAGGGGGGCCATGGTGTGAGCAATCCCCGGATGAATCTTCTGTAGTAGTTGACCATCCCGAGGAATTCTTGTACGGCCCTGATGGAGGTAGGGGTGGGGAAATTCTCAACGGCTTCGACCTTCGACAGCATTGGGCGGACACCTTCTGGGGATATCTCGTGGCCCAGGAACTCCATCTTCTCGACGCCAAAGGTGCATTTGTCAAACCTGGCGACGAGGCCACTTCCCTGGAGGCACTGCAGGACCTTCTGGATGTGTCGCAGCTGCTCCTCCCGGGATCTGGAAAAGATTAGGATATCGTTGACGTAGCAGACGCAGAAGTCCAGATCCCCCAGGATGCTGTCCATCAATCTCTGGAAGGTTGCGCCTGCATTCCTCTGGACCCGAAGGGTGTGACGATGGTTTTGGGGATGTCCTCCGGAATTCTGGTACCTGAAAATAAGACTTTAGTAGGTCCATTTTGGAGAATAACCTGGCCCTGTGAAAAGAGGCTGTCAGGTCCTGCATGTTCAGGAGGGGGTAGTGGTCTGGCTCTGTTGCCAGGTTCAGCCGCCTGTAGTTGCCGCAGGGCCTCCAGGTGCCATCTGCTTTCTGCACCATGTGAAGAGGGGAGGCCCACGGGCTGGGAGCCTTTTTGCATGCGCCCATCCTTTCCATCTCTGCGAAGGCCTTTTTGGCCTCCTGAAGGTGCTGCGGGAGAAGCCGTCTGAACTTTGCGTGTGTCGGGGTGCCCTTCGTCTTGATGTAGTGGTATATCCCGTGTTTGGCAGGAGTCCCAGGAATCTCGTGGAGCTCGGGTTTGAAGGCCTCCGGGAACTCCTTCAGGAGGGAACTGTACTGGTGGGCCACGATGGAACAGATGGCGGGCTCCCTGGGGCCTGGCGACAAGGGCAGCGACTGGCAGGACTGGGTGTCCAGCAGGCATTTGTGGCCAAGGTCGACTGCTAGACTGAAGTGGGTGAGGAAATCTGCCCCCAGGAGTGGAGTCCTGACGTCTGCGATGATGAACTCCCTGCTGTACCTCCAGCCAAGGATGGAGATCGACAGGAGCTTGGTGCCATAGGAGAGGATGGGGGACCCGTTTGAGGCCGTCAGGCAGGCAGTTGGGTCCGGTGGGCATCTGTGGTCCTCTCCTGAAGGCGGAAACACCGAACCCATGGCTCCAGTGTCGACCAACATCATCCTGCTGGAGATCGTGTCACGGACGTAGAACCCTAATGGTAGAGGGCCCCTGGGTGTTTTTGTTGCTGCTGCCATGGCGGCCTGTGGGGTTGGCCGCCACCTCCTCCGTTTTTTTGAAGGAAAGAAAGGACAGGGGGCTTTGCACCTCCAGGCAGCTCTCCCGAACCTCCGGTGGAAGTAGCACAGCCCTGGCCCCTCCCTCTTCTGCTGGTGGGACGGCCTTTTCTGCTCGATGGAGTTGACGGGCTCCGTGGTGGGGTCCTCCGGCAGGAAGCAGCTGGCGGAGTGTGCGGGCGTGGTCACCCACCTGGCCGCCTTCGTGGAGTCCATCAGCTGCTGCACCAACCTGATTAGGTCCTCGACCGACAGGGTGTACACGTCCATGACCTGCCCACGGATCTCCGGCAGTAGCTGCCGCAGGAAGATCTCCTTCGGCAGACTGATTTCTTTGCGCCTGCCACTGCTGTCAGTCTTGGGGAGGAGGAGGAGGTCCTGGAGGGCATGCCACACTTCCAAGAGGTTTCCCTCCTGGCGGGGGTTGAGGGCGAGGTTGAGGGCGCAGGCAGCTCTCTTGGAGACCAGCAGGGAGCAGGTCTCGACGAGAGTGGATTTCAGTTCTTGGAAGGTGGCGGGGCCCAATGTTGTCATCAACCAAGGGGCGATCTTCTTATATATCTCCTCCGGGAGGGCGTTAATGGCGATGTCCGCTTTCAACACCTCGTCTGTCAGGCCTGCTATTCTGAATTGCCCTTCGACCCTGTAGAACCAAGATGCTGCGTTCTCCCTGGTGAATGGCGGCAGCCTTATGTTAAGGGCCCTCTTTGCTTGGTCCGTCAGGGGGGGGGTTGTCATCGTGTAGGGTGGCGGTACCGGTGTGGAGGTGCACGCGGGAGGGTGTTGTGAGAGGGAGGTGTCTGCCTGTGAGAGGTTCGCGGTAATTTGTACGTGGTTGGGAATGTCCATGTCCATGCTCATTTCGCACTCTCACTTGGAGTTTGAGGGAATACTTGTGCCAATGCGCTGGGGGAGCGTGCCATGTGGGTCCGCTAATGACGCTGGCAACCTGCCGATGAGGGTCGGTTAATGCCCGAACGCTTTGTTAGAGTGCCATAGTTAGTCTGTTAGGGGCGTGGATTAGGTTCATTGGGCCAAGACTTAGTCTCTGTTTGGGTCCACTAATGGCTTCCGGGAACCACTCTGGGGGTCACCACTGTGATAGAGGTGCGAAGTAATGAGCAGGAAGACAAGTACTGCTGGTTTTTTGATGAAAGCGAGCTGCTTATAAAGTGGGATGCGGACGTCTGCATAGTTCACAGAGACCACTGGTACAAAGATTTACAGGTGACCTGAGGTCAAACTTATTTCTTACAAAAACAGGACAGGTTCATACAGAAAACATAGTGATCAATAATGTCTGACACATAACTTAAATAACTCGTTACTTGTACACAAAGCATGATTGTTTAGAAAGACAACATATATACAATTTACAATTATGATAAATATATATTCTGATTGACCTTAGGTTGATGTGAAGGCACCGCAGAAAACAGGATGTTCTCTACAGAGAACGCATTGAGCGGGGACTTTACAAGTGTACTGTAGTCGGTTATCTATTGATTTGTTTTTAGTTTTTTAAATTTTATTTTGGATATTCAATTGGTAAGAACCTGTAAGGTAAGAGTTGCCATAATAGGCATTATTTAAATTTTACTGACCCTCATGAGATGTGAATCAAAATGTAATGAAATCATGTGAAAATTTATTGCGAGTGAAGAGAGCTTGTTAGTTTATAGAAACAACAAAAGAGGGTAGAACTCATAAGACTTGCATTCAAGGGAGGCATGTTTTGACTGCTTCCCCTTTAAGTAACTGGATAGGTCATCTGCTGCTTCTCTTTGATCTTTTACTTCAGTTAAGCTTCCCATCGATCCAGGGCATTAGATTTGATATGATTGAGTCATATTTAGTGATAGAGTAGGTTTTGTGGGATTTTTTTTGTGCACTATGGTCCCATGGGTCTTGTTTAAGGTCGGGTATTTCCCCTTGTTGGAGGAAGGGTCAGCTCCCCCCGGTTTTGGCTTGCCTTGTCCCTGGCCTGTCCCGTCTTGCTCCCTTGGGGCCTGGAGCAACAGGGAACTGAGACATGTCAGAAAGCAATGTGGATATGTGCCCATTGTCCTCCGTTCAGTCTGGTGTCAGTGGCACCAGCTCTGGCGCCAGAATTCGTTCTCTGATAGGATCGCTCAGGAGAGAACAAGAGGAGTTGCCTGATGTTTTTCCCCTCTTTCAGTTTTACCATAATAATAATAATAATAATAGTAATAATAATTAATAATAATAATAATAATGGCTTGGTAGGAGTGATGCTTTGACTCATTCTGGTAATATTTAAATGGGTTTTGCTGCTTCCACCGGGTAGTAAGCAATTGGCTAAAGCTGTCTTGTTGAGGAAAGTTTCCTTTTGCTTTTGAGGATATTTGCTTGAATCCTCTGTAGTTAAGGATCTTTGTGGTTTGGGATCAGTAAATCAGTAAATTTTCTTCGCTTTCCCACGTATTGTGGCTTTTGTTGGCCTGTGTGATTGTGTGCCTCGCGGTTTTGACGCACTTGTCATCTGCGCCTAGTGCAGTTTTTTGCATTTTGCTGCAATGCCATGCTCCTGTGTGCCCCTCAGGTTTTCTGCTTCAGTCTTTAAGTTCTCTAGTCACAGCTTTTGTGCTCCTGTGCAACTATTGTCTGTGTGCCTATTGCCCATGTGACTATTGTCTGTGTACCTATATCCTATGTGCCTCTGTGCCTATCGCCTGTTTGTCTTTTGCCTGTCGCCCTGCCTATAGAGAATTTTGGCAAAGCACTCTCGTTTCAGCTTCTTTTTCGGCAGGCAAGTAGTTGCCTTTGTAGTCTGTAAACATTCTGCTTTGTGGAATTCGACTCCTTATCCAGTTGGTTGCTGTTTCAGTTTTGATTCCCTCATGGTTCAGGAACGTTCTTATTGTAAGATTTTTCCTGTTTAGAATTTAGATATTTGTTGTTGGGCCGACAGTTTCCAGCCGAATTGAAGTCTTCCTTTTGAGCAGAAGCATATGATTTCATCGGGAGTGACTAAAGACGAGTTTTTAACCCTTGGTAGAAGCTTATCAGGAATTAGTTCATTGAAGTCAGCTGTTGTTGTTCTGCCATCAAGTGTTGTAGTCTTTGTCTCAGTCTCTCTGGCACATGTTCGGTGGTTAAGCCCTATTCTCCCGCTTCTTCTTTGCCAGAGGGCAAGTTGCTCATGCTTCTGTTGATTGATGAATTGGGCCCCTGGTGTAGAGCCAAATGAAGAAATGGTCACGATTTCATATTGAAGAGTTTGATTGTTTATGTAAGGAGAAGGTAACAGATTATTTTGTGGAAATAAAAACCTTCATTTGCGCTGCATTTTACTAAGGTTGTCTTGGGTATATTCAAGGCTTTAGTGCAGCTCATGGAAAGAAAGCCTTTTCTAAGATGTTTCATGATTATTACCTCCACATAGCCTCCTTTAAGGTGGTATATAGTCTAATTACAATGAAGAAAT
The DNA here is from genome assembly GCF_040412425.1 of Macrobrachium rosenbergii. Taxonomy (NCBI): domain Eukaryota; kingdom Metazoa; phylum Arthropoda; class Malacostraca; order Decapoda; family Palaemonidae; genus Macrobrachium; species Macrobrachium rosenbergii. Next base: position 41,392,275 of record NC_089788.1, read on the forward strand.
GATGAAATTCTCTGGTTCCAGCTATTAGTAGCAGTATAATGTCACCATTTGGCAACACTTCTGTAAAGTTCCATTTCAATATCTCGAGTTTTAGTATTTATATATAATGAATATTTTTGTAAACTATGTCTTTTTCAGTATCCCAGTCATCACTCCATGTCTCACCATAATAAAAAATTTTGCTATTACTACTGATAGATTATATATAAACAAATTACAGATCTGGTAACATGAAGAAAAATATATAAACAAATTACAGATCTGGTAACACAAAGAAAGTTGTCGAATCTCCTCCATACAATGGTACAGTACAGTAATGCCAGGAAGCCCAGAGGGCGAGATTAGTGTGGGTTTCGCTAATATTGGAAGCACATGTGTAGTTTACGCTCTCAGCTGTTTCTGGCATTTGATTACTGGACCTTTAAATCCCCACTTGTGCTTATTTAGAAGTTAATCATTATTGAAAATGCCTAAAACAAAGAGGAAAACAAGATTGGGCAGAGAAAAGATAAGAAAAGACTTTGAAACTATGAGAAAAAAAGGATTTTGACAAAGGAAAAATCTATTTCTGGAGAGGGGCCCGTGTCACCCGGTGAAAAAGTCCATTCAGCACTTATTTCTAGGTAATTCCGTTGCTAGATACCAGAGAAAGCTAAATGAAATGCTGGAGTTACTACCCCCAGAGCGAGCTCCACTAGATGGAGTCGTGTATGGAAAAGGGTGAACTACAAAAACACGGAACCTTATCCTATAGAGATCCCCAATGTCAAAAGTCCCAACGAGAGAGGTGCCGATACAAGCCCATGCACTACTCGCGGACTGTATACAAGGCAACACTAGCCGCATTCCATGTTAGCACCCACCCCACTAGAATGAAGTTTACCATGGGAGGGAGAGAATGAAAAACAGGGGTGGGTCACCGGGTGACACGGGCCTCTCTCCAGAAATAGATTTTTCCTTTGTCAAAATCCTTTTTCTGGATCGGGGTCCCGTGTCACCTGGTGAAATAATAACAGAGAAATAAACATCATTCTTATGCTATTAAAGACTTAAATAGAGACGTTGAAAACTAGGAGAATTCTACCCTGAACATTAGTAAGGTCTTCTAAATTCATGTAATGAAAATAATGTAAGTGGTCACCGTCTAAGATCATGAGCTTAGAATAGCACCTGAATAGGCTTGTATTAAGAAAATACTTCCTGCCTAATAGCAGACCCAATGACAGTACCCCCCCCTTTTTTAAAGGAGAGGATCTGACAAAATTGCGAGATCCTGTCTAAAAAGGCCTGCAAGGAGAAAACTGGGCACAGAAACAGACCTTGAAAAGGGGAGTAGTTTCCAAGGTGACCACCGAAAATGAGGACCTTCAATTGTAGATAGAAAGTTAGGGTGAGGAATTCGCAACACTACCCCTGAAGAGGGGAAACCAAAATGATTGGTTCCACCAGACAGGGCAGACAGTACAGGAAAACTAACACTAGAAGCTAAGCTGATTAAAAATTTTTTGGGGCTTTCCCAACAAGGAAAGGTAAGAACAAGATGATTGTTGGTTACCGAAGCTAACTCCGATACATTACTCAAAGACCAGGAAACCGAATGTGGACGGAGTACTGTTCTTAGACGAACACAGACCTTAGGGATGAAAGTTAAGAGCCTGTGAGTCTGGTTCCAACAAAACACTTTCCTCGAGGCCAATGCGGCCGCATCATTACTGTAGCTTCGAAAACTATGTGAAGAGTGCTAGTTACTTCACTGCAGAACCATACTGCAGTAGAGTAGGATCCCTTAACTGATTTCAGGAAAACAGTAATAACAGGACCACTATCAGTTTCCTCCTAAACTGTAAGATTCACAAAGACCACAAAGCCAGGACATCAGAGTTTGAGGGGGCTGACGCAGCCTGAGTTTATACCAGACGGGACAGCTTGATAGTTTGTGGCTGAATTGGGTTGCAAACAGACCTACTTCCAGGTCCAGGAAAAGGTCACAAGACTACCTGAATGACGCTCCGTCTAAGGACTATTCCGACACCAGGGGGGAGGCCCTGGATAGGGAAAAAGCAGTGACCTTTTGGACCCCTACGAGAAGGGTGGTAGACAGAGGCACTTGTGTCTGTTGGTTATGGAGAAGAATGAACCATAACCTGAATGAAGCAACTCGAGTCCAAAACCACTTGTTTACGCAGCGCACTATTGCTGTTTTGTTCAGAACCAGCCTAAAAGGAAACCTCTTGGGGGGAAGAAGTTTCCCAAGGACAGGAAGACTGTCACCGCCCTCCAAAGCGATGATATGGAACTGCCGGAACGTGACCGACTAAGTTCCATGTACTTCATTGGGCCAAAAAATATCCACCTCACCCGCCCAGAGAGGTGACGGTGTGGAATACTGAGGCCGGAGGGGAAAGCTGGAGAGGAACTGACTTCGGTAAGCACTTGATAGTTGTGCAAGGCCGGAGGCCACTATTCAAGCAGGAGGAATCAGGGAGACACGTCCCTGACTCCGCCATACCCTGGTCATAAACTCCAGCTTTGACTTCAGAAGGAGAACCGTCACTGAAGCAAACTGGAGAGAACCCAAGACCTTTTCTTGGGCACGGGGGAGAGGTATGCTTGAGTTGATGAAATGATAGGTCGCACTTGCTATCTCTTTCCGCTTCCACTGGATTCACAACTACGGAAGGCTACCCTCCTGAATCAGGTGGGATTCCTTCCTGGTTACTTAGAAGCCCAAAGACTCTAGAAAACCGATTATAATGACCGGCACCCTCAGGCAATCCCCGACGCTGGGTGCCCAAATGAGCCAGGCAACTAAATATGCAGCTAGCATAGCCTTCTAATACCGGAGCTGTTGAACTACGGTATTGTTCAAACTGGCAAAGACTCTGGAGCCGCATTGAGGAGGGCATGAACCTGAAGGGGCACGCCTGCTCCCGAGTCTGAATCCCAAGAAGGGATAGGACCTTTCTGCAACCAAGATGTGAAAGGAAGCGTCGGAAAGGTCTATAGAGGTGGTTACGGCTCCACGGAGCAGTAGGATCCGAACCCACAAGACTGTAAGCAACCGAGACTTGCCGCATTGAATAAGGAAAATAAACGGGACACGCCCGGAAAAATTTTCCAGTGGAAGGGAACTTCCTTGGGAGACTGAAAAAGCCTGACAGGCCATTCACAAAGACCCCCAGAACTCTGGCCGGAGGCTGATTGAACCTGATTGGGGGAGGGGGACAACAGTCCAGCTCCACCCCGGGCCCTGATAACTATACTCTGGGCCCAGGGACTGAAGTTCCAGTGGCCCCGAAAATGGTATAGCCTCCCACCCATATGAGAAATACTACAGGGAGGAGACTTGATTGCCTCCCTCCCATGCCTTCCCAATTTCTTGGAGAGGAGAATGCTTCCTGCTCCTATGATAACAGGGGAGCCTCTGGATGTCTAGTGAAAATTCAGCCGCCAGCATGGGGGAGGCAGAGACACACGGGGTCAGGGGCTGATGAATACATTTGCGCTTCTAATTTATTCTGACCTGAGTCAATTTCCGGAAGCTGAAACAGGGTGTAAGTCAGGCTTGCCTGTTCCGCCTGAGCTGAAAATCTTATGAACAGTTTTACCTGGAGAATTAATCTTTTCCCCAGGTGGGAGCCCGCCTGGGGGCACGAATGTTAGTCAGAAATCATGGGTGTCTACCCTTGAACAGAAACCTTTGGCCCTGTCCCAAGTCCGGCAAGAAGTTCAAAGAAAACTCAGGCCAGGCTCTTCAGGGCACATGGGGAGGCAGATTTACTTGATTCTCCGAGAAACAGCGTATGCCTTCCCAATTTCTCGGGAGAGGGTAGGTCCTCGCTCCTATGATAACCTGGGAGGGTCAGAGCCTCTGGCCAAATGTCTAGTGAAAATTCTTTCCTTAGGTTTTCGTATGGGCTGAGGCACATGGGGAGGCAGAGACACACGGGGGTGTTACAAGGGGCTGATGTGTTGGCTGAACCCGCACACATCGAGGTGGAGGCTGGGAGTGAGAGCTGACGGCTGTCTAGGGGCAGAGACCTGAAGAGCCTGCACCACCGCCTGAGCAGGGGGGCTCTTGAACTACATGAACTTCTTGCCGGACTTGGGACAGGGCCCGCCAAGATCAGACCGTTTCTGTTCATAGGGTAGACACCCATGAGAACGGAGGCTCTGAGTAACATTAGTAGCCCCAGACGGGCCGTAACAACGCCCACCTGGGGAAAAGATTAATTCTCCAGGTGAAACTGTTCATAAGATTTTTCAGCTCAAGGCGGAACGGGCAAGCCTGACTTACACCCTGTTTCAGCTTCCGGAAATTGACTCCGGAAGCTTAGCGAGCTGTACGCTGAATAAATTAGAAGCTTAGTCCGGGGTAGGGTATTCAGTACCATAAAACAAATATGGTAGCCTAGCCTACGCTATAAAGTATACTCTATGCATACACAGTATAGTAATTATTAATATCAGCTAATTCTGGAGGTTCATGCAGAGTGACTTATGATAATTCAGTACAAAGAGAAATTGAACAACAAACAAGAATTAGCTTAGCCTACACTATGGTATATTGTATACATATTCAGTACCTTAGCCTACATTGCACTGCACTCTATATCATATATATCATATAATATCGTATTATACAAACATCAACACAACGAATATGCATCTTCTCCTTGGGTCTTGTAAACGAATATGCATCTTCTCCTTGGGTCTTGTAAACGAATATGCATCTTCTCCTTGGGTCTTGTAAAATGTTATGCCTTAATTCACTGTATCCAGTAATATTTTATATATTCTTATATTGCTTTTATATTATAAATTGCGATTATAGCAATCAGTGTTTTGGTTTGGAAATCGTTTACGCGTTAAGTTTATTTTGCTGTATTTAACTCAGTTCAGAAAGCTTTTCTTGCTTATAGTTAGCGTAAATGAATCTCTAGATTCTAGATACTTTATTTATATGGGGCAAAGTTATTTTTCATTATACGAAGTCTTTTTAAGTCAAAATATAACTTACATACGTCTCATTGTGAAATTAATTTAACTATTTTTTTCATCAATAGATGATGTTGGACGTTTGGGGTCATTTGTTTTGTGTAAAAAATCAAGATTCCATTCGCTATTTTCACTTGATTTCATCATAATACGAGCTTTACGTATTTATTGTTTATCAGCTTAAAAATAGCAGTAATGTGTTCTTTCATGCTCAGTAGTTTTGATTAAAATACTTTCTCTCCAATTTCAATCACGGTCGAGTTTCATCCATGTTACCGATGCACGATATTTTATAGTCGTTAGCAGCTTGAACATTGTTTTCTGAGCTTCAGCTACAACTTGCAGCTTAAATTTAGCAGTATATTTCCTTGCCGATCTTTTATCCATAGCAATTAAGGGTATAATGTAAAAATATATCAGTCTTATTCTACTTAACGTCATTTGTACTATAACTATGGTAATTGTTATCGATGTACAATGGTTGAAATACAAACAAAACGGCTGTTGTTATCTGATTCGGTGATAAGCAAAACAACAGTTTCTCATTCGGTTGTTTATGGCGGTTGTTTATGGCTGTACACATTTACACAAGAGTATAACGTTGCTAACAATACTTTTATCATTCTCTTTTACTTTTTTAACTAAAAGATGGGATAAAGAGATGGAGGAAGAGAAGTTGGTCTATTGTAATTTGGTCTCTCTCGCTGTCTGATTATATGCTGCTGCCTGCGCCTGGGCGAAATTCATAAATACTGTCGTATCGGTATTAATTTCTTACCCCGTTGCAAAATCGAATTACTGTAAGGCGAATTATCGTAACTCGAGCACTACCTGAGTATTTTAATAGTTTTAGGACAAAAAGTGCATTTAGTCATGAAAATGAGATGAAAATACAGAAGTAGTGAATATTTCTCAGTGAAAAATACCGTGAATGGGCAAATTTTCAGCAAATAATTAGTATATACGGTATGTTCCATAGAGAAATTTGCAAATAGTTGAGTCCATGAATTGTGAGACCGCAAATACGGGGGTTTACAGTAAATATAAATTGCTCAACACTGGAAAACTTAACTTTAAAAATATTGTGAAGAGTGTTATAAGTTTACAAAAGTGTGGGAATTTACCTACAGACAAGCGGATGCAGGAATAAAAATTTGTCGTATATGTAAAATCCAATTTGTAAATAATAATACAGAATTATTTATAAATAGAACTGTTGTAGAAGATAAATCCTTGGTGGTAAAGGGAGATGAACAATGAATGTGATTAAAACTTTTAACATCATATTTTGGAAAACAAGTCAGGGAGATGGTTGTCATGAGTGCCAGTCAGATGAGAGGTGCCATCCTTTCCTCATTTTACCATTGCTCATCAACTGATGAAAATCCAAGGCACCACGTGTGCCCCAAATCTGAAACATCTTGGACTTTTTATCAAAGGGCAATTGTGAAGGTCGAGACACCAAGGCCCTACTCCAAAAAAGGGGCGGGGCACTTTTCAGTGGCACCAGAAGTATTACAGATGGTGGAAGATGTTTACAAGCGTCTTACAAAAGACGAAATGATGAGTTGTTTGAGGGGCAAAACTGAAAACCCACATGAATTTCTGCATAGCTGTATCTGGGCAATACTGGTATGCCTCAAACACAAAAATACAAACAAAACTTATCTTGTCTTTGCTGCAGCACAAGCTGTAGCAAATTATAATTGTGGGTATATAAAAAACAACTTGATCAAAATATTGGGAGTGCTGTATATCCAGTGTTTGGAAACTTTAATACAAAAACAGGATCAGAAAATGGATATGCCCCGGAAAAAACAATTCAGAGTAAGAGTGACCAAGGACGAATTGGCATTTGCCTCCGGGAAGTTTTGATGAACTTTAAATGCATTTTTCTCCAAATGCAAGGCATTGCTATTCTTGCATTAATAACTTTTTTTGTTTATTGACCAATTTTCTTACTTTTTCTTTTGTTTTGTGGAGATATTGAAAATATCTAAAATTGTAACATAAAAAAATTAAGTAATTGTAGATAATTTTTTATATTTTTTTGTTATTGAAAATACAGCAAAATATTTTTATCTCGTTTTCTTTTTAAAATGTACGATTTGTGTGTGCCTTTTTCTTAAATTTTAACTGTTACAATGGTTATGCTATCTTTGGGCTATAAATTCATTACTAGAAATTTGACTTAGGTGATATACTCGTACTTTAATTGCCTTTAAAATTAAGTCAAAGGAAATGAGCAACGTGTTTATTTATATTTTTTCTCCTTTTTTTGTAGATAGAATCCTCATATTCTTGGGCAGAGTTCCTTCATATATTAGTTGACATCAGTAAACTTTTCAAAGGGATTACTTTTTTTTTTTTTTTTTTGCCCTTAGCAATTTTTTTTCTTGGCTCTTAGTGAAATTTGGTTATATGGTGCCCTAAGAATGTTTTGCTATTATTGCCTCCATATATTGGAGAAAGAAAACTGCCTCATATTCAAGGGGGTTCTTTGCAAGTCTAGAGCTAGCATTGGGGAAGGACTAGTCCCAGTGTAGGTTTTCCCTTATAGAGATAAGATTCTTATAGTTCAGTTTCCTGCAGAGAAACAATTTCTCCTTTATTCCCTTTAATGTTATTTGTGGCATCTATCGCTACTGCTTGCTTTTAAGAGGTTTTCAGCCCTTACAGGAGTTTTCAGTGATATTGAAGCTTTTAGCAAGGTAGTGAGAGGTGGGAGCTTGGTGAGTGTGGGAAGCACCATCACTAGTCTGCTGCATTCACCTTATTTTTCTCAGGCAACTTCCAAGTAAACACGCTGCTACTCTGCAGTCGCTTTTCTTGACTTTGCCACTTTTCAATGCTTAAGTGATATTTTCATTTTGCATAAGTCTCCTATTAGTGAGAAAGATTTCCCAATACGTCAATGTCAGGCATGGATAGCTGTTTGGCCAACTCATGTCCTCCCATGATGTTAATCATCCTCTGGTTGTACTTTTTGCAGGCATAGCAATTGCATCTTGTATAGAGTGCAGTCGGGTTAAGTTAAGTATACCTTAGTTTAACCAGACCATTGAGCTGATTAACAGCTCTCCAAGGTCTGGCCCGAAGGATTAGATTTATTTTACGTGGCTAAGAACCAGTTGGTTACCTAGCAACGGGACCTACAGCTTATTGTGGAATCCGAACCACATTATAGCGAGAAATGAATTTCTATCACCAGAAATAAATTCCTCTTGGTAGATCGGAGATTCGAATTCGCGGCCAAGAGTGCTAGCTGAGAACGGAATCCACCCGACCAACGAGGAACTAGTGCTGTCAAGTACTGGACATGATTGAGCTGTTACTCTTCTAACTGAAACTATCCCCTGTTGATATTTTGTTGCTTTATGGTTTGGAGGGGATGTGACGAGGACCATGGGTCTCTCTCTCTCTCTCTCTCTCTCTCTCTCTCTCTCTCTCTCTCTCTCTCTCTCTCTCTCTCTCTCTCTCTCTCTCTCTCTCTCTCTCTCCTTCCTGGTAGAGACGGCAACAGGAAGTTGAAGACTTGTCATCGAGCTCTTTCCCTTGATTAAGTTTGTTCTGCAGACTCAGTTTAGAATGGAGATTCCATTTTCCATGATAATTTCTGTCAGTTAGGTTGACCTCATGATTTTTATAGACTGGGGATGCAGTTACTTTGGGATTGAGAGCATATCACTCTTTGCCATGGTCTGGGGATCACTCATTGCCATGGTCTGGGGATCAAGGGAAGATCTTCAGCCCAAGCAGCAAGGGAAGTACTTACTCATGGTAGCAGTGAAAGTGTCCTGTAGACTTTTGGGATCATTAAATATCAAGAAGGTCATGGTGCACTTCCTGTTCAAGAGGTCATGGGCACTTCCTGTCCAAATAGGAACCACAGGGTTGATTTTGGCAAGTTGTACTTAGTTACTTGTTGCCAGTGGAGAAGTAGGTAATGATCCTGAAGAGAACAGAAGTAAAGGGAAGAAAGCTTTGCAGCTGTGGCTGAAAATTTGATATGAAGAACTTTTAGCAGAATATAAACTGTACCACACAATGCACATTGTAAATGATAATAAGTGGTAACACCTATAGGGGTGTACTGCTTCAGCAAGGCTCAGTTTTTGAGTGTGTATACCACTTCAAGCTGCCTGTCTGCTGCTCCACTGTCCAAGCTAACTGGATGCACTTTTGAGACAATGTGAAAGTGTATGCCTTTCCTTTGGTCCACTCAAGGAGCCTCTGGGGAAACATTAAGTCTCCCTGAACTTAGTGAGGACTCCATTGGCTTCTTTTTGGTTGTATGAAGAACAGCTCTTCAATCTGCATTTGTTGGTAGACAACCCCATGAAGATCCCCATGTGAGAGAAACTTCTTTGTCACCCTCATGCCCAACTGTGTCACCTTTCAGTTTCAACCCACATTGTCTACCAAGCAAAATGTAGTCATCCTTAAAACCTATAGTAAAAGTGACAGCTAGCAAGGCTTTACAAGTTAAATCTTTCCCACCAAATCTGAGTGCTCTTCAGATCATTAGATTTTGAATGTTAACTTTGGTGTCCACAGAATGTAAATGGCATGCATTAGGAGGTGTCCATCAACTTTTGTTAATTTTTTATTTTAGGTTTACAGTAAACCCCCGTATTCGCGTTCTCATGGTTCGCGGACTCACGCATTTGCGGGTTTCTCTGTGGAACATACCTAGCCATTTTTCGCGGAAAATTCGCCCATTCGCAGTATTTTTCACTGAGAAGTATTCACTAATTACTGTATTTTCATATAATTTTCATGAATAAATGCTCTTTTTGTGATAAAACTATTAAAATACTCAGGTATAAGCATTTTTACAGGGTTTTTCCTGGTTTAAACTATCAAAATGGGCAGTTCTAAGTGTTTTTAGAGGGGTTTTATGCATTCACAGATTTGACCTATTCACGGGTGTGGGACGCATCCCCCGCGAATACGGGGCGTTCACTGTATAACCCTTATAGGATTGGATACTTAATCATTAAAACCTGTAATAGCATTAGGTCAGATAGTATGTATTTCAGTTGGGAATGTAAGGAATTTACATCCTCTTCATCCTAGCTCAGTTTTCTCCTTCTCATATAATTATGACATCTTAAAAGATGCAGTTGTTCATAAGCAGAACAAACCTGGGTCTTAACAATAGGATAAATCTTCTGGTGCCACCTGGAAACCAGTAAAAATAAAAACAAGAATTGTTTATGGAAGGAATTGGTGTTATCTGGCATCCGTCACAGAGGTGAGGTGGGAAGAGGGCAGCGACCTTATTTCAACACAGATACGGTGAGATGGGAAGAGGGCAGCCACCTTATTTCAACACCGATACGGTGAGATGGGAAGAGGGCATTCTTATTTCAACCTTGAGATTTCAACAGCAACATTATTTCAACGATACGGTGAGATGGGAAGAGGGCAGCAACATTATTTCAAACACCGACACGGTGAGATGGGAAGAGGGCAGCAGCCTTATTTCAACACCGTCACGGTGAGATGGGAAGAGATGGGGCAGTGCCTTATTTCAACACCGATACGGTGAGATGGGAAGAGGAAAGCTACCTTATTTCAACACCGATACGGTGAAATGGGAAGAGGGCAGCAACCTTATTTCAGCACCGATATGGTGAAATGGGAAGAGGGCAGCAACCTTATTTCAACACCGATACGGTGAGATGGGAAGAGGGCAGCAACCTTATTTCAACACCCGATACGGGTGAGATGGGAAGAGGAAAGCAACCTTATTTCAACACGATCATACGGTGAGATGGGAAGAGGAAAGCGACCTTATTTCAATGGTGAGATGGGAAGAGGGCAGCAACCTTATTTCAACACCAATACGGTGAGATGGGAAGAGGGCAGCAACCTTATTTCAACACCGATACAGTGAGATGGGAAGAGGAAAGCAACCTTATTTCAACACCGATATGGTGAGATGGGAAGAGGGCAGCAACCTTATTTCAACACCGATATGGTGAGATGGGAAGAGGGCGACCTTATTTCAACACCGATTACGGTGAGATGGGAAGAGGACAGCAACCTTATTTCAACACCGTTACGGTGAGATGGGAAGAGGGCAGCAACCTTATTTCAACACCGATACTTTGAGATGGGAAGAGGGCAGCAACCTTATTTCAACACCAATACGGTGAGATGGGAAGAGGGTAGCGACCTTATTTCAACACCGATACGGTGAGATGGGAAGAGGGCAGCAACCTTATTTCAACACCGTACGGTGAGATGGGAAGAGGGCAGCAACCTTATTTCAACACCGTCATGGTGAGATGGGAAGAGGGCAGCAACCTTATTTCAACACCGATCACGGTGAGATGGGAAGAGGGCAGCAACCTTATTTCAACACCGATACGGTGAGATGGGAAGAGGGCAGCAACCTTATTTCAACACCGACACGGGTGAGATGGGAAGAGGGCAGCAACCTTATTTCAACACCGATACTGTGAGATGGGAAGAGGGCAGCAACCTTATTTCAACACCGATACGGTGAGATGGGAAGAGGGCAGCAACCTTATTTCAACACCGATACGGTGAGATGGGAAGAGGGCAGCAACCTTATTTCAACACCGATACGGTGAGATGGGAAGAGGGCAGCAACCTTATTTCAACACCGAGCACGGTGAGATGGGAAGAGGGCAGCAACCTTATTTCAACACCGATACGGTGAGATGGGAAGAGGGGCAGCAACCTTATTTCAACCCCGATACAGTGAGATGGGAAGAGGGCAGCAACCTTATTTCAACACCGATACGGTGAGATGGGAAGAGGGCATCAACCTTATTTCAACACCGATACGGGGTGAGATGGGAAGAGGGCAGCAACCTTATTTCAACACCGATACGGTGAGATGGGAAGAGGGCAGCAACCTTATTTCAACACCGATACGGTGAGATGGGAAGAGGGCAGCGACCTTATTTCAACACCGATACGGTGAGATGGGAAGAGGGCAGCAACCTTATTTCAACACCGTTACGGTGAGATGGGAAGAGGGCAGCAACCTTATTTCAACACCGATACGGTGAGATGGGAAGAGGGCAGCAACCTTATTTCAACACCGATACGGTGAGATGGGAAGAGGGCAGCAACCTTATTTCAACACCGATACGGTGAGATGGGAAGAGGGCAGCAACCTTATTTCAACACCGATCACGGGTGAGATGGGAAGAGGGCAACGAACTTATTTCAACACCGATATGGTGAGATGGGAAGAGGGCAGCAACCTTATTTCAACACCGATACGGTGAGATGGGAAGAGGGCAGCAACCTTATTTCAACACTGATACGGTGAGATGGGAAGAGGGCAGCAACCTTATTTCAACACCGATACGGTGAGATGGGAAGAGGGCAGTAACCTTATTTCAACACTGAGATGGGAAGAGGGCAGCAACCGGTGAGATGGAAAGAGGGCAGCAACCTTATTTCAACACCGATACGGTGAGATGGGAAGAGGGCAGCAACCTTATTTCAACACCGTCACGGTGAGATGGGAAGAGGGCAGCAACCTTATTTCAACACGATACGGGTGAGATGGGAAGAGGGCAGCAACCTTATTTCAACACCGATATGGTGAGATGGGAAGAGGAAAATGACCTTATTTCAACACCGTTACGGTGAGATGGGAAGAGGGCAGCAACCTTATTTCAACACCGATACTTTGAGATGGGAAGAGGGCAGCAACCTTATTTCAACACCAATACGGTGAGATGGGAAGAGGGCAGCAACCTTATTTCAACACCAATACGGTGAGATGGGAAGAGGGTAGCGACCTTATTTCAACCCCGATACGGTGAGATGGGAAGAGGGTAGCGACCTTATTTCAACACCGATACGGGGAGATGGGAAGAGGGCAGCAACCTTATTTCAACCCCGATACGGTGAGATGGGAAGAGGGTAGCGACCTTATTTCAACACCGAAACGGTGAGATGGGAAGAGGGCAGCAACCTTATTTCAACACTGATACGGTGAGATGGGAAGAGGGCAGCAACCTTATTTCAACACCGATACGGTGAGATGGGAAGAGCGACCTTATTTCAGCGACCTTATTTCAACACTTATTTCGACACGGTGAGATGGGAAGAGGCAGCGACCTTATTTCAACACCGAGCACGGTGAGATGGGAAGAGGGCAGCAACCTTATTTCAACACCGTTACGGTGAGATGGGAAGAGGGCAGCAACCTATTTACACGGTGAGATGAGATGGGAAGAGGCAGCAACCTTATTTCAACACCGACACGGTGAGATGGGAAGAGGGCAGCAATTTTATTTCAACACCGACGGTGAGATGGGAAGAGGGCAGCAACCTTATTTCAACACCGATATGGTGAGATGGGAAGAGGGCAGCAACCTTATTTCAACACCGATACGGTGAGATGGGAAGAGGGCAGCAACCTTATTTCAACACCGTTATGGTGAGATGGGAAGAGGGCAGCAACCTTATTTCAACATCGATACGGTGAGATGATACGGTGAGATGGGAAGAGGGCAGCAACCTTATTTCAACACCGACACGGTGAGATGGGAAGAGGGCAGCAACCTTATTTCAACACCGATACGTGGATGGAGATTTGGGAAGAGGGCAGCAACCTTATTTCAACACCGATACGGTGAGATGGGAAGAGGGCAGCAACCTTATTTCAACACGAGCACGGTGAGATGGGAAGAGGCAGCAACCTTATTTCAACACCGATACGGGGTGAGATGGGAAGAGGGCAGCAACCTTATTTCAACACCGATACGGTGAGATGGGAAGAGGGCAGCAACCTTATTTCAACACCGACATGGTGAGATGGGAAGAGGGCAGCAACCTTATTTCAACACTGATACGGTGAGATGGGAAGAGGGCAGCAACCTTATTTCAACACCGATACGGTGAGATGGGAAGAGGGCAGCAACCTTATTTCAACACCGATCACGGTGAGATGGGAAGAGGGCAGCAACCTTATTTCAACACCGATACGGTGAGATGGGAAGAGGGCAGCAACCTTATTTCAACACCGATACGGTGAGACGGGGTGAGATGGGAAGAGGGCAGCAACCTTATTTCAACACTGATGGTGAGATGGGAAGAGGGCAGCAACCTTATTTCAACACCGATACGGTGAGATGGGAAGAGGGCAGCAACCTTATTTCAACACTGATACGGTGAGATGGGAAGAGGGCAGCAACCTTATTTCAACACCGATACGGTGAGATGGGAAGAGGGCAGCAACCTTATTTCAACACCGAGCACGGTGAGATGGGAAGAGGCAGCAACCTTATTTCAAACACTGATACGGTGAGATGGGAAGAGGGCAGCAACCTTATTTCAACACCGATACGGTGAGATGGGAAGAGGGCAGCAACCTTATTTCAACACCGATATTTCAGCACCGATCACGGTGAGATGGGAAGAGGGCAGCAACCTTATTTCAACACCGATACGGTGAGATGGGAAGAGGGCAGCAACCTTATTTCAACACCGTTATGGGTGAGATGGGAAGAGGGCAGCAACCTTATTTCAACACCGATACTGTGAGATGGGAAGAGGGCAGCAACCTTATTTCAACACCGATACGGGGTGAGATGGGAAGAGGGCAGCAACCTTATTTCAACACCGATACGGTGAGATGGGAAGAGGGCAGCAACCTTATTTCAACACCGATACGGTGAGATGGGAAGAGGGCAGCAACCTTATTTCAACACCGATACGGTGAGATGGGAAGAAGGCAGCAACCTTATTTCAACACCGATACGGTGAGATGGGAAGAGGGCAGCAACCTTATTTCAACACCGACATGGTGAGATGGGAAGAGGGCAGCAACCTTATTTCAACACCGATACGGTGAGATGGGAAGAGGAAAGCAACCTTATTTCAACACCGATACGGGTGAGATGGGAAGAGGGCAGCAACCTTATTTCAACACCGTCTGGGTGTGAGATGGGAAGAGGGCAGCAACCTTATTTCAACACCGATACGGTGAGATGGGAAGAGGGCAGCAACCTTATTTCAACACCGATCACGGTGAGATGGGAAGAGGGCAGCAACCTTATTTCAACACCGATATGGTGAGATGGGAAGAGGGCAGCAACCTTATTTCAACACCCACGGTGAGATGGGAAGAGGGCAGCAACCTTATTTCAACACCGTCACGGTGAGATGGGAAGAGGGCAGCAACCTTATTTCAACACCGATATGGTGAGATGGGAAGAGGGCAGCAACCTTATTTCAACACCGATACGGTGAGATGGGAAGAGGGCAGCAACCTTATTTCAACACCGATCACGGTGAGATGAAGAAGAGGGCAGCAACCTTATTTCAACACCGATACGGTGAGATGGGAAGAGGGCAGCAACCTTATTTCAACACCGATACGGTGAGATGGGAAGAGGGCAGCAACCTTATTTCAACACCGATATGGTGAGATGGGAAGAGGGCAGCAACCTTATTTCGAAATGGTGAGATGGGAAGACACTTTATTTCAACACACACAGTGAGATGGGAAGAGGGCAGCAACCTTATTTCAACACCGAGCACGGGTGAGATGGGAAGAGGCAGCAACCTTATTTCAACACCGATACGGTGAGATGGGAAGAGGGCAGCAACCTTATTTCAACAATCGAGCACGGTGAGATGGGAAGAGGGCAGCAACCTTATTTCAACACCGATGAGATGGTGAGATGGGAAGAGGGCAGCAACCTTATTTCAACACCGAGCACGGTGAGATGGGAAGAGGGGCAGCAACCTTATTTCAACACCGATACGGGTGAGATGGGAAGAGGGCAGCAACCTTATTTCAACACCGATACGGGTGAGATGGGAAGATGGGAAGAGGGCAGCAACCTTATTTCAACACCGGCACGGTGAGATGGGAAGAGGGCAGCAACCTTATTTCAACAACACTGTTACGGTGAGATGGGAAGAGGGCAGCAACCTTATTTCAACACCGATACGGTGAGATGGGAAGAGGGCAGCAACCTTATTTCAACACCGTACGGTGAGATGGGAAGAGGGCAGCAACCTTACGGTGAGATGGGAAGAAGCAACCTTATTTCAACACCGGTGAGATGGGAAGAGGGCAGCAACCTTATTTCAACACCGATACGGGTGAGATGGGAAGAGGGCAGCAACCTTATTTCAACACCCGATATGGTGAGATGGGAAGAGGGCAGCAACCTTATTTCAACACCGAACGGTGAGATGGGAAGAGGGCAGCAACCTTATTTCAACACCGATACGGTGAGATGGGAAGAGGGCAGCAACCTTATTTCAACACACCGACACGGTGAGATGGGAAGAGGGCAGCAACCTTATTTCAACACCGATCACGGTGAGATGGGAAGAGGGCAGCAACCTTATTTCAACACCACGGTGAGATGGGAAGAGGGCAGCAACCTTATTTCAACACCGACACGGGTGAGATGGGAAGAGGGCAGCAACTTTATTTCAACACCGATACACGGTGTGAGATGGAAGAGGGCAGCAACCTTATTTCAACACCGGCACGGTGAGATGGGAAGAGGGCAGCAACCTTATTTCAACACCGATATGGTGAGATGGGAAGAGGGCAGCAACCTTATTTCAACACCGATACGGTGAGATGGGAAGAGGGCAGCAACCTTATTTCAACCACCGCACGGTGAGATGGGAAGAGGGCAGCAACCTTATTTCAACACCGACGGTGAGATGGGAAGAGGGCAGCAACCTTATTTCAACACCGTTACGGTGAGATGGGAAGAGGGCAGCAACCTTATTTCAACACGATACGGTGAGATGGGAAGAGGGCAGCAACCTTATTTCAACACCGATACGGTGAGATGGGAAGAGGGCAGCAACCTTATTTCAACACCGATACGGTGAGATGGGAAGAGGGCAGCAACCTTATTTCAACACCGATACGGTGAGATGGGAAGAGGGCAGCCTTATTTCGAACGGTGAGATGGGAAGAGGGCAGCAACCTTATTTCAACACCGATGGTGAGATGGGAAGAGGGCAGCAACCTTATTTCAACACCGATATGGTGAGATGGGAAGAGGCAGCAACCTTATTTCAACACCGGTGAGATGGGAAGAGGGCGAAACGTTATGGTGAGATGGGAAGAGGGCACCTTATTTAATGGTGTGAGATGGGAAGAGGCCAGCCTTATTTCAACACCGATATGGTGAGATGGGAAGAGGGCAGCAACCTTATTTCAACACCGATACTGTGAGATGGGGAAGAGATGGGAAGGGCAGCAACCTTACCACCGTCACGGTGAGATGGGAAGAGGGCAGCAACCTTATTTCAACACCGATACGGTGAGATGGGAAGAGGGCAGCAACCTTATTTCAAACTGTTTCAACGAATGAGATGGGGTGAGATGGGAAGAGGGCAGCAACCTTATTTCAACACCGATACGGTGAGATGGGAAGAGGGCAGCAACCTTATTTCAACACCGATGGTGAGATGGGAAGAGGGCAGCAACCTTATTTCAACACCCAATACGGTGAGATGGGAAGAGGGCAGCAACCTTATTTCAACACCGATACGGTGAGATGGGAAGAGGGCAGCAACCTTATTTCAACACCGATACGGTGAGATGGGAAGAGGGCAACCTTAGCAACCTTATTTCAACACCGATATGGTGAGATGGGAAGAGGGCAGCAACCTTATTTCAACACCGATACGGTGAGATGGGAAGAGGGCAGCAACCTTATTTCAACACCGATACGGTGAGATGGGAAGAGGGCAGCAACCTTATTTCAACACCGAAACGGGTGAGATGGGAAGAGGGCAGCAACCTTATTTCAACACCGATACGGTGAGATGGGAAGAGGGCAGCAACCTTATTTCAACACCGATACGGTGAGATGGGAAGAGGGCAGCAACCTTATTTCAACACCGATACGGTGAGATGGGAAGAGGGCAGCAACCTTATTTCAATACCGATACGGTGCGATGGGAAGAGGGCAGCAACCTTATTTCAACACCGATACGGTGAGATGGGAAGAGGCAGCGACCTTATTTCAACACCGATATGGTGTGAGATGGGAAGAGATGGGAAGAGGGCAGCAACCTTATTTCAACACCCGGTGAGATGGGAAGAGGGCAGTAACCTTATTTCAACACCGATTGCGGTGAGATGGGAAGAGGGCAGCAACCTTATTTCAACACCGATACGGTGAGATGGGAAGAGGGCAGCAACCTTATTTCAACACCCATGGTGAGATGGGAAGAGGCAGCAACCTTATTTCAACACCCGAGGGGCAGCAACCTTATTTCAACACGGTGAGATGGGAAGAGGGCAGCAACCTTATTTCAACACCGATACGGTGAGATGGGAAGAGGGCAGCGACCTTATTTCAACACCGTTACGGTGAGATGGGAAGAGGGCAGCAACCTTATTTCAACACCGATACGGTGAGATGGGAAGAGGAAAGCAACCTTATTTCAACACTGATACGGTGAGATGGAAAGAGGGCAGCAACCTTATTTCAACACCGATACGGTGAGATGGGAAGAGGGCAGCAACCTTATTTCAACACCGATACGGTGAGATGGAAGAGGGCAGCGACCTTATTTCAACACCGTTACGGTGAGATGGGAAGAGGGCAGCAACCTTATTTCAACCCCGATACGGTGAGAGAAGAGGCAGCAACCTTATTTCAACAGAGGGTGAGATGGGAAGAGGGCAACCTTATTTCAACACTGATACGGTGAGATGGGAAGAGGGCAGCAACCTTATTTCAACACCGATACGGTGAGATGGGAAGAGGGCAGCAACCTTATTTCAACACCGATACGGTGAGATGGGAAGAGGGCAGCAACCTTATTTCAACACCGATACGGTGAGATGGGAAGAGGGCAGCAACCTTATTTCAACACCGATACAGTGAGATGGGAAGAGGGCAGCAACCTTATTTCAACACCGATATGGTGAGATGGGAAGAGGGCAGCAACCTTATTTCAACACCGACACGGTGAGATGGGAAGAGGGCAGCAACCTTATTTCAACACCGATATGGTGAGATGGGAAGAGGGCAGCAACCTTATTTCAACACCGATACGGTGAGATGGGAAGAGGGCAACCTTATTTCAACACCGATACGGTGAGATGGGAAGAGGGCAGCAACCTTATTTCAACACCGAATACGGTGAGATGGGAAGAGGGCAGCAACCTTATTTCAACACCGATACGGTGAGATGGGAAGAGGGCAGCAACCTTATTTCAACACCGATACGGTGAGATGGGAATGGGAAGAGATGGGCAGGGCAGCAACCTTATTTCAACACCGATACGGTGAGATGGGAAGAGGGCAGCAACCTTATTTCAACACCGATATGGTGAGATGGGAAGAGGGCAGCAACCTTATTTCAACACCGGGATACGGGGTGAGATGGGAAGAGGGCAGCAACCTTATTTCAACACCGATATGGTGAGATGGGAAGAGGGCAGCAACCTTATTTCAACACCGATACGGTGAGATGGGAAGAGGGGCAACCTTATTTCAACACCGAGCACGGTGAGATGGGGAAGAGGGCAGTAACCTTATTTCAACACCGATACGGTGAGATGGGAAGAGGGCAGCAACCTTATTTCAACACCGATACGGTGAGATGGGAAGAGGGCAGCAACCTTATTTCAACACCGACACGGTGAGATGGGAAGAGGGGGCAGCAACCTTATTTCAACACCGATACGGTGAGATGGGAAGAGGGCAGCAACCTTATTTCAACACCGTTATGGTGAGATGGGAAGAGGCAGCAACCTTATTTCAACACCGAGCACGGTGAGATGGGAAGAGGGCAGCAACCTTATTTCAACACCGATACGGTGAGATGGGAAGAGGGCAGCAACCTTATTTCAACACCGATACGGTGAGATGGGAAGAGGGCAGCGACCTTATTTCAACACCGTTCACGGTGAGATGGGAAGAGGGCAGCGACCTTATTTCAACACCGATACGGTGAGATGGGAAGAGGGTAGTAACCTTATTTCAACACCGTACGGTGAGATGGGAAGAGGGCAGCAACCTTATTTCAACACCGATACGATGAGATGGGAAGAGGGCAGCAACCTTATTTCAACACCCGATCGGTGAGATGGGAAGAGGGCAGCAACCTTATTTCAACACCGTCACGGTGAGATGGGAAGAGGGCAGCAACCTTATTTCAACACCGAAATGGTGAGATGGGAAAGTGGGCAGCAACCTTATTTCAACACCGATACGGGTGAGATGGGAAGAGGGCAGCAACCTTATTTCAACACCGATACAGTGAGATGGGAAGAGGGCAGCAACCTTATTTCAACACCGATATGGTGAGAGATGGGAAGAGGGCAGCAACCTTATTTCAACACCGATACGGTGAGATGGGAAGAGGGCAGCAACCTTATTTCAACACCCGATACAGTGAGATGGGAAGAGGGCAGCAACCTTATTTCAACACGATAATGGTGAGATGGGAAGAGGGCAACAACCTTATTTCAACACCAACGGGTGAGATGGGAAGAGGGCAGCAACCTTATTTCAACACCGACACGGTGAGATGGGAAGAGGGCAGCAACCTTATTTCAACTTGAGGGTGAGATGGGAAGAGGGCAGCAACCTTATTTCAACACCGATACGGTGAGATGGGAAGAGGCAGCAACCTTATTTCAACACCGATCACGGGTGAGATGGGAAGAGGCAGCAACCTTATTTCAATAATCGATACGGTGAGATGGGAAGAGGGCAGCAACCTTATTTCAACACCCGACACGGTGAGATGGGAAGAGGGCAGCAACCTTATTTCTAAATACAGTGAGATGGGAAGAGGCAGCAACCTTATTTCAACACCGATACAGTGAGATGGGAAGAGGGCAGCAACCTTATTTCAACACCGACACGGTGAGATGGGAAGAGGGCAGCAACCTTATTTCAACACCGATGCGTTGAAGAGATGGGAAGAGGGCAGCAACCTTATTTCCAACACCGACACGGGGTGAGATGGGAAGAGGGCAGCAACCTTATTTCAACACATGGATAAGGTGGGAGATGGGAAGAGGGCTATTATTTCAACACGATACGGTGAGATGGGAAGAGGCAGCAACCTTATTTCAACACCGATACGGGTGAGATGGGAAGAGGGCGGCAACCTTATTTCAACACTGATACGGTGAAATGGGAAAGGGCAGCAACCTTATTTCAACCCGATACAGTGAGATGGGAAGAGGGCAGCAACCTTATTTCAACACCGATACGATTGAGATGGAAGAGGGCAGCAACCTTATTTCAACACCGATATGGTGAGATGGGAAGAGGCAGCGACCTTATTTCAACACCGTTACGATTGAGATGGGGAAGAGGCAGCAACCTTATTTCAACACCGATACTTTGAGATGGAAGAGGGCAGTAACCTTATTTCAACACCAATGCGGTGAGATGGGAAGAGGCAGCAACCTTATTATTTCAACACCGTCACGGTGAGATGGGAAGAGGGCAGCAACCTTATTTCAACACCGATGATTGAGATGGAAGAGGGCAGCAACCTTATTTCAACACCGGGAGCACTGATTGAGATGGGAAGAGGGCAGCAACCTTATTTCAACCCCGACACAGTGAGATGGGAAGAGGGCAGCAACCTTATTTCAACCCCGACACGGTGGGATGGGAAGAGGGCAGCAACCTTATTTCAACACCCGATACGGTGAGATGGGAAGAGAAAGCGACTTTATTTCAACACGATACAGTGAGATGGGAAGGGGGCAACCTTATTTCTAACATCTATACTTTGGAGCGGGAAGAGGGCAGCAACCTTATTTCAACACCGTTATGGTGAAGGATGGGAAGAGAGGCAGCTACCTTATTTCAACACCTTATGGTGAGATGGGAAGAGGGCAACACCTTATTTCAACACCGATACGGTGAGATGGGAAGAGGGCAGCAACCTTATTTCCCCAACCCGATCACGGTGAGATGGGAAGAGGGTAGCGACCTTTATTTCAACACCGATACGGTGAGATGGGGAAGAGAAGCAACCTTATTTCAATACTGTTTGATTGTGATGGGAAGGGGCAACCTTATTTTCAACACCGACTCTGGTGAGGATGGGAAGAAGTGCAGCAACCTTATTTCAACACGATACGGTGAAGATGGGAAGAGGGCAGCGACTATTTCAACACCGTTACGATTGTGATGGGAAGAGTGGGCAGCAACTTTATTTCAACACTGATACAGTGAGATGGGAAGAGGGCAGCAACCTTATTTCAACACGATGCGGTGAGATGGGAAGAGGGCAACAACCTTATTTCAACACCCATATGGTGAGATGGGAAGAGGGCAGCAACTTATTTCTCAACACGGGATCACGATTGAGAGATGGGAAAAGAGGGCAGCAACCTTATTCTTTAACACCGATGCGGTGAGATGGGAAGAGGGCAGCAACCTTATTTCAACACCGACATGGTGAGATGGGAAGAAGAAAGTAACCTTATTTCAACACCGTTTCGGTGAGATGGGAAGAGGCAGCAACCTTATTTCAGCGATCACGGTGAGATGGGAAGAGAGACAGCAACCTTATTTCAACACCGTTCACGGTGAGATGGAAGAGGAAAGCAACCTTATTTCAACACTGTTATGGTGAGATGGGAAGAGGGCAGCAACTTTATTTCAACACTGATACAGTGAGATGGGAAGAGGGCAGAAACCTTATTTCAACACCGATACGGTGAGATGGGAAGAGGGCAGCAACCTTATTTTATTTGAGATGGGAAGAGAACGCGACCTTATTTAACCGACACGGTGAGATGGGAAGAGGGCAGCACCTTATTTCAACACCGTTACGGTGAGATGGGAAGAGGCAACAACCTTATTTCAACACCCGATCACGGTGAGATGGAAAGAGGGGCAACCTTATTTCAACACCCGATCGGTGAGATGGGAAGAGGGCAGCAACCTTATTTCAACACCGATATGGTGAGATGGGAAGAGGGCAGCGACCTTATTTCAACACCGCACGGTGGTGAGATGGGAAGAGGCCAGCAACCTTATTTCAACACCGATCACGATTGAGATGGGAAGAGTGGCAGCAACCTTATTTCAACCACCCGATTATGGTGAGATGGGAAGAGGGCAGCAACCTTATATCAACACTGATACGGTGAGATGGGAAGAGGGCAGCAACCTTATTTCAACACCGGGACACGGGTGAGATGGGAAAGGGCAGCGACCTTATTTCAACTTACCGACAGGTGAGATGGGAAGAGGGCAGCAACCTTATTTCAACACCGATACGGAGATGTGAAGAGGGCAGCAACCTTATTTCAACAATACGATTGGGAGATGGGAAAAGGGCAGCGACCTATTTCAACACCCGTTACGGTGAGATGGGAAGAGGGCAGCGACCTTATTTCAACACTTGATCCGTGAGATGGGAAGAGGGCAGCCACTTATTTCAACACCGATACTTTGGAGATGGGAAGGGCAGCGACCTTATTTCAACACCAATACGGTGAGATGGGAAGGCCAGCAACCTATTTCAACACCGATAGCCGGTGAGATAGGAAGAGGGCAGCAACCTTATTTCAACACCGGGATCTGGTGAGATGGGAAGGGCAGCAACCTTTATTTCAACACTCGATACGGTGAGATGGGAAAGAGGTCAGTGACCTTATTTCAACACCGTTATGGTGGTGAAATGGGAAGAGGGCAGCAACCTTATTTCAACACCGATGCGGTGAGATGGGAAGAAGGCAGCGACCTTATTTCAACACCCGTACGGGTGAGATGATGAAGATGGCAGCAACCTTATTTCAACACAATACGTGTGAGATGGGAAGAGGGAGCACCTTATTTCAACACCGATATGGTGAGATGGGAAGAGGGAAGCAACCTTATTTCAACACTGATACGGGTGAGATGGGGAAGAGGGCAGCAACCTTATTTCAACACCCGATACAGTGAGATGGGAAGAGGGTAGCAACCTTATTTTCAACACCAATACGTTGAGATGGGAAGAGGGCAACAAAACCTTATTTCAACACTGATATGGTGAGATGGGAAGAGGGCAGCAACCTTATTTCAACACCCGATCTGGTGAGATGGGAAGAGGGCAGCAACCTATTTCAACATCGATATGGTGAGATGGGAAGAGGCAGTGACCTTATTTCAACGCGATGTATGGTGAGATGGGAAGAGGGCAGCAACCTTATTTCAACACCGATACGGTGAGATGGGAAGAAGGCAGCAACCTTATTTCAACACCAATACGATTGAGATGGGAAGATGGCAGCAACCTTATTTCAACAATCGACACGGGTGAGATGGGAAGAGGGCAGCAACCTTATTTCAACAATCGACTGATGGAGATGGGAAGAGGGCAGCAACCTTATTTCAACAATCGATCACGGTGAGATGGGAAAGGGCAGCAACCTTATTTCAACACCGATCACAGTGAGATGGGAAGAGGGCAGCAACCTTATTTCAACACCGATACGGTGGAGATGGGAAGAGGCGGCGACCTTATTTCAACCCGTCACGGTGAGATGGAAGAGGGCAGCAACCTTATTTCAACAATCGACACGGTGATGGGAAGAGGGCAGCAACCTTATTTCAACAATCGATGCGGTGAGATGGGAAGAGGGCAGCAACCTTATTTCAACACCCGTCGGTGAGATGGGAAGAAGGCAGCAACCTTATTTCAACAATCGATACGATTGAGATGGGAAGAGGGCAGCGAACCTATTTCAACACCATCACGGTGAGATGGGAATAGGGCAGCAACCTTATTTCAACACGATACGGTGAGATGGGAAGAAGGCAGCAACCTTATTTCAACACCGATACGGTGAGATGGGAAGAGGGCAGCAACCTTATTTCAACACTGATACAGTGAGATGGGAAGAGGGCAGCAACCTTATTTCAACACTGATACGGTGAGATGGGAAGAGGGCAGCAACCTTATTTCAACAACCGATACAGTGAGATGGGAAGAGGGCAGTAACTTTATTTCAACACCGATTTCAACACGTGAGATGGGAAGAAGGCAGCAACCTTATTTCAACACCAATTCAGTGAAGATGGGAAGAGGCAGCAACCTTATTTCAACACCGACATGGAAGATGGGAAGGGCAGCACCTTATTTCAACACTGATCGTGAGATGGGAAGAGGGCAGCAACCTTATTTCAACAATCGGTGAGATGGGGAACGGGGTGAGATGGGAAGAGGGCAGCAACCTTATTTCAACCCGACACGGTGAGATGGGAAGAGGGGCAGCAAATCTTATTTCAACACCGACACGGTGAGATGGGAAGAAGGCAGCAACCTTATTTCAACACCGGACACGGTGAGATGAAGAGGGCAGCAACTTATTTCAACACTGATACAGTGAGATCACCACCCAACACTGGATACGGTGAGATGGGAAGAGGGCAGCAACCTTATTTCAACAATCGATACAGTGAGATGGGAAGAGGGCAGCAACCTTATTTCAACACCGCTACAGTGAGATGGGAAGATGGCAGCAACCTTATTTCAACACCGGGAGCACGGGTGAGATGGGAAGAGGGCAGCAACCTTATTTCAACACCGATACAGGAGATGGGAAGAGGGGCAGCAACCTTATTTCAACACCGACACGGTGAGATGGGAAAAGTGGGCAGCGACCTTATTTCAACACTGATACGGTGAGATGGGAAGAGGGCAGCAACCTTATTTCAACACCGATACGGTGAGATGGGAAGAGGGCAGCAACCTTATTGCAACACCGATACGGTGAGATGGGAAGGGCAGCAACCTTATTTCAACAATCGGCACGGTGAGACAGGAAGAGGCAGCATCCGATTTCAATCCGATCTGGTGAGATCTTGAAGAACTGGCGACCTTATTTCAACACCCGTTCACGGTGAGATGGGAAGAAGGGCAGCAACCTTATTTCAAAACGCACGTCACGGTGAGATGGGAAGAGGGCAGCAACCTTATTTCAACACCGATACGAGTGAGATGGGAAGAGGGCAGCAACCTTATTTCAACACCGATATACGGTGAGATGGGAAGAGGGCAGCAACCTTATTTCAACACTGATACGGTGAGATGGGAAGAGGGCAGCAACCTTATTTCAACACCGATACGGTGAGATGGGAAGAGGGCAGCAACCTTATTTCAACACCGATACGGTGAGATGGGAAGAGGGCAGCAACCTTATTTCAACACCGATACGGTGAGATGGGAAGAGGGCAGCAACCTTATTTCAACACCGATCACGGTGAGATGGGAAGAGGGCAGCAACCTTATTTCAACACCGATACGGTGAGATGGGAAGAGGGCAGCAACCTTATTTCAACACCGATACGGTGAGATGGGAAGAGGGCAGCAACCTTATTTCAACACCGATACGGTGAGATGGGAAGGACGGTGAGATGGGAAGAGGGCAGATGGTGAGATGGGAAGAGGGCAGCAACCTTATTTCAACACCGATACGGTGAGATGGGAAGAGGGCAGCAACCTTATTTCAACACCGATACGGTGAGATGGGAAGAGCAACCTTATTTCAACACCGATATGGTGAGATGGCAGCAACCTTATTTCAACACGGTGAGATGGGAAGAGGGCAGCAACCTTATTTCAACACCGATATGGTGAGATGGGAAGAGGGCAGCAACCTTATTTCAACACCCGATACGGTGAGATGGGAAGAAGAGGGCAGCAACCTTATTTCAACACCGATACGGTGAGATGGGAAGAGGGCAGCAACCTTATTTCAACACCGATACGGTGAGATGGGAAGAGGGCAGATGAGATGGGAAGAAGGGCAGCAACCTTATTTCAACACCGATACGGTGAGATGGGAAAGGGCAGCAACCTTATTTCAACACCGATACGGTGAGATGGGAAGAGGGCAGGATACGGTGAGATGGGAAGAGGGCAGCAACTTATTTCAACAGATGGGTGAGATGGGAAGAGGCAGCAACCTTATTTCAACACCGATACGGTGAGATGGGAAGGGCAGCAACCTTATTTCAACACCGATATGGTGAGATGGGAAGAGGGCAGCAACCTTATTTCAACACCGATACGGTGAGATGGGAAGAGGGCAGCAACCTTATTTCAACACCGTTACGGTGAGATGGGAAGAGGGCAGCAACCTTATTTCAACACACGATACGGTGAGATGGGAAGAGGGCAGCAACCTTATTTCAACACCCGATCACGGTGAGATGGGAAGAGGGCAGCAACCTTATTTCAACAGATGGTGAGATGGGGGAGGGCAGCAACCTTATTTCAACACCGATACACGGTGAGATGGGAAGAGGGCAGCAACCTTATTTCAACACCGATACGGTGAGATGGGAAGAGGGCAGCAACCTTATTTCAACACCGATACAGTGAGATGGGAAGAGGGCAGCAACCTTATTTCAACACCGATACGGTGAGATGGGAAGAAGGCAGCAACCTTATTTCAACACCGATACGGTGAGATGGGAAGGGCAGCAACCTTATTTCAGCACCGTCACGGTGAAGATGGGAAGAGGAGCAGCAACCTTATTTCAACACCCGATACGGTGAGATGGGAAGAGAGACGTAACCTTATTTCAACACACGTCTGGTGAGATGGGAAGAGAACAGCGACCTTGGCCACCAACTCGATGCGGTGAGATGGGAAGAGGGCAGCAACCTTATTTCAACACCGATACGGTGAAGGATGGGAAGAAGGCAGCAACCTTGTTTCCTTTACGTCACGGTGAGATGGGAAGAAGGGCAGCAACCTTATTTCAACACTGATACAGTGAGATGGGAAGAAACGACAACCTTATTTCAACACTGATACGGTGAGATGGGAAGAGGAGCAGCAACCTTATTTCAACACCGATACGGTGAGATGGGAAGAGGGCAGCAACCTTATTTCCAACTTACCGTTATGGTGAAGATGGAAGAGAACGCTAACCTTATTTCAACACGATACGGTGAGATGGGAGAAGGAGACAGCAACCTTATTTCAACACACACCAATACTGTGTGAGATGGGAGAGGGGCAGCTTATGTATTTCAACACCCGATGCGGTGAAGTGGAAGAGGCAACCTTGTTCAACACCCGATACGGTGAGATGGAAGAGGGCAGCAACCTTATTTTGACACCGATACGGTGAGATGGGAAGAGGGCAGCAACCTTATTTCAACACCGACACGGTGAGAGATGGGAAGAGGGCAGCAACCTTATTTCAACACCGATACGGTGAGATGGGAAGAGGGCAGCAACCTTATTTCAACACCCGATCGGTGAGATGGAAGAAGGGCAGCAACCTTATTTCAACACCGATATGGTGAGATGGGAAGAGGGCAGCAACCTTATTTCAACACCGACATGGTGAGATGGGAAGAGGGCAGCAACCTTATTTCAACACCGATGCGGTGAGATGGGAAGAGCAGCGACCTTATTTCAACACCCGATACGGTGAGATGGGAAGAGGGCAGCGACCTTATTTCAACACCGATACGGTGAGATGGGAAAGGGCAGCAACCTTATTTCAACTCGATACGGTGAGATGGGAAGAGGGGCAGCAACCTTATTTCAACACGTCTGGTGAGATGGGAAGAGGGCAGCAACCTTATTTCAACACCGACACGGTGAGATGGGGAAGAGGGAGATGGGCAAGGGCAGCAACCTTATTTCAACACCGATACGGTGTGAGATGGGAAGAGGGCAGCAACCTTATTTCAACACTGATACGGTGAGATGGGAAGAGGGCAGCAACCTTATTTCAACACCAATACGGTGAGATGGGAAGAGGGCAGCAACCTTATTTCAACACCGATCACGGTGAGATGGGAAGAGGGCAGCAACCTTATTTCAACACCCGATACGGTGAGATGGGAAGAGGGCAGCAACCTTATTTCAACACCGATACGGTGAGATGGGAAGAGGGCAGCAACCTTATTTCAACACCGATATGGTGAGATGGGAAGACCGATACGGTGAGATGGGAAGACGGTGAGATGGGAAGAGGCAGCACCTTATTTCAACACCGATACGGTGAGATGGGGAAGAGGGCAGCAACCTTATTTCAACACGACACGGTGAGATGGGAAGAGGGCAGCAACCTTATTTCAAGGCAGCAACCGATCAACACCGATATGGTGAGATGGGAAGAGGGCAGCAACCTTATTTCAACACCGATACGGTGAGATGGGAAGAGGGCAGCAACCTTATTTCAACACCGATACGGTGAGATGGGGCAGCAACCTTATTTCAACACCCGGTGAGATGGGAAGAGGGCAGCAACCTTATTTCAACACCGTCAGAGATGGGAAGCAGCAACCTTATTTGTTTGAGATGGGTGAGATGGGAAGAAGGCAGCAACCTTATTTCAACACCGATATGGTGAGATGGGAAGAGGGCAGCAACCTTATTTCAACACCGATCGACGGTGAGATGGGAAGAGGGCAGCAACCTTATTTCAACACCGATACGGTGAGATGGGAAGAGGGCAGCAACCTTATTTCAACACGATCACGGTGAGTGAGATGGGAAGAGGCAGCAACCTTATTTCAACACCGACACGGTGAGATGGGAAGAGGCAGCAACCTTATTTCAACACCGATGCGGTGAGATGGGAAGAGGGCAGCAACCTTATTTCAACACCGATACGGTGAGATGGGAAAGGGCACAACCGATACGGTGAGATGGGAAGAGGGGAGCAACCTTATTTCAACACCCGATGGTGAGATGGGAAGGGCAGCAACCTTATTTCAACACCGATATGGTGAGATGGGAAGAGGGCAGCAACCTATTTCAAAGACTTTGAGATGGAAGAGGGCAGCAACCTTATTTCAACACCGATACGGTGAGATGGGAAGAGGGCAGCAACCTTATTTCAACACTGATACGATTGAGATGAGATGGAAGATGGGAAGAGGGGCAGCAACCTTATTTCAACATCGATCACGGTGAGATGGGAAGAGGGCAGCAACCTTATTTCAACACCGTTATGGAAATGGTGAGATGGGAAGAGGGCAGCGACCTTATTTCAACACCGGCGGTGAGATGGGAAGAGAGGCAGCAACCTTATTTCAACACTGTTATGGTGAGATGGGAAGGGGCAGCAACCTTATTTCAACACCCGAAATGGTGAGATGGGAAGAGGGCAGCAACCTTATTTCAACACCGATACGGTGAGATGGGAAGAGGGCAGCAATTATTTCAACACCGACCGATGGTGAGATGGGAAGAAGAGGGCAGCAACCTTATTTCAACAACGGTGAGATGTGAAGAGGGCACGGTGAGATGGTGAGATGGGAAGAGGGCAGCAACCTTATTTCAACACCCGACATGGTGAGATGGAAGAGGGCAGCAACCTTATTTCAACACGTTATTTCAACGGTGAGATGGGAAGAGGGCAGCAACCTTATTTCAACACCGATACGGTGAGATGGGAAGAAGGCAAGCTTATTTCAACCTTATTTCAACTTATTTCAATCGGTGGTGAATGGAAAGGGCAGCAACCTTATTTCAACACTGATTGAGATGGGAAGTGAGATGGGAATGGGAAGAGGCAGCAACCTTATTTCGGTGAGATGGGAAAGGGCAGCAACCTTATTTCAACCCCACGGTGAGATGGGAAGAGGGGCAGCAACCTTATTTCAACACCGATACGGTGAGATGGGAAGAGGGCAGCAACCTTATTTCAACACCCGTCGGTGAGATGGGAAGAGGGCAGCAACCTTATTTCAACACCGGTACGGTGAGATGGGAAGAGAAAGCAATTTTATTTCAACACCGATACGGTTGAGATGGGAAGAGGGCAGCAACCTTATTTCAACACCGACACGGTGAGATGGGAAGAGGGCAGCAACCTTATTTCACCACCGTCACGGTGAGATGGGAAAAGGCAGCAACCTTATTTCAACACTGATACGGTGAGATGGGAAGAGGGAGCAACCTTATTTGTGAGATGGGAAGAGGGCAGCAACCTTATTTCAACACCGATATGGTGAGATGGGAAGAGGGCAGCAACCTTATTTCAACACCGATACGGTGAGATGGGAAGAGGGCAGCAACCTTATTTCAACACCGATACGGTGAGATGGGAAGAGGGCAGCAACCTTATTTCAACACCGATACGGTGGATGGGAAGAGGCAGCAACCTTATTTCAACATGGTGAGAAGAGGGCAGCAACCTTATTTCAACACCGATCACGGTGAGATGGGAAGAGGGCAGTGACCTTATTTCAACACCGTTATGGTGAGATGGGAAGAGGGCAGCAACCTTATTTCAACACCCCGTTGTCGGTGAGATGGGAAGAGGGCAGCGACCTTATTTCAACACCGATACGGTGAGATGGGAAGAGGGCAGCAACCTTATTTCAACAGCCTTATTTCCGATACGTGAGATGGGAAGAGGGCAGCAACCTTATTTCAACACCGATACGGTGAGATGGGAAGAGGGCAGCAACCTTATTTCAACACCGATCACGGTGAGATGGGAAGAGGGCAGCAACCTTATTTCAACACCGATATGGTGAGATGGGAAGAGGGCAGCAACCTTATTTTCAACATCGATTCACGTGAGATGGGAAGAGGGCAACAACCTTATTTCAACACCGATATGGTGAGATGGGAAGAGGGCAGCAACCTTATTTCAACGATCACGGTGAGATGGGAAGAGGGCAGCGAACTTATTTCAACATTTCATTATTTACCGGTGAGATGCAACAACCTTATTTCAACAGATGGGAGATGGGAAGGGCAGCAACCTTATTTCAACACCGACCACGGTGAGATGGGAAGAGGGCAGCAACCTTATTTCAACACCGATACTGTGAGATGGGAAAGGGCAGCAACCTTATTTCAACACGATCACGGTGAGATGGGGAAGAGATGGGAGATGGGAAGGGCAGCAACCTTATTTCACACCGATGCGGTGAGATGGGAAGAGGGCAGCAACCTTATTTCAACACCGATATGGTGAAGATGGGAAGAAGGGCAGCAACCTTATTTCAACACCCGATACGGTGAGATGGGAAGAAGGCAGCAACCTTATTGAGATGGGAAGAGGGCAGCAACCTTATTTCAACACCCGATATGTGATTGAGATGGGAAGAGGGCAGCAACCTTATTTCAACACCGATCACGGTGAGATGGGAAGAGGCAGCAACCTTATTTCAACACGATTTTGAGATGGGAAGAGGGCAGCAACCTTATTTCAACACCGATACGGTGAGATGGGAAGAGGCAACCTTATTTCAACACCGATACTGTGAGATGGGAAGAGGGCAGCAACCTTATTTCAACACAACGGTGAGATGGGAAGAGGGCAGCAACACTTTATTTCAACACTGATACGGTGAGATGGGAAGAAGGCAGCAACCTTATTTCAACACTGAACGGTGAGATGGGAAGAGGGCAGCAACCTTATTTCAACACCGGATACAGTGAGATGGGAAAGGGCAGCAACCTTATTTCAACACCGATACAGTGAGATGGGAAGAAGGCAGCAACCTTATTTCAACACCGATCACGGTGAGATGGGAAGAAGGCAGCAACCTTATTTCAACACCCGAGCACGTGAGATGGGAAGAGGGCAGCAACCTTATTTCAACACCGACATGGTGAGATGGGAAGAGGGCAGCAACCTTATTTCAACACTGATATGGTGAGATGGGAAGAGCAACCTTATTTCAACACCGTGCACCTATTTCAACACGGTGAGATGGGAAGAGGGCAGCAACCTTATTTCAACACCCGATACGGTGAGATGGGAAGAGGGCAGCAACCTTATTTCAACGATTTCCAACACGGTGAGATGGGAAGGGCAGCAACCTTATTTCAACACCGATCGGTGCCAGAGATGGGAAAGAGAGACAGCAACCTTATTTCAACACCGACATGGTGAGATGGGAAAGAAGGCAACAACATGACCTTATTGAGATCAGCGTAACCTTATTTCAACACGTCACGGTGAGATGGGAAGAGGGCAGCGACCTTATTTCACTTACCACCGCAACCTTATTTCAACACCGCGGTGAGATGGGAAGGGCAGCAACCTTATTTCAACACCGATCGGTTGAGATGGGAAGAGGGCAGCAACCTTATTTCAACACCGATATGGTGAGATGGGAAGAGGGCAGCAACCTTATTTCAACCCCGGTGAGATGGGAAAGACGGCAACCTTATTTCAGCACCGATGGTGAATGGGAAAGAAGCAGCAACCTTATTTCAACACCGTCTGGTGAGATGGGAAGGGCACGGTGACCTTATTTCAACACCCGATCACGGTGAAGATGGGAAAGGGCAGCGACCTTATTTCAACACCGTCTGATTGAGATGGGAAGGAAGCGACCTTATTTCAACACCGTTGGTGTGATGGGAAGAAGGAGCCTTATTTCAACACCGTTATGGTGAGATTCAACAGCAACCTTATTTCAACACAATCGGGTGAGATGGGGAAGGGGGCAACCTTATTTCAAGGCGACCTTATTTCAACACTGATCACGGTGAGATGGGAAGAGGGCAGCGACCTTATTTCAACATCGTTGCGGTGTGATGGGAAGAGGGCAGCGACCTTATTTCAACACTGTGGTGAGATTGATCTGGTGAGATGGGAGGGCAGCAACCTTATTTCAACACCGTCTGGTGAGATGGGAAGAAGGGCAGCAACCTTATTTCAACACCGATCGGTGAGATGGGAAGAGGGCAGCAACCTTATTTCAACACCGATTCTGGTGTGATGGGAAGGAATCGGTGAGAGAAAAGGGCGACCTTATTTCAACACCGTCACGGTGGGGATGGGAAGAGGGCAGCAACCTTATTTCACCGTCGGTGAGATGGGAAGAAGGGCAGCAACCTTATTTCAACGATCACGGTGAGATGGAAGAGGGCAGCAACCTTATTTCAACACCGATCGGTGAGATGGGAAAGAGCAGCAACCTTATTTCAACACGATCGGTGAGATGGGAAGAGGGCAGCGACCTTATTTCAACACCGATCACGGTGAGATGGGAAGAGGGCAGCAACCTTATTTCAACACCGATATGGTGAGATGGGAAGAGGGCAGCAACCTTATTTCAAACGTCTGATCACATATTTCAACACCAGATGGGAAGAGGGCGGCAACCTTATTTCAACACCCGTTACGGTGTGGGATCGTAACCTTATTTGAGATGCGGTGAGAGGGAGGCAGCAACCTTATTTCAACAC
The DNA here is from genome assembly GCF_040412425.1 of Macrobrachium rosenbergii. Classification (NCBI taxonomy): domain Eukaryota; kingdom Metazoa; phylum Arthropoda; class Malacostraca; order Decapoda; family Palaemonidae; genus Macrobrachium; species Macrobrachium rosenbergii. The sequence goes on from NC_089788.1 coordinate 41,426,428, forward strand.
CGATGCTGGTGAGATGGGAAGAGGCAACCGGCGACCTTATTTCAGCAACCAATGCGGTGAGATGGGAAGAGGGCAGCAACCTTATTTCAACACCCGTTACGGTGAGATGGAAGAGGGCAGCAACCTTATTTCAACCCCAATCCACTGTGAGATGGGAAGAGGGGCAGCAACCCCTTGTTTCAACTTCAACCGTTACGGTGAGATGGGGAGGGCAGCAACCTTATTTCCAACTTCAACACGATACGGTGAGATGGGAAAGGCGGCAACCTTATTTCAACACCGTTACGGTGAGATGGGAAGAGGGCAGCAACCTTATTTCAACTCGATGTACGGTGAAGATGGGAAGAGGGCAGCAACCTTATTTCCAGCACTGATGCGGTGAGATGGGAAGAGGGCAGCAACCTTATTTCAACACCGTCTACGGTGAGATGGGAAGAGGGCAGCAACCTTGTTTCAACACTGATACAGTGAGATGGGAAGAGGCAGCAACCTTATTTCAACACTGATACGGTGAGATGGGAAAGGGCAATGTGTATTTCAACACTGATGCGGTGAGATGGGAAGGAACAGCAACCTTATTTCAACACCAATACAGTGAGATGGGAAGAAGGCAACAACAGGAGCAACCGGTTATTTCAACACTTATTTCACGGTGAGATGGGAAAGAGGGCAGCAACCTTATTTCAACACCACTAATACGGTGAGATGGGAAGAGGGCAGCAACCTTATTTCAACACCGTTCACGGTGAGATGGGAAGAGGGTAGCGACCTTATTTCAACACCCGATCACGGTGAAGATGGTGAGATGGGAAGGGCAGCAACCTTATTTCAACACCGATCACGGTGAGATGGGAAGAGGGCAGCAACCTTATTTCAACACCGATCACGGTGAGATGGGAAAGGGCAGCAACCTTATTTCCAGCACCCGCTGTTGAAAAGGATGGGAAGAGAGACAGCGACCTTATTTCAACACCGTTATGGTGAGATGGGAAGATGGCAGCAACCTTATTTCAACACGATCGGTGAGATGGGAAGAGGCAAGCGACCTTATTTCAACACGATTATGGTGAGATGGGAAGATGTAGCAACCTTATTTCAGCACCGATCACGGTGAGATGGGAAAGAAGGCAAGCGACCTTATTTCAACACCATTCAGTGAGATGGGAAGGGCAACGACCTTATTTCAACACCCGATCGTTGAGATGGAAGAGGGCAGCAACCTTATTTCAAGAAGGATGGGAACGATCACGGTGTTGAGATGGGAAGGGCAACAACCTTATTTCAACACGATCGATGAAGGATAGGAAAGGGCAGCAACCTTGTTGCAACACCGATCACGATGAGATAGGAAGAGGGCAGCAACCTTATTGCAACACCGATCACGGTGAGATGGGAAGAGGGCAGCAACCTTATTTCAACACCGACGTCATGGTGAGATGGGAAAAGACAGCAACCTTATTTCCAACACGAAATGGTGAGATGGGAAGAGGGCAGCAACCTTATTTCAACACCGATCACGGTGAGATGGGAAGAGGGCAGCAACCTTATGTCAACACCCGTCTGGTGAGATGGGAAGGGCAGCAACCTTATTTCAACACCGATACGATTGAGATGGGAAGAGGGCAGCAGCCTTATTTCAACATCGATACGATTGAGATAAGGAAGAGGGCAGCAGCAACATTTCAACACCCGTCTGGTGAGGATGGGAAGGGCAGCAACCTTATTTCAACACCAATACGGTGAGATGGGAGAGGGCAGCAACCTTATTTCAACACCAATGCGATTGAGATGGGAAGAAGGGCAGCAACCTTATTTCCAACCAAATGGGTGAGATGGGAAGAGAGACAGCGACCTTATTTCAGCTTGATACGGTGAGATGGGAAGACCATTCTGGTGAGATGGGGAAAGATTTCCAGCAACCTTATTTCTGCCTGTCGATTGAGATGGGAAGGGCAGCAACCTTATTTCAACTTGCTGATGCGGTGAAATGGGAAGAGGGCAGCAACCTTATTTCAGCACCGTCACGGTGAGATGGGAAGAAGACAGCAACCTTACGTCCGGTGAGATGGGAAGAAGGAGCAGCCCGATGCCTGTCTGGTGAGATGGGAAGAGGGCAACAACCTTATTTCAACACCGATATGGTGAGAGGCAGACTGATAGGATGGGAAGAGGGCAGCAACCTTATTTAACTTACCGATACGTTGAGATGGGAAGAGGGCAGCAACCTTATTTCAACACCGATACGGTGAGATGGGAAGAGGGCAGCAGCCTTATTTCAACACCGATCTGATTGAGATGGGAATAAGGGCAGCAACCATTGACTTAACACCGTCACGGTGTGAGATGGAAGAGGGCAGCAACCTTGTTTCAACACCCGTCACGGTGAAGATGGGAAGAGGCAGCAAACATTTCACACTGCGGTGAGATTTGAACCCCGACCGACGGTGAGATGGGAAGGGCAACAACCTTATTTCAACACTTGATACAGTGAGATGGGAGGGCAGCAACCTTATTTCAACCCGTCACGGTGAGATGGGAAAGGAGCAGGAACATATTTCAGCACCGTCGGTGAGATGGGAAGAAGCAACCTTATGAGTTTCAACGACCCGTTCAACGGTGAGATGGGAAAGAGGAGCAGCAACCTTATTTCAACACCGATACGGTGAGATGGGAAGAAGGCATGACCTTATTTCAGCGTCCAATGCGGTGAGATGGGAAGAGGAGCAGCGACCTTATTTCAACACCGCCACCTTATTTCAACACCACGGTGAGATGGGGAAGAGGGCAGGGCAACCTTATTTCAACACCCGATCACGGTGAGATGGAAGGGTAGCGACCTTATTTCAACACCGATACGGTGAGATGGGAAGAGGGCAGCATTTCAACACGTTACGGTGAGATGGGAAGAAGAACCTTATTTCAACACCCGTCACGGTGAGATGGGAAGCGCTACCTTATTTGAGATGGGAAGAGGGCAGCAACCTTATTTCAACACCCGATTTACAGTGGGAGATGGGAAGAGGCAACGACCATATTTTCCAACACACGATCACGATTGAGATGGGAAGAGGCAGCGACCTTATTTCAACACCGATACGGTGAGGATGGGAAGAGGGCATGACCTTATTTCAACACCTATCACGATGAGATGGGAGAAGAGGACCTTATTTCAACAGTACAGTGAGATCAGCCTTGTTTATGGTGAGATGGGAAGAGGGCAGCTACCTTGTTTCAACACCCATATGGTGAGATGGGAAGAGGGCAGCAACCTTATTGATCAACCTTATTTGCCGATCGGTGAGATGTGTTAAGGATGGGAAGGGCGACCTTATTTCAACACCGATACGGTGAGATGGGAAAGAGGACGGCAACCTTATTTCAACACCCTACGGTGAGATGGAAGGGCAACAACCTTATTTCCAGACACCCGTCACCGCGTGAGATGGGAACCCGATCCGATTGAGATGGAAAGCGACCTTATTTCAACACGGTGAGATGGGAAGAGGAAAGTTGAGAAATGCAACCTTATTTCAGCACCCGATATGGTGAGATGGAAGAGGGCAGCAACCTTATTTCAACACCGATCAGTGAGATGGGAAAGGGCAGCAACCTTATTTCAACACCCGATCACGGTGAGATGGGAAGGGATCAGCGACCTTATTTCAACACGTTACGGTGAGATGGGAAGAGAGGCAGTGACTTTATTTCAACACCGATGGGAAGAGAAACGGTGAGATGGGAAAGGGCAGGGCGGTGAGATGGGAAGAGGAAACCTTATTTCAACACCAATCGACACGGTGAGATGGGAAGAGGGCAACCTTATTTCAACACCGATATGGTGAGATGGAAGAACCTTATTTCAACACCGTTACGGTGAGATGGGAAGAGGGCAGCAACCTTATTTCAACACCGATCACGGTGAGATGGGAAGAGGCAGCAACCTTGAGATGGGAGATGGGAAGAGGGCAGCAACCTTATTTCAACAATCGAAATATGGTGAGATGGGAAGAGGGCAGCAACCTTATTTCAACACCGACACGGTGAGATGGGAAGAGGGCAGCAACCTTATTTCATCACCGATACGGTGGAGATGGGAAGAGGAAAGCAACCTTATTTCAACACCGACACGGTGAGATGGGAAGGGCAACGGCGACTTATTTCAACACCGATCACGGTGAGATGGGAAGAGGCAGCAACCTTATTTCAACACCGATACGATGAGATGGGAAGAGGGCAGCAACCTTATTTCAAATAATCGCAGCAACCTTATTTCAACACCGACACGGTGAGATGGGAAGAGGGCAAAATCTTATTTCCAACAATTTATATGAGATGGGAAGAGGTATTTCAACACCAATAGATGGGAAGAGGGCAGCGACCTTATTTCAACACCGATACGAGTGAGATGGGAGATGGGAAGAGGGCAGCAACCTTATTTCAACACCGATCGGTGAGATGGGAAGAGGGAGCGACCTTATTTCCAACACCAATACTGGTGAGATGGGAAGAGGGCAGCAACCTTATTTCAACACCGATACGGTGAGATGGGAAGAAGCAACCTTATTTTCAACACCGAATCACGGTTGAGATGGGAAGAGGGCAGCAACCTTATTTCAACACCCGATGCTGAGATGGGAAGAGGGCAGCAACCTTATTTCAACACCAATACGGTGAGATGGGAAGAGGGCAGCAACCTTTCAACCACGCAGTGAGATGGGAAGAGGGCAGCAACCTTATTTCAACACCGATACGGTGAGATGGGAAGAGGGCAGCAACCTTATTTCAACACCGACGGTGAGATGGGAAGAGGGCAACCTTATTTCAACAAGAGGGGCAGAAAGCGGTGAGATGGGAAGAGGGCAGCAACCTTATTTCAACACCGATACGGGTGAGATGGGAAGAGGGCAGCAACCTTATTTCAACACCGGTGAGATGGGAGAGGGCAACGACCTTATTTGAGATGGGTTGGGAAGGGCAGCAACCTTATTTCAACACCGACCTTTACAACACCGACACGGTGAGATGGGAAGAGGGCAGCAACCTTATTTCAACACCGACGGTGAGATGGGAAGAGGGCAATGACCTTATTTCAACACCGATACGGTGAGATGGCAGCAACCTTATTTCAACAATACGGTGAGATGGGAAGGGGCAGCAACCTTATTTCAACAGCGGTGAGATGGGAAGAGGGCACCTTATTTCAACACCGTCGCGGTGAGATGGGAAGAGGGCAGCAACCTTATTTCAACACCGATACGGTGGAGATGGGAAGAGGCAGCAACCTTATTTCAACACCGTCTACGGGTGAGATGGGAAGAGGGCAGCAACCTTATTTCAACACCGATTTAGCGGTGAGATGGGAAGAGGCAGCAACCTTATTTCAACACTGATACTTGAGATGGGAAGAGGGCAGCAACCTTATTTCAAACCGATCACGGTGAGATGGGAAGAGGGCAGCAACCTTATTTCAACACCGATACGGTGAGATGGAAGAGGGCAGCAACCTTATTTCAACACTGATCACGGGTGAGATGGGAAGAGGGCAGCGATACGGGTGAGATGGGAAGAGGAAAATGACCTTATTTCAACACCGGTGAGATGGGAGAGGGGGCAGGTGAGATGGGAAGAGGGCAGCAACCTTATTTCAACACCGATACGGTGAGATGGGAAGAGCAGCAGCGACCTTATTTCAACACCGATTTCGGGTGAGATGGGAAGAGGGCAGCAACCTTATTTCAACACCGATTACGGTGAGATGGGAAGAGGGCAGCAACCTTATTTCAACACCCGATACGGTGAGATGGGAAGAGGGAGCAACCTTATTTCAACACCGATACGGTGAGATGGGAAGAGGGCAGCGACCTTATTTCAACACCGATACGGTGAGATGGGAAGAGGGTAGCGACCTTATTTCAACACCGATGGGAGATGGGAAGAGGGCAGCGACCTTATTTCAACACCCGATGGGAAGAAAGCGACCTTGTTCAACGTGAGATGGGAAGAGGGCAGCAACCTTATTTCAACAACACCGATTTCAACGGTGAGATGGGAAGAGGAAAGATTCTGTGTGATGGGAAGAGGGCAGCAACCTTATTTCGGTGAGATGGGAAGAGGGCACACCTTATTTCAACACCACCGATATGGTGAGATGGGAAGAGGGGCAGCAACCTTATTTCAACACCCGTTACGATTGAGATGGGAAGAGGGCAGCAACCTTATTTTCAACACCCGATACGGTGAGATGGGAAGAGGGCAGCAACCTTATTTCAACACCCGATACGGTGAGATGGGAAGAGGGCAGCAACCTTATTTCAACTTACGGTGAGATGGGAAGAGGGCAGCAACCTTATTTCAACACCGATACGGTGAGATGGGAAGAGAGGGCAGCAACCTTATTTCAACACCCGATCTGGTGAGATGGGAAGAGGGCAGCGATACGGTGAGATGGGAAGAAGCAACCTTATTTCAACACCGATACGGTGAGATGGGAAGAGGGCAGCAACCTTATTTCAACCCTCGATACGGTGAGATGGGAAGAGGGCAGCAACCTTATTTCAACACCGGAAGATGGGAAGAGGGCAGCAACCTTATTTCAACACCCGACACGGGTGAGATGGGAAGAGGGCAGCAACCTTATTTCAACACCCGTGTGAGATGGGAAGAGGGCAGCAACCTTATTTCAACACCGGCGGTGAGATGGGAAGAGGGCAGCAACCTTATTTCAACACCGATGGTGAGATGGAAGAGGGCAGCAACCTTATTTCAACGACTGACGTGAGATGGGAAGAGGGTAGCGACCTTATTTCAACACCGATACGGTGAGATGGGAAGAGGGCAGCAACCTTATTTCAACACCGATACGGTGAGATGGGAAGAGGGCAGCAACCTTATTTCAACACCGATACGGTGAGATGGGAAGAGGGCAGCAACCTTATTTCAACACCGATATGGTGAGATGGGAAGAGGGCAGCAACCTTATTTCAACACCGATACGGTGAGATGGGAAGAGGGCAGCAACATTGGGTGTGATGGGAAGAGGGCAGCAACCTATTTCAACACCGATACGGTGAGATGGGAAGAGGGCAGCAACCTTATACGGTGAGATGGGAGATGGGAAGAGGGCAGCAACCTTATTTCAACACCGTTACGGTGAGATGGGAAGAGGGCAGCAACCTTATTTCAACACCAATATGGTGAGATTTCAACCTTATTTCAACACCGATACGGTGAGATGGGAAGAGGGCAGCAACCTTATTTCAACACCGATACGGTGAGATGGGAAGAGGGCAGCAACCTTATTTCAACACCCCGGTGAGATGGGAAGACGGTGAGATGAGATGGGAAGAGGGCAGCAACCTTATTTCAACACCGATACGGTGAGATGGGAAGAGGGCAGCAACCTTATTTCAACACCGATATGGTGAGATGGGAAAGGGCAACAACCTTAGGGCGGTGAGATGGGAAGAGGGCAGCAACCTTATTTCAACACCGATATGGTGAGATGGGAAGAGGGCAGCAACCTTATTTCAACACCGATACGGTGAGATGGGAAGAGGGCAGCAACCTTATTTCAACACCGATACGGTGAGATGGGAAGAGGGCAGCGACCTTATTTCAACACCGTTACGGTGAGATGGGAAGAGGGCAGCAACCTTATTTCAACACCGATACGGTGAGATGGGAAGAGGGCAGCAACCTTATTTCAACACCGATACGGTGAGATGGGAAGAGGGCAGCAACCTTATTTCAACACCGATACGGTGAGATGGGAAGAGGGCAGCAACCTTATTTCAACACCGATACGGTGAGATGGGAAGAGGGCAGCAACCTTATTTCAACACCGATACGGTGAGATGGGAAGAGGAAAGCGACCTTATTTCAACACCGATACGGTGAGATGGGAAGAGGGCAGCAACCTTATTTCAACACCGATACGGTGAGATGGGAAGAGGGCAGCAACCTTATTTCAACACCGATACGGTGAGATGGGAAGAGGGCAGCAACCTTATTTCAACACCATACGGTGAGATGGGAAGAGGGCAGCAACCTTATTTCAACACCGATACGGTGAGATGGGAAGAGGGCAGCAACCTTATTTCAACACCGTTATGGTGAGATGGGAAGAGGGCAGCAACCTTATTTCAACACCGATTACGGTGAGATGGGAAGAGGGGCAGCAACCTTATTTTACGGTGAGATGGGAAGAGGGCAGCAACCTTATTTCAACACCGATGGGACGGTGAGATGGGAAGAGGGACCGATCACGGTGAGATGGGAAGAGGGCAGCAACCTTATTTCAACACCGATACGGTGAGATGGGAAGAGGGCAGCAACCTTATTTCAACACCGATACGGTGAGATGGGAAGAGGGCAGCAACCTTATTTCAACACCGGTGAGATGGGAAGAGGGCAGCAACCTTATTTCAACACCGATACGGTGAGATGGGAAGAGGGCAGCAACCTTATTTCAACACCGGGAGATGGGAAGAGGGCAGCAACCTTATTTCAACACCGATACGGTGAGATGGGAAGAGGGCAGCAACCTTATTTCAACAACACCAGCAACCTTATTTCAACACAATCGGTGAGATGGGAAGAGGGCAGCAACCTTATTTGAGATGGGAGATGGGAAGAGGGCAGCAACCTTATTTCAACACCGATACGGTGAGATGGGAAGAGGGCAGCAACCTTATTTCAACACCCGGCGACGGTGAGATGGGAAGAGGGCAGCAACCTTATTTCAACACCGATACGGTGAGATGGGAAGAGGGCAGCAACCTTATTTCAACACCGACACGGTGAGATGGGAAGAGGGCAGCAACCTTATTTCAACACCGATACGGTGAGATGGGAAGAGGGCAGCAACCTTATTTCAACACCGATCACGGTGAGATGGGAAGAGGGCAGCAACCTTATTTCAACACCGACACGGTGAGATGGGAAGAGGGCAGCAACCTTATTTCAACACCGATACGTGAGATGGGAAGAGGGCAGCAACCTTATTTCAACACCCGACACGGTGAGATGGGAAGAGGGCAGCAACCTTATTTCAACACCGATACGGTGAGATGGGAAGAGGGCAGCAACCTTATTTCAACACCGATATGGTGAGATGGGAAGAGGGCAGCAACCTTATTTCAACACCGTGAGATGGGAAGAGGGCAGTGAGATGGGAAGAGGGCAGCAACCTTATTTCAACACCGATACGGTGAGATGGGAAGAGGGCAGCAACCTTATTTCAACACCGATACGGTGAGATGGGAAGAGGGCAGCAACCTTATTTCAACACCGATACGGTGAGATGGGAAGAGGGCAGCAACCTTATTTCAACACCGAGCACGGTGAGATGGGAAGAGGGCAGCAACCTATTTCAACACTGAAGGATGGGAAGAGAACAGCAACCTTATTTCAACCGGTGAGATGGGAAGAGGGCAGCAACCGGGTGAGATGGGAAGAGGGCAGCAACCTTATTTCAACACCGATACGGTGAGATGGGAAGAGGGCAGCGACCTTATTTCAACACCGATACGGTGAGATGGGAAGAGGGCAGCAACCTTATTTCAACACCGATACGGTGAGATGGGAAGAGGGCAGCAACCTTATTTCAACACCGATACGGTGAGATGGGAAGAGGGCAGCAACCTTATTTCAACACCGATACGGTGAGATGGGAAGAGGGCAGCAACCTTATTTCAACACCGGTGAGATACGGTGAGATGGGAAGAGGGCAGCAACCTTATTTCAACACCCGATACGGTGAGATGGGAAGAGGGCAGCAACCTTATTTCAACACCGATCACGGTGAGATGGGAAGAGGGCAGCAACCTTATTTCAACACGATACGGTGAGATGGGAAGAGGGCAGCAACCTTATTTCAACACCGATACGGTGAGATGGGAAGAGGGCAGCGACCTTATTTCAACACCGTTACGGTGAGATGGGAAGAGGGCAGCAACCTTATTTCAACACCGATACGGTGAGATGGGAAGAGGGCAGCAACCTTATTTCAACACCGATACGGTGAGATGGGAAGAGGGCAGCAACCTTATTTCAACACCGATACGGTGAGATGGGAAGAGGGGCAACCTTATTTCAAGATGGGAAGAGGGCAGCAACCTTATTTGGGAAGGGGCAGCAACACCGAACGGTGAGATGGGAAGAGGGCAGCGACCTTATTTCAACACCGACACGGTGAGATGGGAAGAGGGCAGCAACCTTATTTCAACACCGTGCACGGTGTGAGATGGGAAGAGGGCAGCAACCTTATTTCAACACCGATACGGTGAGATGGGAAGAGGGCAGCAACCTTATTTCAACACCGACACGGTGAGATGGGAAGAGGGCAGCAACCTTATTTCAACACACCGATACGGTGAGATGGGAAGAGGGCAGCAACCTTATTTCAACAACGCCACGGTGAGATGGGAAGAGGGCAGCAACCTTATTTCAACACCGATACGGTGAGATGGGAAGAGGGCAGCAACCTTATTTCAACACTGATACGGTGAGATGGGAAGAGGGCAGCAACCTTATTTCAACACCGATACGGTGAGATGGGAAGAGGGCAGCAACCTTATTTCAACACCGATACGGTGAGATGGGAAGAGGGCAGCAACCTTATTTCAACACCGATTACGGTGAGATGGGAAGAGGGCAGGCAACCTTATTTCAACACCGATCACGGTGAGATGGGAAGAGGGCAGCAACCTTATTTCAACACCGATACGGTGAGATGGGAAGAGGGCAGCAACCTTATTTCAACACCGATACGGTGAGATGGGAAGAGGGCAGCAACCTTATTTCAACAACACCGATACGGTGAGATGGGAAGAGGGCAGCAACCTTATTTCAACACCGATACGGTGAGATGGGAAGAGACGGTGAGATGGGAAGAGGGCAGCAACCTTATTTCAACACCGATACGGTGAGATGGGAAGAGGGCAGCAACCTTATTTCAACACGACACGGTGAGATGGGAAGAGGGCAGCAACCTTATTTCAACACCGATACGGTGAGATGGGAAGAGGGCAGCAACCTTATTTCAACACCGATCACGGTGAGATGGGAAGAGGGCAGCAACCTTATTTCAACACCGATACGGTGAGATGGGAAGAGGGCAGCAACCTTATTTCAACACCGATACGGTGAGATGGGAAGAGGGCAGCAACCTTATTTCAACACCGATACGGTGAGATGGGAAGAGGGCAGCAACCTTATTTCAACACCGATACGGTGAGATGGGAAGAGGGCAGCAACCTTATTTCAACACCGATATGGTGAGATGGGAAGAGGGCAGCAACCTTATTTCAACACCGATACGGTGAGATGGGAAGAGGGCAGCAACCTTATTTCAACACCGATACGGTGAGATGGGAAGAGGGCAGCAACCTTATTTCAACACGATACGGTGAGATGGGAAGAGGGCAGCAACCTTATTTCAACACCGATACGGTGAGATGGGAAGAGGGCAGCAACCTTATTTCAACACCGATACGGTGAGATGGGAAGAGGGCAGCAACCTTATTTCAACACCGTTATGGTGAGATGGGAAGAGGGCAGCAACCTTATTTCAACACCGTCATGGGTGAGATGGGAAGAGGGCAGCAACCTTATTTCAACACCGATACGGTGAGATGGGAAGAGGGCAGCAACCTTATTTCAACACCGATACGGTGAGATGGGAAGAGGGCAGCAACCTTATTTCAACACCGATATGGTGAGATGGGAAGAGGGGCAACCTTATTTCAACACCGATATGGTGAGATGGGAAGAGGGCAGCAACCTTATTTCAACACCGATACGGTGAGATGGGAAGAGGGCAGCAACCTTATTTCAACACCGATACGGTGAGATGGGAAGAGGGCAGGACCTTATTTCAACACCGATACAGCAACCTTATTTCAACACCGATACGGTGAGATGGGAAAGAGGGCAGCAACCTTATTTCAACACCGATACGGTGAGATGGGAAGAGGGCAGCAACCTTATTTCAACAGATGTGAGATGGGAAGAGGGCAGCAACCTTATTTCAACACCGATAATGGTGAGATGGGAAGAGGGCAGCAACCTTATTTCAACACCGATACGGTGAGATGGGAAGAGGGCAGCAACCTTATTTCAACACCGATACGGTGAGATGGGAAGAGGGCAGCAACCTTATTTCAACACCGATACGGTGAGAGATGGGAAGAGGGCAGCAACCTTATTTCAACACCGAGCACGGTGAGATGGGAAGAGGGCAGCGACCTTATTTCAACTCCGATACGGTGAGATGGGAAGAGGGCAGCAACCTTATTTCAACACCGATACGGTGAGATGGGAAGAAGGCAGCAACCTTATTTCAACACCGATACGGTGAGATGGGAAGAGGGCAGCAACCTTATTTCAACACACGTCTGATTGAGATGGGAAGAAGGGCAGCAACCTTATTTCAACACCAATGCTGTGAGATGGGAAGAGGGCAGCAGACCTTATTTCAGCACCGATGCGGTGAAGGATGGGAAGAGGGCAAGCAACCTTGTTTCAAGCTTACCCGATCACGGTGAGATGGGAAGAGGGCGGCAACGCCCGACACCAGCACCCGATCACGTTGAGATGGGAAGAGGCAGCAACCTTATTTCAGCACCGATCACGGTGAGATGGGAAGAGGGCAGCAACGCTGGCTAACCCGATACAGTGAGATGGGAAGAGGGCAGCAACCTTATTTCAACACCCGATCACGGTGAGATGGGAAGAGGGCATCAACCTTATTTCTTGATGCGGTGAGGATGGGAAGAGGGCAGCGACCTTATTTCAACACGATGCTGGAAGGTTGGGAGAGAGGGCAGCAACCTTATTTCAACACCGATCGGTGAGATCAGCAACATTATTTCGATGGGAAGAGGGAGCGACGTATTTCAAACGTCACGGGTGAGATCTGGTGAGATGGGAAGGGCAGCAACCTTATTTCAGCACCGTCACGATTGAGATGGAAGAGAAAGCTACATATTTCAACCTTATTTCCAACGCTGAATCACGATATGAGATGGAAGAGGGCAGCAACCTTATTTCAACACCCGATCACGGTGAGATGGAAGAGGGCAGCAGCCTTATTTCAATCACCCGTCACGGTGCGATGGGAAGGCTGCACTGCTTACGTCTTTGGTGAGATGGAAGAGGCGACCTTATTTAACACGTCACGGTGAGATGGGAAGAGGGCACGGTGAGATGAGGGAAAGAGGGCAGCGACCTTATTTCAACCGTTCACAGTGAGATGGGAAGAGAAAGCAACCTTATTTCAACACCAATCACGGTGAGATGGGAAGAGGTAACCTTAAAGCATGGTGAGTCAAGCGTACTTATTTCACTCACCATTCTGGTGAGATGGAAAGGGCAGCAACCTTATTTCAGCACCCGGTGAGATCAACCTTATTTCAACACCGACACGGTGAGATGGAAGAGGGCAGCAACCTTATTTCAACCCGATCACGGTGAGATGGGAAGAGGGAGATGGGAAGAGCCTGTTCAACACCGATACGGTGAGATGGGAAGAGGCAACACCGAGCGTGAGATTATTTCAACACCGACACGGTGAGATGGGAAGAGGAAAGCAACCTTTCAACATCGATACGGTGAGATGGGAAGCAGCAACCTTATTTCAGCACCGATATGGTGAAATGGGAAGAGGGCAGCAACCTTATTTCAACACCGATCACGGTGAGATGGGAAGAGGGCAGCGACCTTATTTCATCACCGATACGGTGAGATGGGAAGAGGAAAGCAACACTTATTTCAACACCGTTACGGTGAGATGGGAAGAGGAAAGCAACCTTATTTCAACACCCGACACGGTGAGATGGGAAGAGGGCAGGCAGCAACCTTATTTCAACACCAATACAGTGAGATGGGAAGAGGAAAGCAACCTTATTTCAAATAATCGGTACAGATGGGAAGAGGGCAGCAACCTTATTTCAACACCAATACATTACGGTGTGAGATGGGAAGAGAGAACGGTGACAAAGAGGGCGACCTTATTTCAACACCATTTACGGTGAGATGGGAAGAGGGCAGGGAAGATGGGAAGAGGGCAATCACTAAACAATACTGTTATTTCAACACCGATACGGGTGAGATGGGAAGAGGGCAGCAACCTTATTTCAACACGATACGGTGAGATGGAAGAGGGCGACCTTATTTCAAACGGTGTGATTATTTCAACACCGATACGGTGAGATGGGAAGAGGGCAGAAACCTTATTTCAACCGATACGGTGAGATGGGAAGAGGGCAGCAACCTTATTTCAACACCTGATACGGTGAGATGGGAAGAGGGCAGCAACCTTATTTCAACACCGATACGGTGAGATAGGGAAGAGGGCAGCAACCTTATTTCAACACCTGGTGAGATGGGAAGAGGGCAGCAACCTTATTTCAACAATCGATACGGAGATGGGAAGAGGGCAGGCAACCTTATTTCAACCCCGAGCACGGTGAGATGGGAAGAGGGCAGCAACCTTATTTCAACAATCGACACGGTGAGATGGGAAGAGGGCAGCAACCTTTTCAACAATCGATACGGTGAGATGGGAAGAGGGCAGCGACCTTATTTCAACACCAATACGGTGAGATGGGAAGAGGGCAGCAACCTTATTTCAACACTGACACGGTGAGATGGGAAGAGGGCAGCAACCTTATTTCAACACAGATACGGTGAGATGGGAAGAGGGCAGCAACCTTATTTCAACACTGATACGGTGAGATGGGAAGAGGGCAGCAACCTTATTTCAACACAGATACGGTGAGATGGGAAGAGGGCAGCAACCTTATTTCAACACCGACACGGTGAGATGGGAAGAGGGCAGCAACCTTATTTCAACACCCGACACGGGTGAGGATGGGAAGAGGGCAGCAACCTTATTTCAACTTACCGATACGGTGAGATGGGAAGAGGGCAGCGACCTTATTTCAACACCGATACGGTGAGATGGGAAGAGGGCAGCAACCTTATTTCAACACCGATCACGGTGAGATGGGAAGAGGGCAGCAACCTTATTTCAACACCGATACGTGAGATGGAAAGGGCAGCAACCTTATTTCAACACTGATGCGGTGAGATTATTATTGAGATGGTGAGAGAAGGGCAGCAACCTTATTTCAACACCGATACGGTGAGATGGGAAGAGGGCAGCAACCTTATTTCAACACACGAGATGGGAAGATGGAAGAGGAAATGACCTTATTTCAACACCGGTGAGATGGGAAGAGGCAGCAACCTTATTTCAACACCGATACTGGTGAGATGGGAAGAGGGTAGCGACCTTATTTCAACACCAATACGGTGAGATGGGAAGAGGGCAGCAACCTTATTTCAACACCGATCTCGGTGAGATGGGAAGAGGGCAGCAACCTTATTTCAACACCGATACGGTGAGATGGGAAGAGGAAAGCAACCTTATTTCAACACCGAAACGGTGAGATGGGAAGAGGGCAGCAACCTTATTTCAACACCGAAACGGTGAGATGGGAAGAGGGCAGCAACCTTATTTCCAACACACCGGTTGAGATTCTGGGTGAGATGGGAAGAGGGCAGCAACCTTATTTCAACAATCGACGGTGAGAGATGGGGAAGAGGGCAGCAACCTTATTTCAACACCCGTCACGGTGAGATGGGAAGAGGGCAGCAACCTTATTTCAACACCGATACGGTGAGATGGGAAGAGGGCAGCAACCTTATTTCAACACCGATACGGTGAGATGGGAAGAGGGCAGCGACCTTATTTCAACACCGATACGGTGAGATGGGAAGAGGGCAGCAACCTTATTTCAACACCGATACGGTGAGATGGGAAGAGGCAGCAACCTTATTTCAACACGGGTGAGATGGGAAGAGGGCAGTGACCTTATTTCAACAACGGTGAGATGGGAAGAGGGCAGCAACCTTATTTCAACACCGATCACGGTGAGATGGGAAGAGGGCAGCAACCTTATTTCAACACCCGTTCACGGTGAGATGGGAAGAGGGCAGCAACCTTATTTCAACACCGATACGGTGAGATGGAAGAGGGGCAACCTTATTTCAACACGTTACGGTGAGATGGGAAGAGGGCATTTCAACAACGGTGAGATGGGAAGAGGGCAGAAACTTTATTTCAACAATCGATACGGTGAGATGGGAAGAGGGCAGCAACCTTATTTCAACACCGATACGGTGAGATGGGGAAGAGGGCAGCCACCTTATTTCAACACCGATTAACGGTGAGATGGGAAGAGGGCAGCAACCTTATTTCAACACCGACGACGGGTGATGGGAAGAGGGGCAGTGAGATGGGAAGAGGGCAGCAACCTTATTTCAACACCCGACACGGTGAGATGGGAAGAGGGCAGCGACCTTATTTCAACACCGATACGGTGAGATGGGAAGAGGGCAGCAACCTTATTTCAACACCGTTATGGTGAGATGGGAAGAGGGCAGCAACCTTATTTCAACACCGATACGGTGAGATGGGAAGAGGGCAGCAACCTTATTTCAACACCGATACGGTGAGATGGGAAGAGGGCAGCAACCTTATTTCAACACCGATACGGGTGAGATGGGAAGAGGCAGCAACCTTATTTCAACACCGATACGGTGAGATGGGAAGAGGGCAGCAACCTTATTTCAACACCGATACAGTGAGATGGGAAAGAAGGAAGCGACCTTATTTTAACACCGTTGCGGTGAGATGGAAGGGCAGCAACCTTATTTCAACACCGATGCGGTGAGGATGGGAAGAGGGCAGCAGCCTTATTTCAACACCCGAAATGCGGTGAGATGGGAAGAGGACCTTATTTCACACCTCGGTGAGATTTCAAGCTACCTTGACAACGTCTGGTGAAATGGGAAGAGGGCAGCAACCTTATTTCAGCACCCGATATGGTGCGATGGAAAGGGCAGCAACCTTATTTCAACACCGATCACGGTGAGATGGGAAGAAAGGGCAGCAACCTTATTTCATCCCGAATCACGGTGAGATGGGAAGAGAAGCGACCTTATTTCAACACGATACGGTGAGATGGGAAAGAGAAGCAACCTTATTTCAACACTGTCACGATTGAGATGGGAAGATGGCTATTTCAACACCAATGCGATGAGATGGGGGAAAGCAACCTTATTTCAACACCGATACGGTGAGATGGGAAGAGGAAGCAACCTTATTTCAACACCAATCACGGTGAGATGGGAAGAGGGCAGCAACCTTATTTCAACACCTGATATGGTGAGATGGGAAGAGAAGCAACCTTATTTCCAACACCATACGGTGAGATGGAAGAGAGCAGCAACCTTATTTCAACACGTTCCCGGTGAGATGGGAGGGCAGCAACCTTGTTTCAACACCGTTACTTTTGAGATGGGAAGAGGGCAGCAACCTTATTTCAACACACGTCTGGTGAATGGGAAGAAGGGCAGCAACCTTATTTCAACACCAATGCTGTGAGATGGGAAGAGGGCGACCTTATTTCAGCACCGATGCGGTGAAGATGGGAAAGGGCAGCAACCTTATTTCAACTTACCCGTCACGGTGAGATGGGAAGAGGGTAGCGACCTTATTTCAGCACCCGAAAGCGGTGAGATGGGAAGAGGGCAGCAACCTTATTTCAGCACCGATTGGTGAGATGGGAAGAGGGCGGCAGCCTTATTTCAACACCCGATACAGTGAGATGGGAAGAGGGCGACAACCTTATTTCAACACCCGATGTCACGGTGAGATGGGAAGAGGGCATCAACCTTATTTCTTGATGCGGTGAGGATGGGAAGAGGGCAGCGACCTTATTTCAACACGGCTGGAAGATGGGAAGAGGGCAGCAACCTTATTTCAACACCGATGGGGTGAGGATGGGGAAGAGGGCGACCGTTCTGGTGAGATGGGAAGGGCAGCAACCTTATTTCAGCACCGGTGAAGATGGGAAAGGACGTAACCTTATTTCAACACTGAATCACGGTGAGATGGGAAGAGGGCAGCAACCTTATTTCAACACCCGATCGGTGAGATGGAAGAGGGCAGCAGCCTTATTTCAATTACCCGTTATGGTGCGATGGGAAGGGCAGCAGCAACCTTATTTCAACACGATGCGGTGAGATGGGGAAGAGGGCAGCAACCTTATTTCCAACCGTTCGGTGAGATGGGAAGAGGGCAGCAACCTTATTTCAACACCCGTCACGGTGAGATGGGAAGAGGAAAGCGACCTTACAAGCACTGATGCGGTGAGATGGAAGAGGGCAGCAACCTTATTTCCAACACGGTGAGATGGGAAGATTGTGATGGGAGATGGGAAGGGCAGCAACCTTATTTCCAACACCCGATACGGTGAGATGGGAAGAGGGCAGCAACCTTATTTCCAACCGATATGGTGAGATGGGAAGGAAAATGACCTTATTCAACACCGTTACGGTGAGATGGTGATGCAGCAACCTTATTTCAACACGACTGAGATGGGAAGAGGTAGCAACCTTACTGATACGGTGAGATGGGGAAGGGCCGAAGCCTTATTTCAACACCGATGCGGTGAGATGGGAAGGGTAGCGTGCCTTATTTCAGCACCGTGCGGGAGATGGAGAGGGCAGCAACCTTATTTCCAGCGATCGATTGAGATGGAAAGAGAGAATGACCTTATTCAACACCGTCGGTGTGAGATGGGAAGAAGGCAGCAACCTTATTTCAACACTGATGGTGAAGGATGGGAAGAGGGCAGCAACCTTATTTCAACACGTCACGGTGAGATGGGAAAGAGGGCGGCAACCTTATTTCAACACCGATACGGTGAGATGGGAAGAGGCAGCGACCTTATTTCAACACGACACGGTGAGATGCAGGTGCGATGCGGTGGAGATGGGAAGAGGGGCATGACCTTATTTCAACCTGACGGTGAAGATGGGAAGGGCAGCACCTTATTTCAACACCGATCACGGTGAGATGGGAAAGAGGGCAGCGACCTTATTTCAACACGTCCGGTCGATTGAGATGGGAAGAGGGCAGCAACCTTATTTCAACACCGTTATGGTGAGATGGAAGAGGGCAGCAACCTTGTTCAACACCCGATCACGGTGAGATGGGAAAGGAGCGGTCAACACCGATGCGGTGAGATGGGAAGGGCAGTGACCTTATTTCAACACCCGTTACGGTGAGATGGGAAGAAGGCAGCGACCTTATTTCAGCACTGATACTGTGAGATGGAAGAGGGCAGCGACCTTATTTCAACACCGAGCACGGTGAGATGGGAAGAGGGCAGTAACCTTATTTCAACATCGATACGGTGAGATGGGAAGAGGGCAGCAACCTTATTTCAACACCGTTCACGGTGAGATGGGAAGAGGGCAGCAACCTTATTTCAACAATCGATACGTGAGATGGGAAGAGGGCAGCACCTTATTTCAACACTGATGCTGGTGAGATGGGAAGAGGAAGAAACCTTATTTCAACACCGATACGGTGAGATGGGAAGAGGGCAGCAACCTTATTTCAACACCGATCACGGTGAGATGGAAGAGGCAGCAACCTTATTTCAACACCGATAGGAAAGGTGAACCTTATGGGTGAGATGGGAAGGGCAGCAACCTTATTTCAACATAATATGGTGAGATGGGAAGAGGGCGGCAACCTTATTTCAGCACCGATACGGTGAGATGGGGAAGAGGGGCAACCTTATTTCAACCCGTTACGTGAGATGGGAAGAGGAAAGCGACCTTATTTCAACACCGATACGATGTGAGATGGGAAGAGGGCAGCAACCTTATTTCAACACCAATACGGTGAGATGGGAAGAGGGCAGCAACCTTATTTCAACACTGATACGGTGAGATGGGAAGAGGGCGGCAACCTTATTTCAACACCGTCACAGTGAGATGGGAAGAGGGCAGCAACCTTATTTCAACACCGATACGGTGAGATGGGAAGAGGGCAGCAACCTTTATTTCAACACTGAGATGGTGAGATGGGGAAGAGGAGCAGCAACCTTATTTCAACACCCATACGGTGAGATTCGTTATGGTTATTTGATGGGAAGAGGGCAGCAACCTTATTTCAACACCGAGCACGGTGAGATGGGAAGAGGGCAGCAACCTTATTTCAACACCGATACGGTGAGATGGGAAGAGGGCAGTAACCTTATTTCAACACCGTTCACGGTGAGATGGGAAGAGGGGCAACCTTATTTCAACACCCAATACTGTGAGATGGGAAGAGGGCAGCAACCTTATTTCAACACGATGCGGTGAGATGGGAGAGGGGCAGCAACCTTATTTCAACACCGATAATGGTGAGATGGGAAGAGGGCAGCAACCTTATTTCAACACCGATACTGTGAGATGGGAAGAGGGCAGCAACCTTATTTCAACACCCGATCACGGTGAGATGGGAAGAGGCAGCAACCTTATTTCAACACCGATACGGGTGAGATGGGAAGAAGGGCAGCAACCTTATTTCAACACCGATACAGTGAGATGGGAAGAGGGCAGCAACCTTATTTCAACAACCGATACGGTGAGATGGGAAGAGGCAGCAACCTTATTTCAACACCGATGCGGTGAGATGGGAAGAGGCAGCAACCTTATTTCAACACCGATACAGTGAGATGGGAAGAGGGCAGCAACCTTATTTCAACACGATACGGTGAGATGGGAAGAGGGGCAGCGACCTTATTTCAACACCGTTATGGTGAGATGGGAAGAAGGGCAGCAACCTTATTTCCAACACGGTGAGATGGGAAGAGACGGTGAGATGGGAAGAGGGCAGCAACCTTATTTCAACACCGTTATGGTGAGATGAGATGGGAAGAGGGCAGCAACTTATTTCAACACCGATACGGTGAGATGGGAAGAGGGCAGCAACCTTATTTCAACACCCGATGCAGTGTGAGATGGAAGGAGGACGTAACCTTATTTCAACACCGATACGGTGAGATGGGAAGAGGGCAGCAACCTTATTTCAACACCGATACGGTGAGATGGGAAGAGGGCAGCAACCTTATTTCAACACCGATATGGTGAGATGGGAAGAGGAAAGCGACCTTATTTCAACACCATTACGGTGTGATGGGAAGAGGGCAGCAACCTTATTTCAACACCGATCTTTGAGATGGGGATGGGAAGAGGGCAGCAACCTTATTTCAACACCGATACGGTGAGATGGGAAGAGGGCAGCAACCTTATTTCAACACCGGGAGCACGGTGAGATGGGAAGAGGGCAGCAACCTTATTTCAACACCGTTACGGTGAGATGGGAAGAGGGCAGCAACCTTATTTCAACACCCGGTGAGATGGGAAGAGGGCAGCAACCTTATTTCCAACACCGATGGATGGGAAGTTGAGATGGGGAAGGGAAGAGGCAGACCTTATTTCAACACCGAGACGGTGAGATGGGAAGAGGGCAGCAACCTTATTTCAACACCGATCACGGTGAGATGGGAAGAGGGGCAGCAACCTTATTTCAACACCGTTATGGTGAGATGGGAAGAGGGCAGCAACCTTATTTCAACACCGATGCGGGTGAGATGGGAAGAGGGGCAACCTTATTTCAACACCTTATGGTGAGATCAACAGCAACCGACACAAGAGGGCAGCAGCTCTTATTTTCAACACCGGTGAGATGGGAAGAGAAAGCGACTTATTTCAACACCGACGTTTGAGATGGGAAGAGGGCAGCAACCTTATTTCAACACCGATACGGTGAGATGGGAAGAGGGCAGCAACCTTATTTCAACACTAAACGGTGAGATGGGAAGAGGGCAGCAACCTTATTTCAACCCGATACGTGTGAGATGGGAAGAGGGCAGCAACCTTATTTCAACACCGATACGGTGAGATGGGAAGAGGAAAGTGACCTTATTTCACCATTACCGATGGGAATCGGTGAGATGGGAAGAGGGCAGCAACCTTATTTCAACACCGATACTTTGGTGAGATGGGAAGAGGGCAGCAACCTTATTTCAACACCGATACGGTGAGATGGGAAGAGGGCAGCAACCTTATTTCAACACCGTTACGGTGAGATGGGAAGAGGGCAGCAACCTTATTTCAACACCGATACGGTTGAGATGGGAAGAGGACGTAACCTTATTTCAACACGACACGGTGAGATGGGAAGAGGGCAGCAACCTTATTTCAACACCGACACGGTGAGATGGGAAGAGGGCAGCAACCTTATTTCAACAACGGTGAGATGGGAAGAGGGCAGCAACCTTATTTACGGGAGATGGGAAGAGGGGCAGCAACCTTATTTCAACACCAATACTGTGAGATGGAAGAGGGCAGTGTATTTCAACAATCGACAGTGAGATGGGAAGAGGCAGCAACCTTATTTCAACACCGACACGGTGAGATGGGAAGAGGTGGGAAGAGGGCAGCAACCTTATTTCAACACCGATACGGTGAGATGGGAAGAGGGCAGCAACCTTATTTCAACACCGACACGTGAGATGGGAAGAGGGCAGCAACCTTATTTCAACACGATACAGTGAGATGGGAAGAGGGCAGCAACTTTATTTCAACACCGGTCACGGGTGAGATGGGAAGAGGGCAGCAACCTTATTTCAACACCGATACGGTGAGATGGGAAGAGGGCAGCAACCTTATTTCAACACCGATACGTGAGATGGGAAGAGGGCAGCAACCTTATTTCAATACCGATACGGTGAGATGGGAAGAGGGCAACCTTATTTCAACACCGTTACGGTGAGATGGGAAGAGGGCAGCAACCTTATTTCAACACCAATACGGTGAGATGGGAAGAGGGCAGCAACCTTATTTCAACACCGATACTGTGAGTTGGGAAGAGGGCAGCAACCTTATTTCAACACCGATACGGTGAGTTGGGAAGAGGGCAGCGACCTTATTTCAACACCGACACGGTGAGATGGGAAGAGGGCAGCAACCTTATTTCAACACCGAGCAGCGGTGAGATGGGAAGAGGGCAGCAACCTTATTTCAACATCGATACGGTGAGATGGGAAGAGGGCAGCAACCTTATTTCAACACCGTCACGGTGAGATGGGAAGAGGGCAGCGACCTTATTTCAACACCGATACGGTGAGATGGGAAGAGGGCAGCAACCTTATTTCAACACCCGATACGGTGAGATGGGAAGAGGGCAGCAACCTTATTTCAACACCGACACGGTGAGATGGGAAGAGGGCAGTAACCTTATTTCAACACCGATATGGTGAGATGGGAAGAGGAAAGTGACCTTATTTCAACACCGATACGGTGAGATGGGAAGAGGGCAGCGACCTTATTTCAACACCGATCGAGATGGGGTGAGATGGGAAGAGGGCAGCAACCTTATTTCAACACCGTTACGGTGAGATGGGAAGAGGCAGCAACCTTATTTCAACACCGATACGGTGAGATGGGAAGAGGGCAGCAACCTTATTTCAACACCGATACGGTGAGATGAAGAGGGGACCTTATTTCAACAATCAAACGGTGAGATGGGAAGAGGGCAGCAACCTTATTTCAACACCGTCTACGGTGAGATGGGAAGAGGGCAGCAACCTTATTTCAACACCGATACGGGTGAGATGGGAAGAGGGCAGCAACCTTATTTCAACATCGTCACGGTGAGATGGGAAGAGGGCAGATGGGAGATGGGAAGAGGGCAGCAACCTTATTTCAACACCGATACGGTGAGATGGGAAGAGGGCAGCAACCTTATTTCAACAATCGATACGGGTGAGATGGGAAGAGGGCAGCAACCTTATTTCAACACCGATACGGTGAGATGGGAAGAGGGCAGCAACCTTATTTCAACACCGACACGGTGAGATGGGAAGAGGGCAGCAACCTTATTTCAACACCGATCACGGTGAGATGGGAAGAGGGCAGCAACCTTATTTCAACACTGATACGGTGAGATGGGAAGAGGGCAGCAACCTTATTTCAACACCGATACGGTGAGATGGGAAGAGGGCAGCAACCTTATTTCAACACCGATACGGTGAGATGGGAAGAGGGCAGCAACCTTATTTCAACACCGAGCATTGGTGAGATGGGAAGAGGGCAGCAACCTTATTTCAACACCGATACGGTGAGATGGGAAGAGGGCAGCAACCTTATTTCAACACCGATACGGTGAGATGGGAAGAGGGCAGCAACCTTATTTCAACACCGATCAACACGGTGAGATGGGAAGAGGGCAGCAACCTTATTTCAACAATCGATACGGTGAGATGGGAAGAGGGCAGCAACCTTATTTCAACACCGATACGGTGAGATGGGAAGAGGGCAGACGGTGAGATGGGAAGAGGGCAGCAACCTTATTTCAACACCGATACGGTGAGATGGGAAGAGGGCAGCAACCTTATTTCAACACCGATACGGTGAGATGGGAAGAGGGCAGCAACCTTATTTCAACACCGATACGGTGAGATGGGAAGGAGGGCAGCAACCTTATTTCAACACCGATACGGTGAGATGGGAAGAGGGCAGCAACCTTATTTCAACACCCGTCACGGTGAGATGGGAAGAGGGCAGCAACCTTATTTCAACACCTGATACGGTGAGATGGGAAGAGGGCAACCTTATTTCAACACCGATACGGTGAGATGGGAAGAGGGCAGCAACCTTATTTCAACACTGATACTGTGAGATGGGAAGAGGCAGCAACCTTATTTCAACACCGATACAGTGAGATGGGAAGAGAGCAACCTTATTTCAATGGGAGATGGGAAGAGGGCAGCAACCTTATTTCAACAACCGATACGGTGAGATGGGAAGAGGGCAGCAACCTTATTTCAACACCGATACTGGTGAGATGGGAAAGGGCAGCGACCTTATTTCAACACCGATACGGTGAGATGGGAAGAGGGCAGCAACCTTATTTCAACACCCGATACGGTGAGATGGGAAGAGGGCAGCAACCTTATTTCAACACCGATACGTGAGATGAGATGGGAAGAGGGCAGCAACCTTATTTCAACACCGACACGGTGAGATGGGAAGAGGGCAGCAACCTTATTTCAACACTGATACGGTGAGATGGGAAGAGGCAGCAACCTTATTTCAACACCGATCATGGTGAGATGGGAAGAGGGCAGCAACCTTATTTCAACACCGTTCACGGTGAGATGGGAAGAGGGCAGCAACCTTATTTCAACATCGTCACGGTGAGATGGGAAGAGGGCAGCAACCTTATTTCAACACCGTTATGGTGAGATGGGAAGAGGGCAGCAACCTTATTTCAACACCGATACGGTGAGATGGGAAGAGGGCAGCAACCTTATTTCAACACCGATACGGTGAGATGGGAAGAGGCAACAACCTTATTTCAACACCGATACGGGTGAGATGGGAAGAGGCAGCAACCTTATTTCAACACCGATACGGGTGAGATGGGAAGAGGGCAGCAACCTTATTTCAACACCGTTACGGTGAGATGGGAAGAGGGCAGCAACCTTATTTCAACACCGATACGGTGAGATGGGAAGAGGGCAGCAACCTTCAACATTTCAACACCACCGATACGGTGAGATGGGAAGAGGGCAGCAACCTTATTTCAACCCCGACACGATCACGGTGAGATGGGAAGAGGGCAGCAACCTTATTTCAACACCGAAATGGTGAGATGGGAAGAGGGCAGCAACCTTATTTCAACACCGACACGGTGAGATGGGAAGAGGCAGCAACCTTATTTCAGATGGGAGATGGGAAGAGGGCAGCAACCTTATTTCAACACCGATACGGTGAGATGGGAAGAAGGCAGCAACCTTATTTCAACGGTGAGATAGGAAGAGGGCAGCAACCTTATTTCAACAATCGATACGGGTGAGATGGGAAGAGGGCAGCAACCTTATTTCAACACCGATGCGGTGAGATGGGAAGAGGGCAGCAACCTTATTTCAACACCGAGCATGGTGAGATGGGAAGAGGGCAGCAACCTTATTTCAACACCGATACGGTGAGATGGGAAGAGGGCAGCAACCTTATTTCAACACCGATATGGTGAGATGGGAAGAGGGCAGCAACCTTATTTCAACACCGATACGGGTGAGATGGGAAGAGGGCAGCAACCTTATTTCAACACCGTCACGGTGAGATGGGAAGAGGGCAGCAACCTTATTTCAACATCGATACGGGTGAGATGGGAAGAGGGCAGCAACCTTATTTCAACACCGATACGGTGAGATGGGAAGAGGGCAGCAACCTTATTTCAACACCGAATCACGGTGAGATGGGAAGAGGGCAGCAACCTTATTTCAACACCGATACGGTGAGATGGGAAGAGGGCAGCAACCTTATTTCAACACCCGATATACGGTGAGATGGGAAGAGGGCAGCAACCTTATTTCAACACCGATACGGTGAGATGGGAAGAGGGCAGCAACCTTATTTCAACACCGATACGGTGAGATGGGAAGAGGGCAGCAACCTTATTTCAACACCGATCACGGTGAGATGGGAAGAGGGCAGCAACCTTATTTCAACACCGACGGTGAGATGGGAAGAGGGCAGCAACCTTATTTCAACACCGATACGGGGTGAGATGGGAAGAGGGCAGCAACCTTATTTCAACACCGACACGGTGAGATGGGAAGAGGGCAGCAACCTTATTTCAACACCGATACGGTGAGATGGGAAGAGGGCAGCAACCTTATTTCAACACCGATACGGTGAGATGGGAAGAGGGCAGCAACCTTATTTCAACACCGATACGGTGAGATGGGAAGAGGGCAGCAACCTTATTTCAACACCGATACGGTGAGATGGGAAGAGGGCAGCAACCTTATTTTTCGATACGGTGAGATGGGAAGAGGGCAGCAACCTTATTTCAACACCGACACGTGAGATGGGAAGAGGGCAGCAACCTTATTTCAACACCGTTATGGTGAAATGGGAAGAGGGCAGCAACCTTATTTCAACACCGATACGTTGAGATGGGAAGAAGGCAGCGACCTTATTTCAACACCGTTACGGTGAGATGGGAAGATGGCAGCAACCTTATTTCAACACCGACTTTGAGATGGGAAGTGAGATGGGGATGGGAAGAGGGCAGCGACCTTATTTCAACACCGATACGGTGAGATGGGAAGAGGGCAGCAACCTTATTTCAACACCAACATGTGAGATGGGAAGAGGGTAGCAACCTTATTTCAACACCGATACGGTGAGATGGGAAGAGGGCAGCAACCTTATTTCAACACCGATATGGTGAGATGGGAAGAGGGCAGCAACCTTATTTCAACACCCGATACGGTGAGATGGGAAGAGGGCAGCAACCTTATTTCAACACCGATACGGTGAGATGGGAAGAGGGCAGCAACCTTATTTCAACACCGATACGGTGAGATGGGAAGAGGGCAGCAACCTTATTTCAACACCGATACGGTGAGATGGGAAGAGGGCAGCAACCTTATTTCAACACCGTTATGGTGAGATGGGAAGAGGGCAACCTTATTTCGGTGAGATGGATGGGAAGAGGGCAGCAACCTTATTTCAACACCGATACGGTGAGATGGGAAGAGGGCAGCAACCTTCATTTCAACACCATATTTCAACACCGTTACGGTGAGATGGGAAGAGGGCAGATACGGTGAGATGGGAAGAGGGCAGCAACCTTATTTCAACAACGGTGAGATGGGAAGAGGGCAGCACCTTATTTCAACACCATACGGTGAGATGGGAAGAGGGCAGCAACCTTATTTCAACACCGATACGGTGAGATGGGAAGAGGGCAGCAACCTTATTTCAACACCGAGTCACGGTGAGATGGGAAGAGGGCAGCAACCTTATTTCAACACCGATCACGGTGAGATGGGAAGAGGGCAGCAACCTTATTTCAACACCGTTATGGTGAGATGGGAAGAGGGCAGCAACCTTATTTCAACACCGATACGGTGAGATGGGAAGAGGGCAGCAACCTTATTTCAACACCGATCACGGTGAGATGGGAAGAGGGCAGCAACCTTATTTCAACACCGTTCACGGTGAGATGGGAAGAGGGCAGCAACCTTATTTCAACACCGATACGGGGTGAGATGGGAAGAGGGCAGCAACCTTATTTCAACACCGATACGGTGAGATGGGAAGAGGGCAGCAACCTTATTTCAACACCGACACGGGTGAGATGGGAAGAGGGCAGCAACCTTATTTCAACACCGATACGGTGAGATGGGAAGAGGGCAGCAACCTTATTTCAACACCGCACGGTGAGATGGGAAGAGGGCAGCAACCTTATTTCAACACCGTTACGGTGAGATGGGAAGAGGGCAGCAACCTTATTTCAACACCTGATATGGTGAGATGGGAAGAGGGCAGCAACCTTATTTCAACACCGATACGGTGAGATGGGAAGAGGGCAGCAACCTTATTTCAACACCGATACGGTGAGATGGGAAGAGGGCAGCAACCTTATTTCAACACCGACACGGTGAGATGGGAAGAGGGCAGATTTCAACACCGATGGTGAGATGGGAAGAGGGCAGACCTTATTTCAACACCGACGCAACCATTTCAACATGGTGAGATGGGAAGAGGGCAGCAACCTTATTTCAACACCGATACGGTGAGATGGGAAGAGGGCAGCAACCTTATTTCAACACCGATACGGTGAGATGGGAAGAGGCAGCGACCTTATTTCAAACCGTTACGGTGAGATGGGAAGAGGGCAGCAACCTTATTTCAACACCGATACGGTGAGATGGGAAGAGGGCAGCAACCTTATTTCAACACCGACGGTGAGATGGGAAGAGGGCAGCAACCTTATTTCAACACCAATACGGTGTGAGATGGGAAGAGGGCAGCAACCTTATTTCAACACTGATACGGTGAGATGGGAAGAGGGCAGCAACCTTATTTCAACCCCGATATGGTGAGATGGGAAGAGGGCAGCAACCTTATTTCAACACTGATACGGTGAGATGGGAAGAGGGCAGCAACCTTATTTCAACACTGATATGGTGAGATGGGAAGAGGGCAGCAACCTTATTTCAACACCCGATACTGGTGAGATGGGAAGAGGGCAGCAACCTTATTTCAACACCGATGGGACGGTGAGATGGGAAGAGGGCAGCAACCTTATTTCAACACCGATATGGTGAGATGGGAAGAGGGCAGCAACCTTATTTCAACAACACCGATGGTGAGATGGGAAGAGGGCAGCAACCTTATTTCAACACCGATACGGTGAGATGGGAAGAGGGCAGCAACCTTATTTCAACACCGATACGGTGAGATGGGAAGAGGGCAGCAACCTTATTTTTCGTTGAGATGGGAAGAGGCAGCGACCTTATTTCAACACCGTTACGGGGTGAGATGGGAAGAGGGCAGCAACCTTATTTCAACACCGATGCGGTGAGATGGGAAGAGGGCAGCAACCTTATTTCAACACCGATATGGTGAGATGGGAAGAGGGCAGCAACCTTATTTCAACACCGATGAGTGAGATGGGAAGAGGGCAGCAACCTTATTTCAACACCGATATGGTGAGATGGGAAGAGGGCAGCAACCTTATTTCAACATGGTGAGATGGGAAGAGGGCAGCAACCTTATTTCAACACCGATACGGTGAGATGGGAAGAGGGCAGCAACCTTATTTCAACAACACCGGTGGTGAGATGGGAAGAGGGCAGCAACCTTATTTCAACACCGATACGGGTGAGATGGGAAGAGGGCAGCAACCTTATTTCAACACCGATACGGTGAGATGGGAAGAGGGCAGCAACCTTATTTCAACACCAATACGGTGAGATGGGAAGAGGGCAGCAACCTTATTTCAACACCGATACGGTGAGATGGGAAGAGGGCAGCAACCTTATTTCAACATCGACACGGTGAGATGGGAAGAGGGCAGCAACCTTATTTCAACACTGATACGGTGAGATGGGAAGAGGGCAGCAACCTTATTTCAACACTGATACGTGTGAGATGGGAAGAGGGCAGCAACCTTATTTCAACACCGATCACGGTGAGATGGGAAGAGGGCAGCAACCTTATTTCAACACCGATCACGGTGAGATGGGGAAGAGGCAGCGACCTTATTTCAACACCGTCACGGTGAGATGGGAAGAGGGCAGCAACCTTATTTCAACAATCGATACGGTGAGATGGGAAGAGGGCAGCAACCTTATTTCAACACCGATCACGGTGAGATGGGAAGAGGGCAGCAACCTTATTTCAACACCGAGGCACGGGTGAGATGGGAAGAGGGCAGCAACCTTATTTCAACACCGATACGGTGAGATGGGAAGAGGGCAGCAACCTTATTTCAACACCGATACGGTGAGATGGGAAGAGGGCAGCAACCTTATTTCAACACCGATACGGGTGAGATGGGAAGAGGGCAGCAACCTTATTTCAACACTGATGCAGTGAGATGGGAAGAGGGCAGCAACCTTATTTCAACACTGATACAGTGAGATGGGAAGAGGGCAGCAACCTTATTTCAACACTGATGCGGTGAGATGGGAAGAGGGTTAGCAACCTTATTTCAGTGAGATGGGAAGAGGGCAGCAACCTTATTTCAACACCGATACAGTGAGATGGGAAGAAGGCAGCAACCTTATTTCAACACCGACACGGTGAGATGGGAAGAAGGCAGCAACCTTATTTCAACACCGATCACGGTGAGAGATGGGAAGAGGCAGCAACCTTATTTCAACACCGACATGGTGAGATGGGAAGAGGGCAGCAACCTTATTTCAACACTGATACGGTGAGATGGGAAGAGGGCAGCAACCTTATTTCAACACCGATACGGTGAGATGGGAAGAGGGCAGCAACCTTATTTCAACACCGATACGGTGAGATGGGAAGAGGGCAGCAACCTTATTTCAACCCCGATACGGTGAGATGGGAAGAGGGCAGCAACCTTATTTCAACCCCGATACGGTGAGATGGGAAGAGGGTAGCGACCTTATTTCAACCCTGTGTGTATCAGTTTTCTTCTTACCGCCATTGAGAGAGGCCGTTTCTCTCCTTCCTCTCCATAGCCGGTTGCTTTTGCCTTTGCCTGTGTTTTTTTGTTGTCTTTGTGTTCAGTGTCTGTTTAGTGTGCTTTTGTTTTGGCTTTTATCATGCAATCCCAAAACCCAGCCAAAAGTTCCTGTAAGCCTCAGAGAAAATGTCCTGGTGTAGGCGCCTATCCTTGCTTGTGTTATGTGGCTTCCTGTGAGACAGACCCCATTCACCTTATAGTAGGTGCAAATCGAATGATTGTAATGTGACTAACCCTTCCCCTGAGTGTCATTCTTGGCCTCCTGTGCAGTGGAAGAGAGTGGAAGAGATTTGCCTTGAAGAAGCAGCACAAGAGGAAGTTGGAGGTACCATCTTGGTAAGGATTTTCTCCTCTGCCAATGGATGTTTCTCAGGTTCTCCATTGTTCTGCTTCTCCTCCCTTGTCAGGTTTGTCTCCTTCCTTTTCTTCCATTGATTCATCTTTGGAAGTTTTGGAGAAGGTTCTCTGAATATGCCTCATTCTACCCCATCTCTCTTGGAGGGGGGGGGGAATGTTTCCCCTCCTGGGAGGATGGGGGCAGCACCATCTTTTTCCTCTGTTTTAGGAAGATGTCGGTTGTTTGGGCTTCGTTAGTCTATCGGGTACCAACCTTAGATGGCCTGCTATCCCATTTCATGTCTTCACTCATCCTGGTGTCGGCCACCATGTCAGTTCCTAACTCTCCCGGCCTTCACTCTGCTGGGTCTCACACTACACCTTCTAGTGAGATGCCATTGGTTCTCTCTACACATCATCCTGGGTCACCTCCCATTCAGCCTATGGTTGCTCCCACAGCTCGTGTACAAAGTTTGTTTGCTCCCGTGATGTCACAGCCTAGTTCTACTGTGACATCATCTGCGGTTGCACCATCTGCTTTCTCTCCCATTCAGACTGTGCTCGACACTGTCGAATCGGCCCTTCAAGTGAAATACGGCTGTATTCTTAAAAAGATACGGCGTAGATCTCCTTCTTCATCTTCGTCATCTTTTTCGTCATCTTCATCTTCGTTGTCTGCCCCTCCTGTTCATTCCCGCATCAAACTTTGGAGGTTTAAGGACTTTGTTGCAGCTCCTTTCCCCAAGAAACAGAAGACCATCTGTTCTTCGCCTTCAGACCATGGCCGTGTTTCTCATGCACACCTACTTGTTCCTGTGGGAAGAGTGTCTCATCTGTCAACCTTTCGCCATCAAGAATCTCGTGCTGTGAGAAGGACTCTACAGTTGTTCCTTCATCTCCAACGTGCCCTGTTCAAATTAGGAGAAAGGATGACAAGGCTCCAATCAAGAAATCCTGAGTGGTAGAACCTCCTAGAAATAGGATGATATAAGCCTTCTCAGGGCTCTGTCCTTTTCCCTTAATCCATAATGTGCCAGTGTAGTCCATGCCTATGGTATTAAAAGGTTGCTTACATTGCACCCTGAACTCAGGTAATGGAGGGACTATATTGGGCCTATACAGCGTCCCCTGCGTTCTCCTACAAATAACACAATGCAACAGTGTTATATACTCTTAGTTAGTTGCCTTACCTGTGGGGTCCAGAACTCCTGCCTGACACACACCACAGTTGCATTTACACCCACATGAGCATTAGCCTCGTGATGTTATTTAATAATTACCTGAGCAACGTAGCAACTCTTCGGCAATAGTATAGGAAATTTAGCAGCTTCTGGTAACTGTGCATGCTCCAGTCTACCTGTACACCTTATTACCCCATTGTCCAGGTGAAGATTCAACTGGTGCACGAGAGCTAGTTTTGGTTTTCTAACCCCCTTTCCTCAAACTCTTGTTTTCCTCTTGGAATAATTCCCTTTGTATGATGGCAATAGTCTTATTCTTTGTCTCTTGGGGTTCTTCCAAGGTCAATTCACTGTGCTTCTTCACATTGGTTGAACTCCTACAATTATTAAAAAATCGTAGGATCCACACTGTGGTCCTATAGACCTTTTTAACCTTGCTGAATCTCTCCCAATTCAGCAAGTGAGTGTTACCACTCAGGTTGTCCCCCTACAGTATTGACCAAAATGTTCTCTTCCCTACCCTGCACAAGTGATCCACCAATCCATGGCCTATCTATTGGCCAAGAGGAATTTTTTAACCAAGGGGGCTCCTCCCACCAGAAAGAACTACTGAAGATCACTTCTGTCCTTTTCCCACATGTCAACCAGTCACTAGGATTATCATCTGTAGGCACATAGGACAAGACCTCCTCTGGAATTAAAGAGTTTATTTCTTGTACTCTATTTTTCACAAATACAGAGAGAACACTTTTCAATACTAGCCAACTTAGGGCGACTTTAGCGTCTGACCAAACGAACAGTTCTTCAAACTCATCCTTCTCAAAGGATTCTTTAATAAATTTGGCCATTCTTGCTTATAGCAACAATGCCATCAATTCAAGTTTTGGAACAGTTAGTTCTTTAATGGGCACTACTCTTGCCTTTGCCACCATTAAATAAGAGCTTTCATCTGAATTCTATAGGCTACACAACCATATGCTAAGTCACTGGCATCGCAGAATATGTGTAAGGGGCCCCCTTTCCTAGGCTAGTATTCTTAGGAAACAAAATATCAAGACATTTTTCCAAGTCTTTGGATAACTCAGCCCATTGTTTCTGTAATGGGTCTGAGAGTTGTTCATTCCAATCCAGTTGTTACTTCCACAAATTCTGCAGGTATATCCTTGCCCTAATAGTAACAGGCAGAAGTACTCCTAATGGATCGTAAATCCATGCAACAGTTCTCAACACTTCTCTCTTAGTCTGGCTGGACATAAATCTCTCTTAGTCTGGCTGGACTTATTTATCTTAGTTGGATGTAATGTCAAGGTATCTTTTTCTTTGTCCCAGTTCAGACCTAAGACCTTATGACTTGTTTGTTCTCTGGCACTAATCCCATATGCTCTAGCAATAGTTTGCAACGAGTCATTATTACTCGTCCATTCTTTCAGATATAAATGTCCCTGTGCAAATATCATATTTGCTTCAAAGAAAAAATTTACCAGTTCATTATCATCATTGCTAGTGAACTGCGAGTTATCTACATAAAGTCCTCTTTTTATCCTTTCTATGTCATCTTCTACCATAGGTAGGTGTTTCTTAATTGTTGCATTTAACAGAAAGGGAGAAGATTTAGCTCCAAATAAAACAACTCAAAACCTAGACACAAACAATATACTGTTAGGGTCTGTTGGATCTTCCAACCATAAAAACCTAGTATAGTTTCTATCTTCATCCCTGAGTTGCACCATTAAAAATGTTTTCTCAATGTCACTAATGCAAGCAAACGATTTTGTTTTAAACTGCAGCAGAACTTTGAGCAGGTCAGCTGTTATATGTGGTCCTGTCCACAAACAATCGTTCAAACTTAACCCACTTTTCCCCTGTCTGACTGAACAGGCAAATACTATCCTAGTAGGGGTTGTTACACTGTCCTTTTTAACACCATGATGTGCCCAGAAATGACAGTCTTCCTCTGTTTTAAAATATTCCACTCTCTCTATGAATCTCCTATCCTCCTGATCCTTCAGGATTTTCTGGTAGCGTTCTAGATACTGAGTGACCTTAAACTTGACACACTTGTTTTAATCTATTCAAAGCCAAATCAAAGTTGAAAGTTAATCTCCTTTTATTGCCTTTCCAAAGCAGTGCCGCAACATACTGTTTGTCAATTTCAGAATAAGTTATAGCACTCAGAGTTGTCCAATACCTTCCGTTCCTGTTCTGTTATTTCACTGCAGTCAATACCTAAATTATCTAAACTCCATAAAGTTTCAAGATCGTCCCATTCATATTCCTTTATGGTATAGAAGTTATAGTGGAGTCCCTCAAGAGCAGATTACTTTATAAATGATCTCTCAGCACAGGTATCCAACAACCCTCTCTTTCACACAGTGTGACCTCCTTTACCCTTTAGGGTTATTGTGGCTGTAGGTAAGATCGACTTCCTAGTCATCATATTTCCCTGTCTGGTGTTTGTCAGAGAGTGTTCCAACTTGTACCCCACATACCTTAGATTTATTTGGTTGGTTTTGATTGCATATAACACTATGATGTCTAACAGTACAGCCGTTGTTACAACCTTGCCTTTTAACAGTCGGAACTGAAGCATTTATTGGATGCCCATATGAAACACAAACCCAGAGTTCTGAGTCCTTCTATCTTCCCTCCTCTGGTTACATGGGATTTACAATGTGTCCATATATGATTGTCTCTGCAAAGTGCACATCCTCTAATCTGATTTACCTTGGCTTTGTTTGTATTTTTTTTAGGCCTTACCAATGTTTTTTTTTGGTCTCGCAGATTGCCCTTGTTCTACTGCGAAAGCAGATATCGTTGTTAATGTATCAGCTTTTACTGGTTCAGTCTATGGAAAAGCCCTGAAATTGTGTATTTCTTCTTCAAGATATTTTTTAAAGGTGCCAGATTTAAGCCAATCTTCTCCACACCTTCGTTTTATTGTTTCACTTACACTACTAGGTAGTTTGGTGTAGAGCAAGATGGTATACAATTCACTCAGTTCCAGCTATTTACTCTCCAATGATCTTATGCAGCATTTGAATTGCACTCTAAAACCTTGTAGCAATTCTGCATCAGCCTTGGGAGTCTCAGTTTGGCAGAGTTTTTTAGTTGTAGCGATTCTGCATCAGCCTTGGGAGTCTCAGTTTGGAAGAGTTTTCTAACTAAACACAACTTGATTTCATCTTTTCTGCTATAGGTCTCTTTTAACAAATTAACTGCTTGTAAATATTTATCACCTTCCAATTTAAAACCAGATATCAGTTCCAGAGCCTCACCTTCCAATAGGCCCTTCAAATTAGAAAACTGTATTTTCTCAAAATCAGTACATGGTTCCCAAAATGAATTCCATTCCAACATATCACCATCAAATTCCCAGCCTTACTGATCTTACTGTCTCCATCTAGACAGGACAAAAAATTAAATTGTTAACTGCTGTAGACTTGTGGATCAAGGTTCCATATGTGTAGTTACTACTCTGTTTCTGACTAGTAGAACAAGACTGCAGTGTCTGGGACATTCAAAGACCATATACAGTATGTGGGCTATATATGAGTGGATAAATTTTATGCAGAATAATTTTTATATTAGAAAATGAGGTGTTTGCATTTAATCTCTGTTATGAACTTTACTTAATTTTTCTCTTTTACAGTATCTTTCAAAATATAAGATGTGTAAGGTGGTAGTGCCAACATTATTCTTATCAGGCCAGGCTGATTCCTTGGTGCCACCAAGAATGATGATGGAATTATATCATTCATGTGCTTCCCCTGCCAAACGTTTAATGCAGTTTACTCAAGGTTCTCATAATGAGACTTGGAAGTGTCCCGGTTATTATCAAGTGTTGGCTCATTTTTTAGATGAGGTGAGAATTTTCAGGTAATTTTATTATTATTGTTTAGCTCCATAAGATATAATTTTTTACAAGTTTTAGTTGAGATACCAGTGTGAATTACAGATAAAGCTCATTGTAGATGCAGTGATGCAACAAGTACAAAATCCATGGGAAATATTTTTTCTTTAGAGGATTGGCATCCCCTAAACTAGGTTGAATCAACCAACTGCTTTTATCATATTATCTT
Source organism: Macrobrachium rosenbergii (assembly GCF_040412425.1). Lineage (NCBI taxonomy): Eukaryota > Metazoa > Arthropoda > Malacostraca > Decapoda > Palaemonidae > Macrobrachium > Macrobrachium rosenbergii. Next base: position 41,462,961 of record NC_089788.1, read on the forward strand.
CTCTTGGATTGCAATGTAACTCATGCTATACTGACAGCCAAAAAGTAAACGTGATATAAAGATTTTTTTATGATAAAATTATAATTTTCTATGAGTGTAAAATTGCCATAGCTGTACAGATATGCCCCTCACAATAGTGCAAGACTTAGCAGTCATTTGTTTATATATATACATAGTATAATTATTTTATTTAGCTTATGCAATAGATGTTGTTGCATTACTGTACATTGATTTTATCTACTAATGTGCATCGGTGTAAGAAGAGAGGGGACCAGGCTATGGAAACAAAAATGCCAAGTGCTGAATGAAAGTTGCATAGTCAATCTTTAACTTCCGTATTTTTTTTTTTATAAAAATTTGTTGATCTCTCTTTAAAATCTACCTTTGCTATGTATTGGCCAGTCTTTCAAAAGCCTTAATAAGCTACAGTAACATTGCTATAAAATGACAAATAATATTGTAAGTGTAAAAATGTTCATGGCTTTAAATATTTTTTGATGCCAGTGAACTGCACTTACAAATAGTATGTTGAAAATTATATTTTTGGATTAATATTTTGCAACTCTTATTGACCATAATTTGTATGTAAAATTTAAAGTATTAAAACAGAGTAAATTTGAGGAGATATTGCATACTAAAGATTTTGAAGTATGCACAATTTAAAAAAAAGTATTTATGATAAAAAACATTACCTCTTAAAAGGTGGGAAGTTTTGTGACTTATTCTTGTTATTTATACAAACAGGCTGTTGAAGTTTCACTATTACATGATAAACTGGGAAAAAGCTCTGTCAAGGTGCCAGTCTCCTTAAGTTGTTGCTGACAGTGTAGAAGCACCCTCATGTAGCAGTTTGAAATGAGATGTTATTTGACAAATTTGCCTTTTGTTGATATAATATTCTTTTTCATGCATTGCAGTTAAACTTATGATAAAGTAATTTTTGCTTTTGGCATTTATTAGCATTATTACTGTGGTGGAATTGACCAAAAAAAATTTTATTTTACAAGTTTTTTATAGTACAGTTATTGTTCACCTCAACTTACTGGGTAGTTTGGGGTCTGTCCCTCCCAGTAAGTAACGAAATCCAATAAGTAACAAAGATTGGTAAATAGCCAACACAATACAGTACTGTACCGTGGAGCAACTCACTTACCTTGTAGTGAACAGCAGTTTCATACAAAATAATCAGTAGCCTATCCTAACTGGTATTTTAATATTGTCATTCAGTCTACAATGCATATTCACTTATCCAATTTCAAATATAGGCTATACTCATATGTGCAAAATGAATTGCTTCTGAAAATAGATACAACAGTACTGGACAGTTTAACTTAAGAAAAACACAGCCAATTGCAAAATGAAGTTGAATGAAATGCTGATGTCTATTTAGTTAGGTCTGCCCCTAGAAAGGTCATCAAATTCAGGAAAAATGACCATCTATGGTTAGATACATGCAGACAAGCTTACCATGGCAAACAGGAGATGAAATTGTTCCCATGAAAATTACACCAATTTGGTGAGTCTTGCTGTGCTACAAATAGAATTTACCACATAGCTTAGAGAAATTACAATAATTCCTTAAAATGGAAACTTGAATGAATTACCATATTTGCTGGCATATAAGACACACCCTCGCATAAGATGCATGCTATTTTACAAGGATATTTTATGGAAAAAAATTTTTAGTATGTTTTATCATACATTTATTGAAAGATATTTTAAAGTGATTTTATAGGGAAAAATTTATGATTCTAGTTTAAATTTGACGTTATAACAGTGCTTCAGTTATGGGTTTGGACTCTGTGTGAAATTTACCCAAATAAACAATGTTACTTTATGGGAAACCCTACCCAAACTCTTACCTCCTCTCAGGTCAGTTGTATAGTGGTTTACATGTGTTACTGTGACAGGCCACTAGGACACCGTTATGATTTTGTTTGCATCCACTCATTGCAAGTGGCCGACAGGCAGATGAATTTTTTTTACTTAGAGAATAAATAAGTATTTCCTAATGGTAAAACAGTCCTTATATAGTGCAAGACATATCAGGTGTGGGTTATGAATGCTTGGGAAGGAGGTACAGAGAGATGGTGTGGGCCTCCCTTAAAGGCTAACTGCTGACGTATCTTAAGCAAGTTTTCACAAGTTTGTGATAACAGACGGATAATTAGGTTTGTTTTCAATATTTTATTATTAGTAACACAATTTACTGTAAGCATTAGGCTTGTTTTTCAATTTTTATTATTAGCAACAATTTTTGTGCATAGCCAGTATGCTCACCATAGTCTAGGCTAGCCTAGCCTACAGTGCTAGGTCTCCCATCTGTAGTATGGCCGCATTTAAAAATAAAAAAGTGCATCAAATACGCCGGCAAATACAGTACTCAGCCTCATCTGTGGTGGACCGAATTGGCATCATCTATCTATGGGTCAGGCTTGTCTTCAGTTCCTCCAGCAACAGATGATGATAGATTGGTTACTGGCCTTAAAGAAAGGCTGAACTTCTTCATTGAGTGTTTGGAGCTAAGCACTCAAGCTGAGGATGTCCTTCTCCCTGATACTTGTCATTCCTTCTCCCTGATACTTGTCATCTTGAACCCAGTCTTACAAAATTTGCATCTTGCTCGAGGGATGTTAAGAAAATTCTTTGCAATCTTGATAGCTAGGATGGAGAAGATCCTGATGGTGTCTTCTTTGTTTTTTTATAAAGATTTCTAGAATGATGTCTCTCAAGATCAGTAGATTCTATAGATTTTGAGATTGATGTAGTATCTGCAGATGAGCGCAGGCTTAGTAATACAGTACCTGTTCCAAAGAATGGCAGGCCTGCAGACTGCAGTAACTACAGTTCAATTTCTATTCTCCCTGTGCTCTCCAAAGTTACAGAAAAACTTATTTTTAAGCCACTATATAAGTATGTGGAATGTAAAGGTGTTAGCTGATGGTCAATATGCATATAGGAAGCAGTTAGGTACCTGTGATGCTCTTTTAGATTTGACTTGTCATTTGCAAGAGAACTGTGATAAGGGTTTTGTGTGTAGACTAATTCAGATAGATTTTAGTGCTGCTTTTGATTTAGTAAATCACAAGGTATAGTACTTACTTATAAATTTTATAATCTTGGAGTGGGCAGATATGTTTTAGGGTTACTTCAAGATTTCCTTACAGCTAGGCAGCAGTGAGTCGCTGCCGATGGGATTTTTACAACCCAGGACCTATTGTGTCTGGGGTTCCACAGGGTAGTGTTCTTGGTCTACCGTTATTTTTAGTGGCTTGGAAAACAAGAATGTTCAGTGTGCTGATGATGCAACACTTTTGGGTTTAGTAAAGTCTCCACTTATGAGTAATGAGATGCCCTTAGTCCCAATTGGGACATGGAGTGGACTAGTGAATGATGTAGTCAGTGTGGTATGAAGTTGAACTCCAGTAAAATGAAAACACCTGATTAACAGATCTTGTACTGATTATCCACCCCATCCTCCCCTTCAGGTGGATGGGACTTTGCTGAATGAGTCTGAAGCTTTTAACTATTCTCGGTGTAACTTTTGAATCACATCTTACTTTTGAGAAACATCTCGTGAAAGTTTCAGCAAATGCCACACAGAAGTTAGGTACTGTACAAGGCCTCACTTATTTATAACTGATAAAATCAGTGCAGCCTGTTTCAGGTCATTTGTCCCTCCTTTACTAGAATAATGTTCTCCAGTGTGGATGTCCGCTTCTGCCAGAGGTTTATTTCTTTTAGATAGAGTGGTTTGTAGTAGTAGGTTTATGTTTCCTGATTTTAGCAGTTATGACTTGGACCATCGACGGATGGTCTTTTGGTTGTCAATTTTTCATAAGTTGTTTTTCAGTAGAGATCTTTCACATTCGTAATTGATCCTTGATCCTCTTTTCCCGCTTAGAGCAACGAGAGTTGGTGAACAGCAGCACCAATATGCAGTAAATGTACCTTGCTGTCGAACTACTCAGTTCCAGAGATATTCCTCAAACTGTTGGCCTGTGGAACAGTCTCCCTGAGGATGTTGTGGAATTGGAACTTCAAAAGTTCAAGCAAAGATGTAATGCATTACTACCCTAATACATTTCTCCTTGTATTTGAATAATTTACTTACATTTTTATTCATTTATTTATTAATTTGTTAATTAATTTTTTTGATAAGTGATCTCTTCTTTCTGTATTTCCCTTTACCTCGGTTACTTCTTTTTAATGAACACCATATTCTTTGGACGCTTGAACTTCAAGGTGATGGCCCCCGTTGTCTTTTTTTTTTTTATGAAATGGGTGTATGTTCTGAATAATAATACTGTAGTAATAATACTTATTTGGTAAGCTTACATAAAATACACGAGTCATGTACAGTATTTCAATTGACACTTATTTAATGCAGTACAGTTTTGTACCTAATACTGTAATGTAAAGTGACATATTTTTAAATTTGTGTATGTGTGCATGCATGTACATAAGTGTATGCATGGAGTTAATGTAAACTACACACTTACTATACATTTGCTTGCCTCCCCTCTCTCTCTCTCTATTTTTTGTAAATAATAAGAGAGAGAGATAAACAGACAGACAGGCAAACACATGGTAAGTGGTGGTTTATCTTAATGCAATACGTGCATGTACATATGTACACACACATACACAGACTGACTAAATGCAAATCCTCATACATTCAACCAGGCTTACCAGACTTTTTGGCTTATTTATTAATTTCTGTTTCTTATAATTAACAACGATGTGCTATTTCAGTGACCTAGCTCAGCAAAAGACAGGCATAGACAGCAGCAAGTACAGTACAGTATTGACATAAACAGCTGAATTGAGAAACAGATGGTTGCTGATTTTATTTACTGTAACTATCGCAAGTTTTTTAGAGTTGCATTAAGGTTTTCTACATGTTAAAAACTTGATAATTCTCAGTCGTAACCTCCATAAGTAAAAATGAAATTAATCTTGATATATTCTTAATGCAGTGAAGATGAAGGCAGTATATCACTAAATCTATAGGTTGCAACAGCGGCTGAAGAAACTAATAAAGTACAGGCTGCAAAATGTTTTGGAGAGGCAAAAGTGATGTCCAAAAATGACAAAATCACAGTTTTATTTTTTTTAGAATTTGGTTACTTAGATAAAGATAAGCTGCATTTTAAATCAAACTTTATTAATTTACAAAGAAAAAATGTATCAGAATTATGCTTCATTTAGCAACTAATAGCAACGATGTTGGTACAATTCAGTCAGATGATGATTTTGAGAATGTAAACATTACCAGAATGCAAATGGTGCATGATTGCAATGTTTATACTTTATATGATAAAACAACTGTATTGTTTGACATTTGCAAATGGATACTGTTAGAATTTTAGAGCACGTTCTCAGTGAAACAAATTGATTTTAATCAAATTCATAAATGACCTGTTTTTATAGATACAGTAATATCTTGACGTACAAGTGAACCAGCGTACGAGTTTTCCGAGATATGAACCGCCGATCAGTTGAATTTTTACTTTAAGATGCGAACCGAGATCTGAGCTACAAGCGGTGTTTTTAAAACATTCATAAAAAAATTGGAAGTTATGCTGCCGGGTCGGGCAGCGTTAGGCTGGGTGCTAAATACATTTTTGTAATAAAGAAATAATTTACTAATTTTTAAATATTAATATTAACCCTTAAGGGATGGGATAATTATATATCATGCAACCCCCCCAGGCTGGGCAAACTTTAAGGTTGGCTAATTTAAGAAAAAAACACATCAGTGGAAAGTGGAAGATATGCAAATCCACTTGGTGTAAAAAAAAGTTGTACATAATTTTCCTTACCTTCCATGGGAAGTAAGTGACTATTTATAACCCTGTGTGGGGCCTCTTTTACAAAACACTTGTAAATTTTACCAAGTTATACATGTTTTTTCCAATAATTTATTTTATTTTATTAAATTATAATTACAGCTCACACAATATCATAAGAGATAAGAACTAAAATCAGTAACAAATTCCAAGTATATTTGTTGTAAAATATTTACATTGATTTACTGAGATCGGGAGATGCAGTAACATTTTTGGAGGTACAGTAAACCCCCATATTCGCGGGGATGCGTACCACAGCCCCCCTGCAAGTAGCTAAAACCCGCAAACACTTAGAACCCTTCTAAAAACACTTAGTGCCTATTTTGATAGTTCAAACGCTAAAAAAAAACTAAAAATGCTTATACAGGCATTATTTTATTTACGATGGGGTTGGGTTCCAAAGAAACCCATCGTTTGTTGGAAAAAACGTATCTCGAATATAGCCTAGCTTAGACTACGGTATTCAGTACCATGTATACATATATAGTAGCCTAGCATACACTATAAAGTATACTCTGTACATACACGGTATAGTAATTACTAATATCAGCTAATTCTGGAAGTTCATGCAGATTGACTTATGATAATTCAATACAAAGAGAAATTGAATGACAAACAAGAATTAGCTTAGCCTACACTATGGTATATCGTTGTCGAAACTTCGACAAGAGAGATTGTACTTTTCTGCAAGTTGTGGTGTAGTTTTATGTATTCTCTTTAAATTTACGTGAAGTGGAAATGCGTATTATATAGAAGAAGGATATTATGTTTTGTTGTATTTGTATTAGTGATGAAAAGCATTGTCTTAGCTGTTTCATGTGTTTAATTGTAAGTATATGTGTAATAGTGCTTAACTACCGGTATCGGTTGTTATCCGGTGGTTATTCGAAGGTTTGGTATTGGTCAAAGAAGGCCGTGAAGTCAGTCTCTTCATAACCTTGATACAGAGTGGTTCGAGCTAGTGGGGACTCAAGAATGCAGCAATAATTATCGATGTCTACAAATCCAATTAAGTATTCCTATTCATCTTAAAGTACATTTAGGGAAACTTCCTTTAGGAGATATGCATATCTAAATGTAAGAAGAATTTCTTGAGGTGTGTTTTGGATGAGGGTCGTGAAATAGAGGCTGTGCTCATGCCAATCTAACTACTGTACATTGAGCTAGGACAAATTGAATGCACCAATAGTAAGTTTATATTGTTTGTTTAGTTAATATACACAATGCAATGCATTGATTTAATCACAATTTGAACTAGCATAAAAGTGAAGTAACCTGGGTGTCGTAATATAATACTTAGGCTACTATTAGGTCAGTACGTTTCGAATCGTTTAGGCTATATGATAACACTAACTGTTTGAAATGCCCTACTTATTCTGAGTAAGTCGGAATAATCGTATACATATATGGTAGCGTAGCCTACATTATACTGTACTCTATATTCACATATCGTATTATACAAACATCCACATAACGAATATGCATCTTTTCCATGGATCATTTAAAATGTTATGCTTTAATTCACTGTATCCAATAATATTGTATATATTCGTATATTGCTTTTATATTATAAATTGCGATCATAGCGATCAATGTTTGGGTTTGGAAATCGATTATGCGGTAAGTTTATTTCGCCGTATTTAACTTAGTTCAGAGCGCTTTTCTTGCTTCTAGTTAGCGTAATTGAATCTCTAGATTCTAGATACTTTATTTATATGGGGCAAGGTTATTTTTGATTATACGAAATGCTTTTAAGTCAAAATATAACTTAAATATGTCTCGTTGTGAAATTAATTTAGCTATTTTTTTCTTAATAGATGACATTGGCCATTTGGGGACATTTGTTTTGTGTAAAAAAAATCAAGATTCTATTTGCTATTTTCACTTGATTTCATCATAATACGAGCTTTACATATTTATCGTTTATTGGCGTAAAAATAGCAGTAATGTGTTCTTTCATGCCCAGTAGTTTTGATTAAAATACTTTCTCTCCAATTTTAATTACGGTCAAGTTTCATCCATGTTACCGATGCACGATACATTATAGTCATTAGCAGCTTGAGCATTATTTTCTCAGCTTCAGCTGCAACTTGCAGCTTAAATTTAGCAGTATATTTCCTTGCCAATCTTTTATCCATACCAATTAAGGGTACAATGTAAAAATATATCAGTCCTAATCTACTTAACGTCATTTGTACTATAACTACGGTAATTGTTTATTATTGTACGATGGTTGAAATACAAGCAAAAGGCTGTTGTTATCCGATTCGGTGATAAGCAAAACAACAGTTTCTTGTTCGGTTGTTTATGGCTGTACGCATTTACACAAGTATAATGTTACTAACAATACTTTTATCATTCTCTTTTACTTTTTTAACTAGAAGATGGGATAAAGAGATGGAGGAAAAGAAGTTGGTCCATTGTAATTTGGTCTTTCTTGCTACCTGTGCCCATATGAAATTTAAAAATATTTTATAAATGTTGTCGTATCGGTATTGATTGCTTACCCCATTGCAAGATCGAATTACTGTAAGGCGAATTATCGTAACTAGAGTACTACCCAAATATTGTAATAGTTTTATCATAATAAGTGCATTTAGTCATGAAAATGAGATGAAATTACAGTAATCAGTGAATATTTCTCAGTGAAAAATACCGTGAATGGGGAAACTTTCAGTGGATAATGCGTATATATGTTCCACAGAGAAATGCTTGAATAGGTGAGCTTGTGAATCTTGAGACTGTGAATACATTTTTGAGTGAAACTTTTTTTTCCATATTTTTTAAAAGTTTCAAAATCTTTTTATCAAATAAAAAAAAATTGACTTATAAGTCGAATTTCTACATTTCTCACAATGAGAATTTTCATTATTAGTTCAAGAAAAAGTGGTAAAAATTTGAAGCAAATCCCTTCATTTATAAGGTAGTTATAAGCTCTTATTTTATAACTGGGCCTTATGGAGTTAGTGCTCCCCTTAAGCTGTCTCGATGGGATCTAGGGTTCATTAGGGATGAGGAAGGGGTGATTATATCTTTCCGGCAGAACTCTGGCAGCAGATATTTAACCATTTTTCAGAACAAAATCTATATTTGGGCCAAAACTTAGAAACATCGGTCCCCAGTACCTTCCAGGTTAACCCCACTGAGGAAGTGGAGGAATCTTTATGTTAGGGTGTGACATCCCTATTAATGGACATGAAGTGGACATTGTCACTGAAATGGCCCCGCTGAACCCAGAAGGATCAGGGATACAAATTTCAGGTAATCATGGGAGAAACTTTCCAGAAGGAAGTGTATCCCCCATGCAGCTGTCATATGCTGAAGAGGATCTTTCCCTCAAAAGGGGTACTAGGATCCACCTAACCTAGACTGAAATGGCTACATTTTCGGAGAGTATAGTAATTCACCCAGAACTTTTGCCCCTTGGTTAACAGGCAGTTACAGTTCAGTTGTTGAAGCTCAGTCAAATTGCAGAAGCTCCCCAAAAGGAATACGCAGTTTGTGACATTTGATCAATTCCATAAGGAAATTATGAATAACATCAGAAATGTCCATGCTACAGAATGGCAATATATAAGGGACATGATACAAGAAAGAGTGGATACAAATTCTGCGGAAACCGGGTTTGTTAGAATTCCGACTGGAAACAACAATATGGCTAGCTCGGACTACAAAACTTCAGAGCAAAAGATATTAGGGGCTCCAATATTCACCCCTGATGATACTGATAACCCTTGGGGAGATGCCTCAGTGTGCATTTTCTCTCCCAATGGTAAGTATTTAATTAATGAGAGAAAAACCATGATTGAAGTTGTACATGTGGAATTTAGAGACAGGGCAGCATTCCGTAATATAGAATGGTGCCTGGTACCACCTTCAGCAGACAGTGAGAAACCACTAAAAGAAACGGTTCTCCAACCTGTGTCTATAGCATTAAAAGCTATAGAAGACACCGTTTATCAGGTCAGTGGAAAATGGATCTCTACTGCTATTTTGGGTAAGACCTGAATTGCTTGACAAGTAGCCCCAGCCTTCTGTCCCTGCACTTTTAAAATAATTAACTATGAGAAGGCAGATTTTCAGAATTTTGTAGTGACTAGAAAATGGGAGACAGTGGCAAAATTAAAGCAATTTGCCAGTCATCCCAGTCTTGAATTATTCCAAAAAAGGAAAAAAGCTCCCTCTAGATATAGCTACTCACAGTTTGGGACCCCTACAAGAAGAATCTCAGAGGGGAAATCCTCGGCAGAATTTCGTGCTAGGATCCGCCACCTTAGTATTATAACCTCTACCACCTTGCTGGACGTTGCCACCAAAAGCCCTCCAGAAGATTCCAGAACAATTTTTGCTGTTGTGGCCAAAAGTCTTATGAGAACCCTATGGGAAGCACTCTATCACTCTCTAGAATGGCGCATAAAAGCACAAATGGAAACACTGGAGGGCTCTAATAAGTCACTCCCCAGTGTGACTTCAACACTCCCCAATGTGACTTCATTATTACACTAACCCCTCCTGTAAGGACCTGTTTGAGGAATCTGTTGTGGCTCAACTTAACGAGCAAGCCCACTGAAAGAATTGTACAGTGTATGCTCTCCTGGGAAAAAGGGAATTCAGGAAACAAAAAACCTGAAACTTCCCTTCACCCAACCCAAAAAAAGGCTTGATATGACCCATGATCATATTGAGCCTTTTTTGGGTTCGATAAAGGGAAATCATATAAGCCTTCAGTCGCCCCAAAAAATTTCCATCAAAAACAGTTACGTGGTCAGAAGGGACAACTCCCTACAAAGGGACAACGGGACAACAACAACAGCACAGACATCCTTTTCACAGGGTCCAAAGACTCTCCTACAGGGGAAAAGGGAAAGCAACATCTGGAATGCCTATCAAGGGCAAAGGCAGAGGAATAGGTGGATCCCAGTAGGAATTGTATGGTTGAGGGTCAGCTTCGACGATACCACAGGTGATGGAAGTTTTCCCCTAGGGAACACAGCATTATTTTCAATGGGCTGAGGTGGAAGTGGTCTCATACCCCCTTCCTTTAAAAGGGTTCCTTCAAAAACCGGACCCCTCTCTAGAAGATTATGCGCAGAAGGCCCTGTTAAAGAGGGTCATAGAGAAACATGCATATATTCGCCATCAAGCACGTCTCTTCAGTGTCACTAAAAAGGATTCCTCTGAACGAAGAGTGATCCTCAACCTATCAACATTGAACAAGCACTTTGTTTGCCAAAAGTTTCAGATGACTACCATTGCCCAAGTACGTTCAGTCACTCCACAAGGGACCTGGACAGCTTCTACAGCTCTGAAAGACGCATACTGTCATGTCCCTATTGCCATTCTCTCCCACCCCTTCCTAGGGTTCTGGACAGGGAAAGATACGTACAGATTCAAAATCGTGCCCTTTGGGCTCAACATTGCCCCAAGAACTTTTACAAAATTAGCAATGGTATTTGTCCGAGAACTCAGACAAGAAGGAATACAACTCATACCCTGCCTAGACGATTGGTTAATCTGGGGCCCACAAGAAAAGTGTTCAAGAAACCTAAGAGCAGTGGTCAACAGACTCCAGTCAAAAGGCTTTCTAATAGATTGAAAAAATCCTGCCCCGCTCCAGGTAGACGTCTTCAGTGACTGGGACTGTGTTGTATACTCTTCACAGCTAGTTGTCTCTCCCCATCAGTACTCAAAACAGAATAAGGAAAGACCTCAGAACGTTCTTTGCACAGCCCAGAGTTTCCAGACAGCAATTGGAAGGCACAATGGGCCTGCTGCAGTTCGCATCAGTAATAGATCCAATACTCAGATTGCAGCTAAAAAATATGAACAAATTCTGGCTATCGCATGCAAGAAAAAAGATGTGAGACTGGCCTCATCAAAAGAATAAAAAAGTTGGGGAGATACTCGGCCCTGGACCTGGAAGGAGTCTGGCGAAACAGGTCACCCTGACTCTTCCGTCTGTATGAGTGACAAACCATATAGATGTCTTGTTGGTAGGTTGGGGAGGACATTGGGAGGATTGTCAGGTGGCAGGGAGGTGGTCTGCTACTCTGAGTAATTGTCATATCAGTTTCCGGGAGCTGATGGCTGTCTTTTTGTCTCTCAAAAAACTCAGACCTCCAAAAGAGACATATTTTGTTGGTTCTAGACAGCATGACTGCCATGTCCTGCATCATCAAGAGGTTAGGATCACATTCACCTCCTCTCAATATTGTAATACTAGCCATCCTTCAGATGGCACAAGCAAGGAAGTGGCACTTGTCTGCAATTCACCGCACAGGGTCTCAATGTAAAAGCAGACTCTCTATCAAGGAAAACAACCTTAACAGAGTAGCTGTTGGACAACCAGTCTTTTCAAACAATAGCCAACATGCTTCTACAACTGGAAGTGGACCAGTTTGCCACATACAAGAACACAAACTTCCAGTGCATGTGTCTCCGAACTTGGACAGTCAGGCAACAGCAAGAGATGCCTTCTTAAAAGACTGGAACAAATGGAAGACAATATACCTTTTTCCTCCACTGTCCCAGATTTCAAAGGTTTTGTGCAAGCTTCTAACCTTCAAAGGGGCCGCTTACTTAATATCCCCAAATTGGCCAAACAATGGGTGAAGAGAACAGTTCCACTACTGTCAGCTGTTCTATCCCAGACAGTAGGAGGGAAAGTCGCCTACACATCCTCCTTTCTGAGCCAACACCTTCACGTGTGGATTTTTTAAATATTGTCTACTATGAAAATTACTCGCCAAATATTGCTGGGTACCTAGTGCAAAATCTGACATCATCTATTTGATAATACCAGTCCACGTGGAAGATATGGTTAGATTATATCCATGCTGAGAGACCAGTTAAGAACTCTATGGAAACACTTTTAAATTTTCTCATATACCTTTTTGAAGACAAACACCTTGTTGTTACAACAGTCATGGCATATAAGGCAGAATTAACAGAACCCTTGCTTTCTGGGTTTGGTATTGACTCTAGTATAGAAATTTTCACTTCCCTTCTTCAGTCTTTTGCACTACAAAGGCCTGCTCCCAAAAGGCTTCCAATTACTTGGTCCCTGAATAAGGGACTCCTCAGTTCAGCAGAGCCATTACAGCCACAACTCACATGCTGCAAAAGGCGATCTTCTTGATTGCATTAGCATCAGGAGCTTGTATTAGTGAACTGGGCTCTATTAGATGGGGACAATACATCACGCAAACAGCTGACTATCAATTATTAAGGTTTACCTAGAAGTCACAGCAAACATCCCAGAAGGTCCGATTTTCCTGTACCCTAGCACAAACAAACCATTCTCTCTACAAGGGCTGAGAATAATTTTAGTGTCCCTCATTAAAAAGGCAAATCCACATTCGCATCCTAGGTCACATGGTATTAGGAAAGTAAGTACGTTGTTGGCCTTCTTCAGAAATGTCTCTTTCGAAGTCTCCGCATGTGCAGGGTAGTCATCAGAGACAGTGTTCTTGAAACATATTTCCACGAGCTCAAACAAATTTGACTACACTGTATCAGTAGGTGGTATGGTTAGTCCTAACCCCATAGGCGCTACAGCAGAAAACCAGGGGTCTTCCTGATGGTGGGTATGCTAGCTATCACTGGGGGAAGGTGCAAACCCAGAATGCTGACGTAAGTAACTGTAGAACTACAGTAAACCCCCTGTATTCGCATTCTCACAATTCGTGGACTCACCAATTCACAGGATTTTCTGTGGAACATAACTATAAATTATTAATGAAAAATTCGCCAATTAGCAGAATTTTTTGTTGAGAAATATTCACTAATTAGTGTATTTCTGGGTTCGACCTGTGTCACCCGGTGAAATATCCATTTAGAAAATATTTCTAGGTATAAGTATTGCTAAAAATACCAGAGAAAAAGCTAAACACAATGCCAGGGTTACGACCCCCAGTTCGAGCGCCATTTAATGGTGTCGGTATACACAAAGGGTGAGTGTTGCCACTGCCACAGGCCTCTGCCCTATAGAGATCTCCAGTCTCAAAACCCCGAAAAGTGAGGAGCCGTCACATACCTCACCTTCTTCTCCCAGCCAGCCAACACCTCAGCCGCCATCTTGAAACATTCCAACTTAGCACGCTTTCAGCACATCACCGTGTTTTTTCTTGGTGCTGTTTTTTCGTGATTTTCGATCTTACATCATGTCATCCCTTCCAGAATTTGCATCACCTAAATTGAGTACCATCTCCTTTTGGTTTTTTCTTATAGAGGCATCTTATTTGACCTTTAATTTATTGTTTACCAGGTAAATAACCCTATTTGTTGGCTGATCGCGTAGCTTACCCAATTCTCAAGCCATGCTGGACCCTCAGTCTTTGCATGGTTTTAGCAGAAAGTTACTGCTAGTTTTTTCTATATAATATATATATACTCCTTTCATTTGGAATTTTATTATATGAATCACCTTTACCTGAATCACCTTTTCGCTGGTAAGGGGTTGGGAGCCCGTATCATGATTGATCTAGGCTAGAGACGGAGGTTTTCCCCCTCCCTCCTTTCTGATCATAAATTCTCTTTTTCCCTGGTCCCCTTCCTCTGCCAGCGAGCAGGTACATTCTCCATGATGGTACTGTTATGCTCATGACCTTTTCTGATGTGTACGGTGATGGATGACATGTAAATCTTTGGATTAATTTTAATTGTGATTCAGCGTCAGGGTCGGCCATATTGGTATCCCCGCTCCCCATATACCGCGGGTTGCCTGGCCTTCTCTACAGCTGAGTCTTTTACGTATTCATAAATATATTCTGTGCATATATATGTTTTTATATTTTACACATCATCTGGTTAACTTGTTATTTTAGTACTTGAAGTCAGATAGTTTTATTCTTTTAGGTATTTTCTAGCCTAGCCTACTCGACCATTCCGTAATCGGTTTCGGAGAGTTAGGCTAGTCAGGATGCTCATGCTTCCTGGCTCTCATGTCCAATTCGTTTTGAGGCTTTGGAGGGAGATGTTAGGTTGTTGAGGGAGTTCCTCGTTCTCTCTTGGCCCACCTGACCATGCTGTCACGTTTTCGGAGGGTGAGGTTAGGCTAGTGAGGGGTCCCCCCTTCGTTTTAGCCCACCTGACCAGGCTGCGAGGTTTTTGGAAGGTGAGGTTAGAATAGCGAAGGATCCCCTCAATTCATAGCCTCCCACCTGACCAGACTTCAGTGTTGGAGGGTGTCGCCAGACATTGCGTGGTTTCCCCCCCCCCCTCCTGTTGCTCCTATTCTGACCTTCCTGTCCAAGTCAAAAAAGTTTTGGTTTTGGAAGTTGGTCTGGGATCTAAGGTTGCACAGATCTTTTCGTGTATGTAGCCTAGTCCTTCCTTACCTATCAATTAGCATTTGGCGTGTGACCTAGACATCTCCCTACGCGAGGGACGCCGATCACTTATGATCGGCACCCCGTGGGGAGTTTCTGTCGGCTTCCAGAGGGTGTTACCCACCCTTCTGGCCTCCGCTTTTCGGTTTCCGCCATTCTGCTATCTTTTCCCATTGTCAGCAGGTGTTTCGTTTGTTCACTTCCCTCAGTGTTAGCTGGAGCATCGAACACAGTCCCAGGGATGCTATCTTGACTTTCGCTATGTTCATTCTCCGCCGGGTTAGTCAGATCTCTCGTTGTTATAGTACATGTTACCACTCCGGTGGGTATGGTTTTCGGTTGGTCAGCGCTTTCCACTACCTGGTTCCCGTCCCACGCGTTGAGAGTTGAGCCAGATGCGAAGACTCCTCTCCGCCTCTTCCGCCGCTACCATAGGTGTGAGATAACGAGATTTCCGTGACAATCAGGGCGGAGTATCATAACACCAGCGTTTCTTAAGAGTACTTTTGTTTACTTAATTAGTTGACCATTCCGTAGCATAACTTATATCTATGTCCGCTACCGGATTCTTTCCGGCGGTGTTTAATTATATGAATGCATGTTCCTAGGTTAAGGTATCCTGTTACCGCCGGACCTACTCCGGCGGCCCTTAACTTTATGTTACTCATGTATCGTATATTATCTTTATGCTGCCGGATTTAATTCCGGCGGGATTTTGCCTGACAGTAAGCATGTTCCATCACCCATTATTAGGTTAAGGTATCCTATCTCTGCCGGACTTACTCCGGCGGGCCTTAACTCGCGATACTCATGTATCATCTTTCCGCTTACAGATGGTACGCTGTCAGGAGCCTGGGTGCACAGCGGTTCTCCAACAACCCTGTGGCCATGAGGTGTGCCTCTCACACTCCGGCTGCTTGGTCCGCATTGGGGACCTGGTCGTCTGGCACCCGGATGGCTGTGAGGTCTGTTACGCTCTGTACGAGCGAGTGATCGATGAGTCGGTAAGCTTTAAAGACCGCTAACCTTTAGTCTCCTTTGACTTTAATGCTTATATTGATATATACGGCGATTGGAGAATATTTCAGTAAATCATTTCTTTTCTTTCAGTCTGACCGTATTACCCGCAACTCTTCGCTGTTGACCCTGAAGATCTGGGTCGGCGGGTTTGGGAGGAACGTTGTGTCGGGGAAGCCTTACGTACTGTCAGAGGAGATTTGTAATCTCCTCTACCCTGGAGCCCGGATCTCAGCCACAGTGCCGGCGGAAGTAGCCGCCACCTTAATCGAACGGATCCGGGAGGAGACGCAACCCTCCCAAGAAGACAACCTGTGCGAAGAGGTGGCGGCCATCAATATCCACCTCGAACCTATGAGCGTCGATCCGGACCACCAGGTAGAAGGTAGGGTGGTAAGTGAGGCAGGGGGAGAGAGTGTAGCTAGTCCCCTTTTTGGTTCTCCTTCTTCCTCTTCTTCCTCTTTCCAAGGTTTTCCTAAGACAGCTTTCCTTGA
Source organism: Macrobrachium rosenbergii (assembly GCF_040412425.1). Classification (NCBI taxonomy): domain Eukaryota; kingdom Metazoa; phylum Arthropoda; class Malacostraca; order Decapoda; family Palaemonidae; genus Macrobrachium; species Macrobrachium rosenbergii. The sequence continues at coordinate 41,479,653 of NC_089788.1, forward strand.
GGACAGGTCGAGGTCTACTGTCCCCAAGGTGAAAACCTTGAAAAAGAAGGACTTACATAAGTCCTCTAGGCCTCAAAGGTCTAATCCGTCAGCTCCCTCAAGGTCGTCACTGGCTCTTAACCCAGTGGCGTCCACTAGCAAGGCTACTCCCCCACCCAAGGGGTCGAGATCCAGGTCTTCTAAGGCTAGTCCCCCTCAACCTAACTTTGACCCTGAGGCCTTTGCGGAACTTCTAATGCAGAAGTTGGATAAGAAGGTCGAAGCCAGGATTAATGACCTTTCCTCCCAGCTCGTTTCGAGCTTGCAGACCTCTGGTGAGTCGGTGAAATCTTTAGCAGAGAGGATGCAGACCCAGGAAAGCTTGCTCTCCGGGTTTATGCGCTCCGGAGTAGCAGCACAAACTTACGCTGTTTTGGATGCCTCCAGTCTGCCCCCCTTTGATAAGGGAAACCCGTGGCGCCTGGCCCTTCACGCTCCTCGGCACGAAGACACCCTGACCATCGAGGGCTTGGGAACTCGTCGGTTGGAAGAACTGGAGTTCTTTCCACCGGACCTGGTGCCTCCCTACCCAGGCTACGCCAGGCTTACGGAGGAAGCCTGGATCCAGATCAGACAAGGTCCCGAAGGAGACAGTCATCTTCCCTAGGGACCAAGCCCAATCCACCTTGATCGCGCTCTCACTGAGTGGGAGTGCAAAAACACTAAGCTTACCCCCTTTAAGGGGACTTTCACTATGTTCTCGGTAGGTGATTCCATCCCTACCCCCTGCACGACTAAGATAGCAGTGCTGACTAGTCAGGCGGGAATCGAGGGTAAGCCGCTACCTCAACTCCGGGAAACAGATCCCACCTCTCTTGTCTTCCCCGGAGATTCGGAATTTTGGTTGGGAGCTCCGGCCACATTCACAGTGGGCAAACTCGACCCCGAGTGCACCCCATCTCTTTTTAGTGAACAGCTTCCCAAGATTCCGGAGGCTCTTTTGAAGGCAGAATTTGAAGCTAGGTGCAGGTTGAGTCGCTCCCTGCATTCCGTTACCATTACGGAGACAACGGCGGTAACCTACGCTGAAGAACCTCTTTTCCAGGTCCTGATCAAATCCCTGTTAGTGGCATTCCAGGCGGACCTGTTTGATTTTGTAGTGGCAAGACTAAACTGCCGAAAGCACATCTTTGCGGACGCCACTATTAGACACGAGCCCAATAGACTCATGAAGAGTTCTATCTGGGGCCCTAACATCTTCCCGGAGGATGAAGTCAACAATGTTCTGGCGGAGGCAACCAGAGCAAATCAGAGCCTTCGCTCCCGCTGGGGTCTCCCCTTCAAAAGGAAGGCTACAGAGTCTGCCGGACCTCAAGCCAGGGATAGGAAAAGATTCAGGAGGTACAGAAAACCTCAAGCCCAAACTATGCTCCAAGCTGTACCGGTCTCTCAGATCGGTCAGCCTTCAACCTCAAAAGCTCAGCCTCAGCAACAGTTTGTTCTGATGCAGCTTCTCCAACCTTCGTTGCGTCCCCGGCTTTCAACGCTTCGTTTGAAAGCCAGGGGGCATTTCGAGGTTTCAACAGAAATGCGAGGGGAAGCAGAGCCAGAGCCTCCTTCAGAGGTAGGTTTGCATCACGTCCTCTCTCATGGGGAAGAGGAGGCCGGGGTGGTAGAGGAAGTAAGCCCTCTCCCGCTCAATGAGTCTCCTCAGGTAGGCGGGAGGTTACATCTCTTCCGGGACCGTTGGACCTTCAGTCCGTGGGCCCAAAGGTCTGGGATGGAGCTGGAGCAGAGGTCCTCCTCCGCCAGTCAGATTCCATCAGTCTCCATCCAAAACCCTCCTGGACTTTGTAAAAGACCTTCTTCAAAAGAGGGCAATAAAGAAAGTGAGACACCTGAAATTTCAAGGCAGACTGTTCAGTGTTCCGAAGAAAGACTCCAGTCAGCAAAGAGTAATCCTAGACTTGTCTCGTCTCAATTTATACATTCAATGCGACAAGTTTCGCATGCTTACAATCTCGCAGGTGCGGACCCTAAAAAATAAATGGGGCCGTCACCACCTCTATAGATCTTTCAGGCGCCTATTATCACGTCCCGGTTGCGAGAAATTTCTCTCCTTACCTAGGATTCAGACTAGGAAATCAAGCTTACTCGTTCAGAGTCATGCCATTCAGGCTCAACATAGCGCCCAGAATTTTCACCAAACTGGCAGAAACAGTAGTCCAACAACTACGGGCCCAGGGGATCATGTTAGCCGCATACCTGGACGATTGGATAATTTGGGCACCCAACGCCAAGGAATGTCGGAGAGCAACATCCATAGTGATCAGCTTCCTGGAATCCTTAGGTTTTCAAATAAACAGGAAGAAATCCCGCCTAGTTCCGGAGGCTCAATTTCAATGGTTAGGAATCCAATGGGATCTGGACACACACAAATTGTCACTTCTGCCAGCCAAAAGGAGGGAAATAGCCAAAGCTACCAGGCAGTTCCTCAAAAACAAAAGAGCCTCTCGTCGTACCCAGGAAAGAGTCCTAGGTTCTCTTCAGTTCGCGTCAGTAACAGATTTGCTGCTGAAAGCCAAACTGAAAGATATAAACAGGGTATGGCGGAGACGAGCCAACAGCAGATACAGAGACAAGGTGTCCCTAATTCCGCTGGTGTTGAGGAAGAGGCTTCGACCGTGGTCAACAGTCAAGAGTTTGTCAAGGTCAGTGCCTCTCCAATTTCCCCCTCCATCATTGGTGATCCACACGGATGCTTCCCTGAGCGGGTGGGGAGGATATTCCCAACACAAGAAAGTTCAAGGAATGTGGTCCACTTTGTTCCGCCAGTTCCATATCAACATTCTGGAAACAATGGCAGTATTTCTAACTCTGAAGAAACTGCGTCCAACCAGACAGATTCATATCAGACTGGTACTGGACAGTGCAGTAGTTGTGCATTGCATAAACAGAGGGGGCTCCAAGTCGAGCCGGATCAATCAAGTAATGATAGCAATTTTTTCCCTGGCAAGGAAACACCGTTGGCATCTGTCAGCTACCCATCTGGCAGGTGTCCGGAATGTCATTGCAGATTCACTGTCCAGGACAACTCCGCTGGAGTCGGAATGGTCACTGGACAAACCATCTTTCGAATGGGTTTGTCGTCAGGTTCCAGGTCTCCAGGTGGACCTGTTTGCCACAGAGAGCAACCACAAACTTCCATGTTACGTTGCTCCCAATCTAGACCCTCTAGCTCGCTCCACAGATGCGATGTCAATAGACTGGAACAGGTGGCAAAGGATCTATCTGTTTCCACCAATAAACCTATTGATGAAAGTTTTACACAAGCTCAGATCATTCAAAGGTCAAGTAGCACTTGTGGCACCCAACTGGCCGAAGAGCAATTGGTTTCCTCTTCTTCTAGAGTTGAAACTCCGGTGCATACAAATCCCCAGGCCAAAGTTGACGCAAATAGTACAAACTCGGACTGTGTCAGCTTCCTCAAGAATTCTGAATGCCCTAGCTTTATGGACTTCATGAAGTTTGCAGCTCAGAAAGATGCTAACATTGATCCTATTAACACGCTGTTCATAGAATCAGACAAAAGGGAATCTACCCTCAGACAATATGATTCAGCAGTTAAAAAGTTAGCATTATTCCTGAGAGAATCTGAAGCTCAAGAAGTGACCATGAACCTTGCAATCTCGTTCTTCAGGTCATTATTTGAGAAAGGACTGGCCTCTAGCACTATTACTACAGCAAAATCGGCTTTAAGAAAAATATTTTTACATGGCTTCAATATTAACCTTACAGACTCATATTTTTCGTCAATTCCTAAAGCATGGGCTCGTCTTAGACCAGCAACCCGTCCCCACATGGTTTCCTGGTTCTTAAATGATGTACTTAAATTAGCATCGGACACTGATAATGAACAGTGTTCATATTCGAGTCTGTTAAGGAAAACGTTATTCTTAATTAGCCTAGCCTCAGGTGCAAGAATTTCTGAACTGTCTGCTCTCTCTAGAGAACCGAACCATGTTGATTTCCTCCCGTCAGGAGAAGTTCTGTTATCTCCGGATCTCAAGTTTTTAGCTAAGAATGAAGATCCACAAAATAGATGGTCTCCTTGGAAGGTTATCCCCCTTCCACAGGATCTGTCCTTGTGTCCAGTTACCACTTTAAAGGCTTATTTAAATAGAACTTCTAATATAATGTCTGGCCCGCTTTTTGTTAGGGAAAATGGAGGAACCATTTCTTTAAAGGCCATCAGGCAACAAATACTATATTTTATAAAGCAAGCAAACCCGGATTCAGTACCTAAGGTACATGATATCCGAGCAGTGGCCACCTCCACTAATTATTTTCATAATATGAATTTTGATGACCTTAAAAAATATACGGGTTGGAAATCACCAACAGTGTTCAAATGCCACTACCTTAAATCTCTAGAGGCTCTAAAATTTTCCACAGTGGCTGCAGGAAGTATTGTTCCTTCTGCCTTAGAATAACTTACGTAACCTTTATTTATCCTGTCCTTTATTCCTCTCTCGCCTGCCTGCCTCATTTACTCACCATGACGTCTATCTTAGGTCAGGCCTGCTTCACAGCCTGACTCCTGACCGTTTTGCATATTGTTATTGTTTCCCTTTTGTTAACCTTAAGTGTCTTGGTGTTACTAAATTTTGTCTGTGTGCCCTATATTGTTCATCATGTTTATTATTACTACTTTGGGTTGTTAAAACACAGTAATTTTCTTATAGTTTTATTTAACTCCATTAAAGTATTTCTTAGAGGGCTCCACCAAGCTTTTGTATGACTGTTTCTCTGTTATGATTTCACGGGTGACACAGGTCGAACCCAGAAAAGGGATTTTGACAAAGGAAAAATCTATTTCTGGGGGAAGACCTGTGTATAAGGGTGACCCATCCTGTTCTTCCTTCCCCTGAGTGGCATACCAAGCTTGGGGGGTGCTAACTTGGGATGTTTCAAGATGGCGGCTGAGGTGTTGGCTGGCTGGGAGAAGAAGGTGAGGTATGTGACGGCTCCTCACTTTGGGGGTTTTGAGATTGGAGATCTCTATAGGGCAGAGGCCTGTGGCAGTGGCAACACTCGCCCTTTGTGTATACCGACACCATTAAATGGCGCTCGAACTGGGGTCGTAACCCTGGCATTGTGTTTAGCTTTTTCTCTGGTATTTTTTAGCAATACTTATACCTAGAAATATGTGCTAAATGGATATTTCACCAGGTGACACAGGTCTTCCCCCAGAAATAGATTTTTCCTTTGTCAAAATCCCTTTTTGATGTTATTTTCATGACTAAACTTTTTTATTATAAAATAATGGTTTACTGATTTTCAAATATTATTAAGATTTAATAATAATAATAATAGTAATAATAATAATAACAACAATAGTAATAATAATAATAATAATAATAATAATAATAATAATAATAAATAAAGGGATTTTGACAAAGGAAAAATCTATTTCTGAGGAAGGACCCGTGTCACCCGGTGAAATTCCATTCATGCACGAATTTCTAGGTATAAATTGCTAGATATACCAGAGAAAAAGAGCTTTCAGGAATGCTGGGGTTACTACCCCAGATCGGCGTCTTCTCCAAGGAAGACGTCGGTATAACCAAGGGTGAGTGAAAGGATCACAACCACGGAGCTACACTCGAAAGATATCCCTATGTTAAAACCCCCAGTAGAGAGCGGTGAGCCGTTACAGCTCCCACACACCGACGCCCGCCAGGCCGGCGACACCAGCGCCACCTACCTCATTCCAGGCTAGCACCACCCCCAGGCTTGGCATGTGCAAGTAGGGGGGGAGCAGAAGATACTTCTGGGAGGGTCGCCGGTTGACACGGGGCCTTCCTCAGAAATAGATTTTTCCTTTGTCAAAATCCCTTTTCTGAGTCCAGCCCCGTGTCAGCCGGTGAAATAGTGATAGAGAATCATGCCAAGACTGCTAACTACGAGGAAACAAGGTAACCTGAAGAAAAACACAAGCTATGAAAATGGTTTTAATAAGGATATCTCTCACATGAAAAATTGAATATTAAATCGAAAAGTACAGTAAAAAATCTTAACATTAGGGTAGAAGTTGACATAGTCAACAACATGGCAGGGAAATACATCAAAAATACTTAAGACTACAAAAGTATAATGTACATTCAAAAATACATAGACTAAAGAGTAAACATAACCTTATAGCTACAATACAACATGGGGAATATATATATATATATATATATATATATATATATATATATATATATATATATATATATATATAATATACATATATATATATATATATATATATATATATATATATATATATATATATATATATATATATATATATATATATATATATATGGGGTACATGGAGCAAAATAAAAACTGCCCAGTACCCCAAAGACAATCCATAATCACAACATGTCAAATTACAGTTTCCAATCATAACAGAGACAATAATAATATCAATATGAGGAGCAAGGCAGTGAGGCATGATCAACCAGAAGGGCAAGCAGAGAAGTAAATGAGGCAGGCGGGCGGGGGGTTAGGGGAAGGATAAAGGATGATGACTAATTAAGGTGGGGAAATGACACTCCCCACAGCTACTGTAGAAAATTTCAGGGCTTCGAGTGATTTTAAATAGTGGCGTTTAAATACTAGAGGTGATTTCCAACCCGTGTATTTGGAGAGTTCTGAGAAATCCATATTATGAAAGTAATTAGTGGAAGTAGCTACTGCTCGAATATCATGAACCTTAGGAACTGAATCCGGGTTAGCTTGTTTAATGAAATACAAAATTTGTTGCCTTATTGCATTTAACGATAGAGTACCACCTTTCTCCCTGATAAAAAGAGGACCCGACTTACACTGTGGAGTTCTTAAAAGGTAAGACTTTAAGGTATAAACTGGGCATAAAGACTGGTCTTGTGGAAGGGCACCACCTTCCAAGGAGACCACCTGTCTTGAGGGTCTTCATTTTTAGCTAAAAATCTAGGATCAGGAGAAAGGAGGACTTCTCCGGACGGGAGGAAATTAACAAAATCATCACCTCTAGCGAGAGCCGACAGCTCTGAGATTCTGGCACCTGAAGCCAAGCTAATCAGAAATAAAGTTTTCCTTAACAGATCCAAATAAGAGCATTGATAGTTGTCAATCTCAGATGCTAACTTAAGAACATCATTGAGGAACCACGTAACAGACTGTGGGCGTGATACGGGTCTCAGACGAGCACATGCTCTAGGAATAGATGAAAAGTAGGAATCTGTAAGGTCAATTTTAAAACCATATAAGAATACCTTCTTCAGGGCTGACTTGGCTGTGGTAATAGTGGCGGGGCAAGGCCTTTTTCAAACAATGATCTAAAGAAGGTAACTGCTAGGTTAGTCGTCATGGTTTGGGCTTCAGATGTCTTCAAAAAGGAGGCCAATTTTTTTGACTGCTGAGTCATATTGTCTGAGAGTAGAATCTCTCTTGTCTGATTCTAAAAACAGTGTGTTAACGGGGTCAATGTTTGCTCCCTTTTGAGCTGCGAACTTTATAAAGTCCATAAAACTAGGGCATTCTGAATTCTTGAGGAAGCTGACACAGTCTTGGTTTGTACTGTTTGGGTCAGTTTGGGCTTGGGAATCCGAAGACACCGCAACCCCAGTTCCTGAAGAAGAGGGAACCAATTGCTCTTCGGCCAATAGGGGGGCTACCAGGGCTGGTTGACCTTTGAATGTCCTGAGTTTGTGTAATACTTTCAACAGCAAGTTTATTGGGGAAACAGATAAATCTTCTCCCAATTGTTCCAATCTATCGTCATTGCGTCCGTGGCGACGCCTGGGGTCCAGGTTGAGCCACGTAACAGGGAAGCTTGAAGTTGCTCTCCGTCGCGAACAGATCCACTTGGAGACCCGGAACCTGGCAGCAAATCCAATTGAATGATTCTCCGTCCAGAGACCACTCCGTCTCCAACGGAGTAGTTCTGGACAGGGAATCCGCCACCACGTTCCGTACCCCCACTAGGTGGGTGGCTGACAGATGCCAGCTGTGCTTGTTCGCCAGGGAGAAAATGGCAACCATAACCTGGTTCACTCGACCTGATTTGGAGCCGCCCCTGTTGATGCAATGAACTACCACTGCGCTGTCCAATACCAGTCTGATATGAATCCGGCTGGGGGGGCGGATTTTCTTTAAGGTTAGAAATACCGCCATAGCTTCCAGGGTGTTTATATGGAACCGCTGAAACACTGTGGACCACGTCCCTTGTACTTTTTGTTTTGGCGAATATCCTCCCCAGCCGCTTAATGAAGCGTCCGTGTGAACTACTAGCGCCGGAGGGGGAAACTGGAGTGGAACTGTCTTGGACAGGCCACCGACTGTGGACCAAGGCCGCAGTCTCGCCTTTAAAACTGGGAATGGAGGAGACCTTGTCTCTGAGCTTGACATTGGCTCGACTCCGCCACACTCTGTTTATGTCTTTTAATTTTGCTTTTAAGAGCAGGTCCGTCACTGAGGCAAATTGAAGAGACCCAAGGATTCTTTCTTGGGTCCGGCGGGATGCTGATTTGTTTTTCAGAAATTTCCTGGTAAGGGACGCTATCTCCTTCCGCTTGGGAGGCGGGAGGGATAACGTGTAAGAGGACAGATCCCACTGGAGACCCAGCCACTGAAACCGGGACTCGGTTCAGCTGAAAACCTAACGACTCCAGGAAGTTGATGACCGTGGCCGTGGCCTTCCGACATTCTAGAACTGTTGGAGCCCAAATTATCCAATCGTCTAGGTACGCTGCTAGGGATATCCCTCGAGACCGGAGTTGCTGAACTACCGTGTCCGCCAGCTTTGTAAATATCCTGGGTGCAATGTTTAGACCGAAAGGCATGACCCTGAAGGAGTAGGCTTGATTCCCGAGTCTGAAACCCAGGAACGGAGAGAAGCTCCAGCGCAATCGGGACGTGATAGTAAGCGTCTGAAAGATCGATAGAGGTGGTGACGGCTCCACGCGAAGTAGAGTCCATACCTGTGCTACCGTAAGCATGCGAAATTTGTTGCATTTTATGTAGAGATTTAGACGCGACAGATCCAGGATCACTCTTTGCTGATCGGAGTCTTTCTTGGGAACAGTGAATAACCTGCCTTGAAACTTCAGGTGCCTTACTTTATTGCTCGCTTGTTGAGCAATTCCGCCACGTAGTCCTGTAGGACTCTTGAGGGTGGCTGGTAAAACCTGATCAGAGGAGGAGGGTCTTTGGTCCAGCTCCATCCTAAACCTTTGGACACAATGCTGTGTGCCCAAGGGCTGAAGGACCACTGGTCTCTGAACCAATACAGGCAACCACCTACCTGTTTGTTCTCAGTGGGAGGGAGCGGGTTTGTTCCCTCTACCACGTCCAGGTTTACCTCTTGGGGTGGTGTTGGATTTGCCTCTGTAAGGGGCCCGACCTCTTCCCCCCCTTGTGCTCCTATTAAGGCCGTGAAAGAATCCACGGCCCTCATAGGTTGGGTTGTATGCTGGCGAAGCAACATACGAAGGTGCAGCAAGGAATGGGCTGGTTGAACCAGCACATATTGTTGGGATGGGCCTCGAGGTGGAGGGCTGTGCCACTGCCGAGACCGGGACGGCTTGGACTACCGCCTGATGATGGGGTCTCTTGTGCCTCCTGAACCGCTTGCCTCCTTTCGTCTGGGGGCCGCCAGATTCTGGGGTCTTCCGCTTGTAGGCTGAGATGCCCCAGCGAGAGCGCAGACTCTGGTTGGCTCTTGTAGCCTCCTGAGTACATTGGTAACCTCTTCTTCAGGGAAGAGATTAGGTCCCCAGATCGAACTCTTCATGAGCTTGTTAGGCTCTTGACGAATGGTGGCATCGGCAAAGATGAATTTCCTACATTCGAGCCTGGCCATCATGAAATCAAACAGGTCCGACTGAAATCCTGCCAATAGGGATTTAGCCAAGACCTGGAAGAAAGGCTCGTCTGCACAGGAGACGGCAGTGGCTTCTGTGAGGCAGACGGAGTTCAGTGACCGGGCTAGCTTAGTCCGGGCCTCAAACTCCGCCTTCAGCAGGGCTTCCGGTAGCTTAGGAAGCTGTTCGCTGAATTGCGTTGACGCACAGAAAGCGTCCAGCTTTCCCACAGTAAAGGTGGACGGAGCGTCAACCCAGAACTCATCACCCCCTGGGAATACCAGGGATGTGGAGTCTGTCTCTCTCAGCTGAGGCAAAGGATTGCCATCAAAGCACGCTCGGGCCGTAGCCAGAGCGACTTTGTTCAAGCAAGGAGTCGGCAACCTGTCACCCAGGGCGAACATTGTAAAGTTGCCCTTGAAAGGTGTCAGTTTGGTATTATCAGCCTGCCACTCCGTCAGAGTGCGCAGGAGAGCCGACTGAGCTTGGTCTCTAGGGAAGATCACTGTCTCCCTAGGAACCTTGTCTGAGCGTACCCAGTCTTCCTCCGTCAGCCTAACGAATCCTGGGTAAGGGGGCAAGAGATCGGCGGGAAAGAACTCAAGTTCTTCCAACCGCCTCGTGCCAAGACCTTCTACTGTTAAGGTGCCCTCGTGTTGGATAGCACGGAGGGCGAAACGCCAAGGGTTCCCGACGTCAAAGGGAGGGAGATCCGCCGTGTCCGGAATGACATACTGTGGTTCGGCTCCGCCAGGGCGAGCCATCCCCGCCAGTATATTGTCATGGCTGGTAAGCTTCTCGGAAATCTGTGTAAATTTTGACTCAACCTCCGCCGAGAACCTCTCAAAAAGTTGGTTAGGTAAACGCCTCCGGATCAAAGGCAGGCTGGCGAGGAGGGCTTGGTTTTGATGCCCTCTTACTCGCGCCTTTGCCGGAGGAACCAGGTTTGCTCCCGGAGGCTACAGGTGCCGAGACCTTAGCCTTCGACGGGGGGAAAGGCAAGGATTTCCTGGAAGACGAGGACTTAAAGCCCTTCGCCTTCCATGAAGTCTTCAACTTCAGCTTGGGGACAGCTGATGGAGCCCTGTCACCCAAGGTGGAAGACTTTACGAAACCTGTAAAGGAAGATATTGATGAAGCTGGGGAGTCAAAAAGGGGGCCCGCCCCCGCAACCTCACTTACCTCGCTACTTACCACCTGGTCCTGTTCTGTGTTCATAGGCTCCAGGTCCAAGTCTAACGCGGCGACGTCCTCCGAAACCTCCGCGTACAGGATGTCCTCTTGGGGTGGCTGGGTCGCATCCCGGATCTGCTGGATGATGGGGGTGGCAAGTTCTTCCGGCACAGCAGCCGCCACCCGGGCGCCGGGGTAGAGCAGGTCCCTCAACATGGCGTCGAGGACATAAGGCTTCCCCGACAGAACGTTCCTCCCGAACCCAGCCACCCAAGCGCGGAGAGATTCGAGAGAAGTTTTCTTGGAGGACTCGTCCGCCTGTAAGAGAACAGACAATTAGGGTTGAACGAAAGGATGGTTCGAGAACCATATAAACACTATTTCGATATGAGGAGCGTAATGAGAAAAAACTATATCTTACCGACTCGTCCTGGATGCTCGCACACAAAGCGAAGCAAACCTCACAGCCATCGGGGTGCCAGACAATCAGGTCGTCTAACCGGACCGCACAACCAGCGTGGGTCCGGCACACTACGTGTCCATACGGCTGCTGCAACGAAGCGGTGCACCCCGGCTCCTCACAACGAACAGTCTGTAAGTGTAAAAAGTACATGAACCTACCACCCTAAGTAACCTAAAGCTGGAAGGCCAGGGTATTTCAGCTTACAACCGGAATGCTCCAGTGGATAGGAAACCCCTCGTCAAGGACTAGGCCACCAAGCTCCAAATTACACAGAGTGGGAGGTAAGATACTTCTAGTCCCCGGAATACTCCGACGGAATGAAAGGTTTGCGACAACAGGGACCCACCACAAGGGCTGCCAGCAAAAACGACGGCGGAACCCCAGGGTGGAGCACCGGACTCAATAACATATGAAATAATGTAGTGACAGAGTGAGATGTTCACTCCGCTAGATAACATATACATATATAATAAACAAATAATAAAATATACGAGTGATGGTAAAAACGGAGGGATCCGTCTATCTCATACACTCCCCCTCTCTCGGACCTCCCCGCCAGTGAAACAAGGTGGGTGAGATGCTCGTCATGACAGGCCAAGTACATAACATAAGCCGGAGCAAGTGTCAACAACCCAACCAAGAAACCCGACGGAGAGAAATAAAGATGTGGGAGAGAATGTTCGAAACCACTCGAGTCGGAGCGAGTAAACGAAACACCAAAACAAACACAGCGCTGCCTGGGACTGGTCTGGGAGGGAGCGAATCTCTCCACCAGAGGGAGTCCCCAACTCTGAGAAAACGCCATCTAGCGTCACCCGCACGAGTAGAGCAAGAGCTGGTAGGGGTGGGGGGGAGGGGGAGGTGGTGGGGTAGGGAAGAGGAGTAGGCTACGAGAGTGAAAACAGGAGATAAGGGAAAATGATTCACCTGCTCAACTGCAAACACACGCCGCGCCAAGAATATAATAAAACTTGGTAGGGCGGCCTACTCCTAGGGAAGGGATGCGACCAAGACTCAACGCCCAACTCCTGACTAGGCAAAGCCTAAATAAAAATCCGAACTAGGCCTAGCCTAGGCTAACGGAAGGAGTACGGGAAGGGTGGAGGAAGGTAAAACAGGGAGAGAAATTTTGTGCCGAGAACCAACCGGGACTGAAAAGAGGGGGGCAAAAAGGCGACTAGCCTAGAGGAGACACACCCAATGAACTCTACTCCTTCGAAAAGAAGGGGGAGAACGAAGGGGCTCACTCTGCCACCCCCAAAACGACCACGGAGGAAACAGCAACAAAACTCCCTCGACCCGATGGACCACTCCACGCCTAGCCTATAAGGGCGAGAGGACAGGAAGCAATACGAGCCTAATGTGATAGGCAAGGGAAAAAGACCCACACATATATAAAACCATCACACAAAAACATAAGAATAATTCTAAGAATAATTCTAAGAATAATGTGCTCATGCGAGGTGCGTAGCCTACCTCGGGGAAGCGGCTAGATCTAAGGCTGCTGAAGTGGTAACAAAATAATATATATAAGAGCACCAATGCCAAGAATAATAAAATATAGTCTTAATATTAGACTTAATATTAAGTAATACCAACTAGGAACTTTGCCTGGGGGGAGACCTAAGCGGGGCGCAACGGGAACCTAACAGGGACTCGTATAGGTCTATCGAAAATTTAATAAGACTCAAAAAAAGGGGCCACCGCAGGAAACCCGCCAGGAGGAGAACCGGGGGGAACAGATAAAAATATAACGACAAGGAGACAACCCCGACAGAAAAAACTGATGGGGTCGCCTCGCGGTCGACATGGCTGGTAGGGGACGCCGTGGCGTCATAACAAAGATCTCATAATTGTGAAAAGGGAGACAATTTCAGCCAATTATATCGAAAAAACCCCACAATTTATACCTAGAAATTCGTGCATGAATGGAATTTCACCGGCTGACACGGGGCTGGACTCAGAAATAATAATAATACTGTAAGATTAATTAATATGTAGTAAGGTGAAATAATATGTAATGTTTATCTCTTTCTTTCTCCCTTCCTATTTCAGTTTCTCTCTCTCTCTCTCTCTCTCTCTTACTGAGATGAGAGAATTTTTATGGCATGTTTATTTGCTTTGTATGATAAATGATTTACTACCTAATAATAAGTACTAATTTCATTATAATGACTTACCAAAACACTGTAAAAGCTTTTATCTCTTTAAAATCGACACGTCCGAGATATAAATTTTCAAACTTTGTTTGGAACGCTGATACAATTATGGAGACCCAACCCCACCGGATGCCGGTGGGGTAGCGTGGCAGGAGACATACCCATAAACCCAGGTCAGTTTCATTCTCGGCGTATTGGGAACGCATCTCGCGTCCGTCTGCCTCAAACTGTTTGGGTTCCTTTGTCTGTTTGCACCTAGTTGTGGCGTCTCTCCTTGGTGAAGTACTCAATTGCCTGTTTTTTTTTATCTAGCTAGCCTAGCTCTGGGAATTCGTAGCTATGTCGGATTCAAGCTTCTCGGGATCCAGAGTTTGCGCAGGGAATTTGTGCTCCGCCAAACTAGTTAAACTTAAATACGATCGTCATTCTTTGTGTACAGCATGTAGGGGTCAAGAGTGTTCCCAGGAGAACACATGCAGTGAATGTATGGAATGGAGTCAGGAGTTTTGGCAAACATACAGTTCCCATCAGATAAAAAGCTGGTTAGGGATAGGGATAGGAAAGCCTTTAAGCGTAAGGAAGCTAGGCTATCATCTTCTTCGGTGGTGGCATCGGCGTCACCTCCTCTACCGGCTGTTCCTTCCTCCTCTCCTACCCCCTCCTCTACCGCTGCTCTTTCCCCTTCTCATATTCCCCCCTCTTCTTCACCAGCTTCCCAGTATGTTTTCCCTAAAGCCAAGCCCAGCCTCGAGGCTGATAAATCAGAATTCGTTCTTTTCAGAAACCAAATGGAAGCGCAAATGAACGGTTTCATGGAGTCGGTCTAAAGTTTAGTGCGTTCGCACCGTAGTCCGGGCGTTAGCGTCGGTGATGACGTCAGTGTTGGTGTTGGTGATAACAATGTGGTTGTTCGCGATCGCGTTTCAGGCGAAGTCTGCTCGTTTTTCTGAATCTTTTGAGCAAAGGCAACTGTCCCTTTCGCCTTCTGAGGCTAGAAGACAGTCCGGCGCTGGCGAAAAGGTCAGAAATTATTGCCCACGAGCAGGCTCGTCCTCTAAGGCACAGGAAAGCCTTAGTCCTGGTGGCGGAAGTAGTAAGCTTGACTCGCCTTCAAAGCGTCGAAAAGCTTCAGGGAGACGTGAAAGTGATCCATCAACGCGTCGATCTTCTCGCCATCGCCGACATCGCAGGATGGTGTCCCCAGAAGCTTCATCAAGGCGGTCGCAGTCGAAGCGGCACTACCTAAGGTTAAGCTCTTCAGGTGAGAGTAGCAGCAGTTCATCTTCAGTCTCTTCATATTCCAGCTCTTCGGATCCCCCCCCTCCTCGTCATCGCAAGTGGGATCAGACCTCTCGGCCCTTAAAGAGGCAATCTTCGGATAATTCCTGCCCTAGGGTTACTAAACTCTTCAAGAAAATGACAGCCAGCCCTATACCTGGTTGCTCAGCGTGGGGATCTGATCAAGAAAATACATTTCAGACTCTTCCTCCCAGGTCACCTAGTGCAGTCAAGAGGCCTAGCCCTCTCCAGGAAGTTCTGCCGCAAGTGCCCGGGCCTCTTACTCCTCCTCCTACACACGAAGTGTCTGCGCCTGTGGCTACATCCTCGCCCTCCCAGGAGTCTATTCTGTTGGGAGGGAAGCTAGAAAAGGTAGTCCGCAAAGTCCTTGGTATTCCCGAGGATAAAGAAGTCGTTCCTCCTCAACTCCTGGACGGTCTGGGCACGGAACCGATTCTTTCTGGTGAAGAGGAAGACCCAGGTGAATCGGGGCCTTCTTCACATTACGCTTCTCTACTCAGCTTTCTGCTGCAGACGTACCTCAACATTTTCAGCCGACAGCCCCTCTTCTCCGACTTCTATGTTGCGTCTGGGAAAACAAGGTCCTGCCACTTCACTTCCCAAGTTGGTACTCTCCACCGCCTCCAAGAAAGCATTAAAAGAGGTAGAGGCGTGGTTGGAAGCTAAGAGGTCCTCGGGTAAGTCGTCGTTTATGCACCCTCCTTCAAAGCTGTCGAAAAGGAGGCAAAATTATTACAGCACAGGAGCTTCTCCTTCACTGGGATCCGCAATTTCAGCACAAGGGGACTTCGCCCCTTGTGGACCCTCAAGACGCATTTCATTCGAGGCAGCCAAGACCTTCTTTTCTGCCCTAGACGTAGAACATTTTTCCAGGAACCTCTTCAAGCTCCTAGAGATTATCAGCTTTATCAATTGGTCAATGGGAGCTATTTTCAAACAGGTGGAGCAGGCTAATCTCGCAGAAGACGTCTTGGAAAAAATCACGGGGTTCCTTTCCTGCACCAATATCGCTATCCAAGATGCGGCAGGCGAAATTTCCTCCCTCTTCGCCATGGCCACTCTGAAGAAGAGGGAAACTTGGTGCTCGTTCTTGTCTAAGGCTGTGACTTCTTCGCAGAGAACGGCTTTGATGTTCGCACCCTTTGACAAGGAGGGCCTCTTACCAGAAGCAGTAGTGAAAGACGTCCTGTCAGCCATGGATAAGAGGGCGTCGTCACACATCCTGTCTATGTCTTCCACCAGACCGAGGCCTGCTCCGGCTCCTTTGACCAAGATGGTATCTCCTCTTAACAGGCATCCGTTTCGTAAATCCAGGTCCAAACCTTACTCAAGGTCCCGCTCCAACTCCAGGGGTCACAAGTTCTCCTCGAAGCCACAAGGTCGTCATACCAGTAAGTAGGATCCCTGTCCTCCATGCGCCGGTGGGGGCCAGACTCAGCCTCTTTTGGGAGGAATGGAGAGATAGAGGTGCAGATCAGTGGGTGGTGCAAGTGCTCCAGCTAGGCTACCGTCTGCCGTTCGCCCAACCTCCTCCTCTCTCCAATTCTCCCATTTCCTTGACAGCATACTCAAGAGGCTCAGTCAAGTTTTCGGCCCTAGAGACAGAAGTCCGGTCTCTCTTAGGGAAAGCGGTCATCAGTAGTGCAGGACGTGTCAACCCCAGGTTTCTACAACCACCTGTTTGTAGTCCCCAAGTCATCAGGGGTTGGAGGCCAGTTCTCGACGTAAGTGCTCTCAATATGTACTTAGTGAAAACCAAGTTCTCCATGGAAACGAACCGCTCAGTTCTTCAGGCACTAACTTGGGGGGATTGGATGGTGACCCTCGACATGGAAGATGCCTACTTCCACATTCCAGTACATCAGGACTCCAGGAGGTATCTTCGCTTTGTTTTCAAGGACAGAGTTTACCAGTTCCGGGCCCTCTGCTTGGCCTGTCGACAGCCCCGCAAGTGTTCACCAGGATTCTCGCCCGATAGGTCATTGGCTCCACCTGGAGGGGAGTTCGGATCTCCTTGTACCTAGACGACTGGCTACTCCGTTCATCATCAAGGGACCGCTGCATGGAGGACCTTCACAGAACCCTAAGGTTAGCTCGGGACTTAGGGATTCTGATAAACACGGAAAAGTCGAGCTTAGTTCCTTCACAGAGGATTCTTTATTTGGGGATGACTCTGGACAGTCTAGCTTTTCGGGCTTTTCTGTCTCCCAAAAGGGTCTCCTCCTGCCTTCAGATGGTGGAGAAGTTTCTCCTCCTGGACAGTTGCTCCGCCCCGTCAGTGGATGGCTCTCCTGGGAACTCTGTCGTCAGTGGAGCAATTTGTAAGGTTAGGCCATCTGCACATGAGACCCTTACAGTTTTTCCTCAGGGACTCTTGGGACAGAAGGACCCAAACGGACTCCACGGTCTTCAACATTCCCCCGACGTCAAGGGGCATCTTTTCTGGGAGGTCGCGGAAAGGCTTTCGGAGGGTCTGGATCTCCTCCCAAGACAACCATCCCTGCAGATGTTCTCAGACGCGTCCAATGTTGGGTGGGGAGCACATCTAGCCAACCTCAGGACATCAGGAGTTTGGTCGGATGAACAGAAGAAGCTCCACATCAATGTCAAGGAACTGTTGGCCATTCACCTCGCTCTCCAGGAATTTTCGACCCACGTCTCAGGCCAAGCAGTCGCTGTTCACGCCGACAACTCGACGGCTCTAGCCTACATCCGGAAACAGGGAGGTACCCATTCCTTCGCCCTGTTCAAAGCTGCGAGGGACCTTCTTCTGTGGGCGGACAGCAACAGGGTGGCCCTGTTCCCTCGGTTTGTGCAGGGAAAGCTGAACGTCCTGGCGGACCAACTCAGCCGTCGGAACCAGACTCTCCCTACGGAGTGGACCCTGCACCCGCAAGTGTGCCTAGATTTGTGGAATCTGTGGGGCACTCCCATAATAGATCTCTTCGCTACCTCCAAGAACCATCGTCTCCCAGTGTTCTGCTCACCAGTTCCAGACCCACTGACTCACTTGGTGGATGCCATGCTCCTAGACTGGACGAACCTGTTTGCCTATGCCTTCCCTCCTTTCGGGCTCATCAGGCAAGTGATAAACAAAGTGAAATTCCATCAGAAGGTCAAGCTGATCCTCGTTGCCCCGTTCTGGCCAAGGAAGGAGTGGTTCCCGGACCTGCTAGATCTCCTGATAGACTTCCCGAGGCTTCTCCCTCAAAAGAAGTCGCTTCTCAGACAACCCCACCTAATGAAGTTCCACCAGGGATTGTCCACTCTCGCTCTGACAGGCTTCAGACTGTCAGGAAGCTCATCAGAGCGCAAGGTTTTTCAAGCAAGGCTGCAGAGGCTATTGCGAGGTGCAGAAGGGACTCCTCGAGCAAATTATACCAATCCAAGTGGACAGTCTTCAGGAACTGGTGTAGAAAAAATAGTATCTCCTCTTCTTCGACGTCTATAACTCAACTTGCCGATTTTTTCATTTACTTGAGGGATTCAAGAAAATTGATGCCATCAACCATCAAGGGCTACAGAGCTATGCTGTCCTCCGTCTTCTACCATAGGGGGTTAGACCTATCAAATAACCGAGACTTGTCAGACCTCCTCAAGTCCTTAGACACAGCTAAGACCCCAAAACCTGCCCTTGCCTGGAATTTAGATGTAGATTTGAGGTGGTTAATGTCTCCAAGGTACGAACCTTTAGAAGATCTTTCTCTTAGAGACCTCACTAAGAAATCCCTTTTCCTGGTTACTTTAGCAACGGCAAAGAGGGTTAGTGAAATACAAGCCATTGACAAGGAAGTGGGTTTTTCACAAGGTAATGTTGCTCGTTCACCTTGAATTTTCTGGCCAAGAACGAGTCTCCTTCCAACCCGTGGCCTCAGTCCTTTACCATTCAGAACCTCTCCGAAGTGGCTGGCCCTCAAGAATTGGAGGCTTCTTTGTGCCCTGTTAGAGCTATCAAAACTTAATTGGCCAGAACGGCCAGCATCAGAGGACGTTCCTCTAACCTGTGGTGTTCAGTGAAAGATCCAACCAGACCTTTATCCAAGAATGCCCTGGCTTTCTTCGTCAAGGGACTCATCTTAGAGGCGCACAGGCACATCAACGAAGAGGACGCACACCTAGTCAAGTCTCACATTCACGAAGTGCGCTCAATAGCAACTTCAGTGGCCTTCCGTCATAATAAGTCACTTTCGCAGATCACACAGAGCACCTTCTGGAGGTCGAAGTCAGTGTTTGCGTCTCACTACCTTAGGGAGGTTGAAGTTGCGTATCAGGACCTGTTTGCGTTAGGTCCCGTGATCGGTAGCAGGCTTGGTTTTAGGGGAACACACTAGGGGGTAGGTTCCTTATCTTTCCTTCCCCTGTGGTCTTATGGTTGCTGAGTTAATGGGAAGCTGGGGTGCTCAGTTCACCTGGAGTACCCTCCATTCTAGTTGAGCTGCTGAGGGTATAGGGAAGGGGATGTATTTAACTGTTTTTAGGTTAGGCGGTGAGACCCGTTTTTCAGTCTGGTTGCTTTCCAATTGCTCAGGCAAGAGCAAAGGAAGTCACCCCTTGTCTCAGTCAGCGGTGTACTTCCCTGACTGCTTGGGTTGTTATGGAGCAGAGTGACTAGCAGTTCTTACGCCCAAGGCCTCTGCAGGTAATGGAGCTTCAACCAGCAGCAGTACCTCCCTGCAAAAGCCTATCTACCAGGTAAGGTGACTCCTGCCCTTTTGTTGGTATGGATCCTTAAGATACCCATGGTTAGAGTTTGTTCCTTTTCTTTTTTTTTTTTGTGTGTGTAACCTTTCAATAACTGGTACCTCATCCCCTGCCCTTCCACCTTAAATGTGGAATCAGCTTTTACAGTGTTTTGGTAAGTCATTATAATGAAAATGACATTTTTATGATAAAATGATGTTTCATTATACTTACCAAAACACTGTAACGTAAAGGCCTCCTCCTCCCCGCAGGGGGAGACGTTATCTCAGGTTTTCACTGATTGTGTATACCGAGAATGAAACTGACCTGGGTTTATGGGTATGTCTCCTGCCACGCTACCCCCACGGCATCCGGTGGGGTTGGGTCTCCCGCCAATTGTATCAGCGTTCCAAACAAAGTTTGAAAATTTATATCTCGGACGTGTCGATTTTAAAGAGATAAAAGCTTTTACAGTGTTTTGGTAAGTATAATGAAACATCATTTTATCATAAAAATGTCATTTTTCAATAATAATAATATACTGTAATTGCTTGTAAAGCACTGTAAATGACAAGTGTTAAAAAAAGATAAAATAGTATGTATGAGTAATCCTGGATAGGATCAAGTGAGTTATACACTGTTTTGCACTGTTTTAAGTGTAAATAAACATATCCTGAAACGTTATTGCTAAAAAAAGTGTTTAGATTGGCTCGTGGACCATTTTGTTCATCACTTGTACGGCACTGAACAAAAATTGTAAAAATACATGTAAAAAAAGTGTCAAAATAAATTGCACAAAAATAATTGTCACCCACTAAAATATCCCATTCTCTCTACTGGTAGCGTCATAGAGAAAATAGGTTATAATGATTTGGTTTGCTGTTTTCTCAAGACTTGCTTTTTTCAAAACTAAATGCTTCTTTCTCCAAGAAGACTGAACCAAATTCGATGAAACTTTTACACAGTGTAGTATGACTATATATCTATTTTGTTGTCAGGAAAATAATTTTTTAGTACAACTTTTTTTTTTTATATTTTTGCATGTTATTTTTGAAAAGTGACATCATGATATTTTTCAACTGCAAAACAAATTAACTTAGAGGTCGAATTTCTAAATTTCCCCACAAGGGAATTTTCATTATTAGTTGTAGAATAAGTGGTGAAAATTTGAAGCAAATTCCTTCAGTCGTAAGGTAGAAAGTACTCATTTACTTTATAGTGGGGCCTTATGGTGTAGGTGTGCCCCGTAAATCACTATATAAGTGTCCTGTTGAATTCTGATCTGATACCTTTCAGTGTTTTCAGGCACTTCAAACTTTTCAGGCTTTCGTTTTCAGTGAAAACCTAAAAATCTGCTGCTTTAAACCTGCACGTGTGTGTGCAAGTATGTGAGAGAGAGGGAGAGAGAGATAGAGAAACTATTAGCCACGATTTGGTTGTTACACCAACATATCCTTTTACAAAAGTCAAATAGAATACTGATAATTTTGTTTTATGTACTGTATGCAATTTATATAAATTAAACCCCCTGTATTCGCAGGGGATGTGTACCACACATCCCCTGTGAATAGCTGAAACCTGCGAATACTTAGAACCCTTGTAAAAACAGTTAGAACTGCCTATTTTGATAGTTCAAACACACACAAAAAGAAATAAAAATGCTTACATAGGTATTATCTCACTTATGATGTGGTTTGGTTCCAATAAACCCATCGTTTGTTGGAAAAAAGGATCTCAAATATTGCCTAGCTTACACTAGGGTATTCAGTACCATGTATGCATATATGGTAGCCTAGCCTACACTATAAAGTATGCTCTGTACATACACTGTATAATAATTATTAATATCAGCTAATTCTGGAGTTTATGCAGATTGATTTATGGTAATTCAGTACAAAGAGAAATTGAACAACAAACAAGAATTAGCTTAGCCTACACTATGATATATCGTATACATATACTGTAGCATAGCCTACATTACACTGTACTCTATATTCACATATCATATTTTACAAACATCAGCATAACGAATATGCATCTTTTCCATGGATCTTTTAAAATGTTATGCCTTAATTCACTGTATCCAATAATGTATATATTCTTATATTGCTTTTGTATCATAGATTGCGATCATTGTTTTGGTTTGGAAATCAATTACGCGTTAAGTTTATTTTGCTGTATTTAACTCAGTTCAGAACACTTTTCTTGCTTCTAGTTAGTGTAAATGAATCTCTAGATACTTTATTTATATGAGGCAAGGTTATTTTTGGTTATACAGTGTTTTTAAATCAAAATATAACTTACATACGTCTCGTTGTGAGATTAATTTAGCTATTTTTTTTTTTTTTGTTAATAGATGACGTTGGTCATTTGGGTGCGTTTGTTTTGTGTAAAAAATCAAGATTCTGTTTGCTATTTTCACTTTTCATCATAATACGAGCTTTACATATTTATCTTTTATCGGCATAAAAATAGCAGTAATGTGTTCCTTCATACCCAGCAGTTTTGATTAAAATACTCTCTCTCCAATTTTAATTACGGTCGAGTTTCATCCATGTTGCTGATGCACGATAATTTATAGTCATTAGCAGCTTGAACATTGTTTTCTCAGCTTCAGCTACAACTTGCAGCTTTAGCAGTATATATCCTTGCCGATCTTTTATCCATACTGAGTAAGGGTATAAAGTAAAAATATATCAGTCCTATTCTACTTAACATCATTTGTACTAAAACTACGGTAATTGTTTATTACCATACGATGGTTGAAATAAAAGTAAAATGGCTGTTGTTATCCGATTCGGTAATAAGCAAAAAACAGTTTTCGTTCAGTTGTTTATGGCTGTACACATTTACGCAAGAGTATAACGTTACTAACAATACTTTTATCATTCTCTTTCACTTTTTTAACTAGAAGATGGGATAAAGAGATGGAGGAAAAGAAGTTGGTCTATTGTAATTTGGTCTCTCGCTGCCTGATTGTTAGCTGCTGCCTGCGCCCACGTGAAGTTTAAAAATATTTTATAAATATAGTTGTATCAGTATTAATTGTTTACCCCATTGCAGAATAGAATTTTGTGAGGCGAATTTTCATAACTCAAGCACTACCCATATATACGCAAGTGCATTTAGTCATGAAAATGAGATGAAAATACAGTAATTAGTGAATATTTTTCAGTGAAAAATACTGTGAATGGGTGAATTTTCAGCAAATAATGTGTATATATGTTCCATAGAGAAATCCATGAGTAGGTGAGTCCGCGAATCATGAGACCGCGAATACGGTGGGTTTACTGTATTATTAAAATTTATGAACGTGGTGATCAGGCACCATTTGTATTCTGCTAATGTTTACATTCTTAAAATCACGAGTTCATTGCATTTTACTGGCATCATCACGGCCATTAGTTGCTAAATGAAACTCATTGGAGATACATTTTATTGTAAATTAGCAAGTTAGGTTAAATGAGGTAAAGGTGTGGTTTCGCAAGTATAGGATGTTGCTTTTGCCTCTTCCAAAATGTTTTGTGGCCTGCACATTGTTTCTTCAGCCACAGCTACAACTGTAAATTTTGTGGCATACTTTCATAACATTTTCCTCTCCATTGCGTGAAGTATGAATAAAGATTTTTTTTTTTTTTATGAAAGGCACCATTGAAAATTAGCAGATCTTAAACAAGTCGACAAAAGTAAACCCTTAATAAACGTGGCAAATGGCTGTTTCTTGATTCGATTGTTTATGTCAGTACTAGCTATTGTTTATGCCAGTGTCTTGCACGCAGTGATAAGTGGCTGTTAATTATACAAAATGATGATGATTTCTTAGATAAGTCACAAGGTTGGTAAGCCTAATTTAATGTAGGAAGATTTGCATTTAACCTAATGAACTTTTGCTTCTAGGCCTATTTATTAGTCAAAGCCAACTCAGATATAATAATGCATTATCAGTGGAGTTACCGAAACTGAGACAGGCATAGAAAGCTCAGCCTAGTGCAGTCTACTGAAAATACGCGCTTTAACACATACAACTTACCTGTTAGTTACATATAGCTTTAGTCTTTGACGTCACAGCAAAATTTCAAAACGCGCGGCAGCGCCAGTCCGAATATTGGGTGATCGCCCTTACCTGCCCTCTGTCGGGGTACTAGGAACTATTCCAACATGCTTCAGAATAATTTTGCCGTCACGCCGGCGACGTTGTTGTCGGTACTCGAGCGAAATTTCATTGTATCTGCCTACATCGAGCTGTTTTCACTTGGTGAAGTACTCTCTTGTTGGTTTGCGGCTTTGCCAGTTATTTTTGTCACCTATTTAGTCAGGTTTTCGGATAATTATGTCAGATTCTGGGTCTTATACCTTTAGGGTATGCAGCAAAGGCTGTAAGACGAGGTTGGTCAAGGCTAGTCTTGATCCTCATTCAATTTGTGTGGCTTGTAGAGGTCAGGAATGTTCATATGAGAGGAAGTGTGATGAATGTGTCAGTATGACTGAAAAAGATTGGAAGGCTCTATCTAAGTATGTAAAGAAGCTTGAGAAAGATAGAGCCAGGAAAGCTTTAGCTAGAAGTTCTTCTTCTCTCTCTCAGAAACCGGAATCTCCCTTAGCTATGCAGGAAACTTCTATTAATATCCCCGTGGCTACTAATATTCCTATTCCTGACTCTGATATCCCTGAACCCGTTACGTGTCTGAGTATCAAGTCCAGATGGACGCCAGATTTAACCTTATTGTGGGCGCCATGGAGGATATTGGCGTTAATGTGAAATCCCTTCATGAGCGTATGGATTCTTTCCAAGATATTGTGAATAATTTAAGTGCAGTGCAAAGTGTTAGTGTGGTGGAGGAGGTGGTTGCTCGGCCTACTCGTTCTCCTAGACCTAAGCCTCTGTCAAGCTCCCCTGCTCCTGGGAGAAGACATGCTGAAAGTCCAAGGGAGGCGAGTGGGGTCTGCTCACAAGCAGCCCCTCGAACAGTCCTGTTGTTTCCCAGGCTGTTTCAGAGCGCCGTTGGAAAGGCGACTCAAGGAAGTGGCTTTCTTCAAGCTCCAGTGATTAGCCTCACAGAGGCTGGAGATTTCCCGACGAGTCTAGACCATTGAAGAGGTCCAGGAATCTTTCGCCTTCAGCGGTTCAGAAGAAGAAGCCATTTCGCTTATCACAGCCTTCCTGTAGTTTTTGGGAGAGTCAGGAGAGATTTTCGTCGTCAGAAGAGTCTTCTCCCAGGCGCAAGGCTCATGTGCGCAAGAGGTATAAGACTTCCCATTCGGTATTGCCCTGCGTTCCCGGTGTTTCTCCTTTGGTTTCACGTAAGCCTATTGTGGCTTCTGCACCTCTTCCTCATCACGATCCTGGCTCTACTGATCATCGTTCCCCAGTTGGATCCTCGTCTACTCATGACTTTCTTCGAGCGATGCACAAGAAAATTGGAAGCATTCTTGGCGGGCTCGGAAGGCCTGGTTCTTCTCCAGCAAAGCCTTCTGAAGTATATTTGATGCCTCCTCCTACGTCTCGAGCTCTCGGAGCGCCCAGTATGAAAGCTCCTCCTCGATCTGTGTCTCTTGATCCTCCTTTGGTTCAGGCTCAGGATCAGGCTCGCACGCCTAGTCAGGCTCAGGTGCTCCCCTCAAGATTTAGCGCTCTCTCAGGCTCAAGCGCCTCAGGTAGCGCCAGGTGAGGCGCCATCCCAGGCTCCTTTTGTGGCGCCAGTTCAGGCTCCTCTTGTGGCGCCAGTTCAGGCTCCTCTTGTGGCGCCAGTTCAGGCTCCTCTTGTGGCGCCTACTCAGGCTCAGGCTCCTCCTCAAGCTCTTATTCAGGCTCCTACTCCTCCTTCACAAAATGTGTATGTGCAAGCGGAAGGTTTTTCTCCTATTTCGTCTGAGGAAGAAGTTGTGGAAGAGTTTCCTGTAGACAACCAGACTCCTCTCGCTCGGATTATAAGAAGCTTCTTCGCTTCTTTATTGATAATTTTCCTGAGGATTTTGCACCATGGCCCGGCTTCCCCTCTCTCAGTACGCAAGAGACTCGAAGCCTCCTACCTCTTCCTTTATGA
Source organism: Macrobrachium rosenbergii (assembly GCF_040412425.1). Taxonomy (NCBI): domain Eukaryota; kingdom Metazoa; phylum Arthropoda; class Malacostraca; order Decapoda; family Palaemonidae; genus Macrobrachium; species Macrobrachium rosenbergii. The sequence goes on from NC_089788.1 coordinate 41,505,346, forward strand.
AGTTAGTGCTTTCTATTTCAGCCAAGAAGGCATTAAAGAAAATGAACTCCTGGTTGGAAGACAAACGTGATCAGGGGAAAACCACTTTCTGCTTCCCTCCTTCCAAGCTTTCTACTAAGACGAAGGCTTGCTACGACACTGGGGAAGTTTTCTCTCTGGGAGCTTCTGCCTCCTCTCAGGGAGACTTCTCCAGTCTCGTTGATTCTACTCGTCGTTCTGCGATGAACTCGGCTCGGATTTTCTTCTCTCCTTCAGAGTTGGACCACCTTTTGAAGAACGTTTTCCGAGTTTTGGAAGTCATCAGTTTTATGGACTGGACTATTGGCGCTTTGGGTAGGAAGGTAAAGTCTTTTAATCTTTCCGAAGCGCATTTCGATGATTTCTCTTCTGTTATGTCCTGCTTAGATAAAGGGATTCGTGACGGTGCGTCTGAGTTAGCCTCCATCTTCACGTTAGGAGTTCTTAGAAGCGACAACTTTGGTGCTCTTTTGTCTTTCGTGGAGTTTCTAGGACTCAAAGATCGGCTCTTCTTTTCGCACCTCTGGATAAGAAGTACCTTTTCCCTCAAGAACTTGTGGCCGAAGTGTCGAAATTCCTTACTCAGAAGTCCACACAGGACCTTTTGGCGCAATCCACTCGTAAACCAAAAGCTCCTCAACCTTCTCTGCCAGCGCAAACTCGTCCTCTAGTTAATCAAGATAGGCCCTTTCGTGGCAGGCCCCTCACCCGTACAGGATCTCGTTTCCGGGGCAAAGCAAGATTTGTCTCCAAGGCTATCAAACCCTCAATTAAAAAGTGATCTGCATGTCCTCCATGCACTAGTAGGAGCCAGACTTCAGCAGTTCTGGCAAATTTGGGAGGAGATCGGAGCGGACCAGTGGACCACGTCCGTGCTAAAGGAAGGATATTCTATCCCCTTCCTCAAGAGGCCCCCTCTTGCAACAGAACCTTTAGCTTTGACAGCATATTCCAGCAACTTAGAAAATGCTCGGTTCTGAGTGCGGAAGTAGACTCCATGCTTTTAAAAGGAGCGATAGAGATCGTGGAAGAAGTCAACTCTCCAGGCTTTTACAACCGCCTTTTTCTTGTTCCAAAGGCCTCAGGCGGCTGGAGACCAGTCCTGGATGTGAGTTCTCTCAACCTTTTCGTGGAGAAAACCAGTTTCTCGATGGAGACGCGCAATCCGTCCTCAATTCTCTTCGTCCGGGATTGGATGGTCTCAATAGATCTGCAGGACGCTTACTTTCACATTCCGATCCATCCCGCGTCCAGGAAGTTTCTTCGCCCGTTTTCCAGGAGAAGACTTATCAGTTCAGGACTCTGTGCTTCGGTCTGTCCACAGCCCTCAAGTATTCACAAGAGTTATGTCCACTGTTGCCAAAGCTCTTCATCTCAGAGGAATAAAGATCTCTCTCTATCTAGACGATTGGCTCCTTCGTTCCCAGTCTCAGTCTCAGTGCTTGGAGGATTTGAAAGTAACTCTCGACTTGACACAGAAGCTAGGACTTCTAATCAATTGGAAGAAGTCTCACCTATCTCCCTCACAATCCAGGATCTATTTAGGAGTGAGACTGGAAACAGTTCCTTTTCTGGCTTTTCCGTCAGATCAAAGAATCTCGGACTGTCTCGCAAAAGTCCAGAACTTTCTGGATATGGATACCTGTTCGCAAAGGCTTGGATGAGCCTCCTGGGAACTCTGGCGTCAATAGAAAAGTTTGTCTCCTGGGGAGACTTCACATGAGGCCCCTTCAATTCTACCTCAGGGAGCAATGGAACAGGAAAACGCTTCCAGACTCCTTCTCCTTTCCAATCTCGGACCTTATCAAGGAGGATCTAAGGTGGTGGTTAGATCAAGAAAATTAGAGAAAGGTCTCTCTCTATTTCCGTCGAACCCGAACCACTTAACTGTTTGCAGACTCGTCAGAAGTAGGATGGGGAGCGACGTTGGGTGTGAAAGAAATTTCAGGTTTGTGGAATGCGACAGAAAAAGAATGGCACATCAACAAGAAGGAGTTGAAAGCAATCCACCTGAGTCTCGTACACTTCCTACCATTCATACAGGGACAAACAGTTCTGGTTCATTCAGACAGCACCACAGCGTTGTCTTACATAAAAAAACAGGGGCACTCATTCTTACTCCCTCAGCGAGGTAGCAAGAGACCTCCTTTTGTGGGCAGAGAAGCACAAGATTCTGCTCCTAACGAGATTCATTCAGGAGCCCTCAACGTGAGAGCGGACTCCTTGAGCAGGAAGCACCAGGTTCTGTCCACAGAGTGGATTTTGCACGAAGAAGTGTGCAAGTCGCTGTGGAGACTTTGGGGTCAACCTCTGGTAGACCTGTTCGCGACGAACAAGTCTAACAGGCTCCCAATCTTCTGCTCTCCTGTCCCGGACCAAGCAGCCTTCCAGACGGACGCAATGCTACTGAATTGGTCGGGTCTGGACCTTTACGCCTTCCCCGCCGTTCAAGATGTTAGGTGCGGTGTTGAGGAAATTTCAGCACCACTCCAACACCAGAATGACGTTGATAGCCCCCTTCTGGCCTTCCAGGGATTGGTTCCAGTTCTCATGGATCTCTTGATCGACTTCCCGAGGAGCCTTCCAAACAGAGTAGATTTACTCAGACAGCCCCACTTCAGGAGATTTCACGAAAAACCTGTCAAGTCTGCGGCTAACTGCGTTCAGACTATCGAACGTCTACTCAGAGGCAAAGGATTTTCAAGAAAGCGGCTCAATCCATCGCTAGAGCCAGAAGACCATCTTCGATCAAGGTCTATGAGTCCAAGTGGAATATGTTTCGTTCATGGTGCAAAGATCATGACATTTCCTCTTCCAGAACCTCGGTGGTGACGCAGATTATGGATTTTCTTTTGTTCCTCGGGAATAAGAACCTTTCTGTATCCACACTTAAAGGTTATCGTAGCATGCTGGCTACTGTTTTTCGTCACAGAGGTTTGATATCTCTAATAACCAAGATATAACGGACCTTATTAAATCCTTCGACCTCTAAGAGGTCAGATGCTAAAGTTGTTTCGTGGAATCTTGATGTAGTCCTGAAGTGGCTTATGTCTGAGAAATTTGAACCTATGGATTCTGCTTCTTTAAGAGATCTTACGAGGAAAACCCTCTTTTTAGTTTTGTTAGCTACAGCTAAGAGAATCAGTGAGATCCACGCCTTGGATAAGAGAGTAGGATTCTCTGCTTCAAAAGCAATTTGTTCTTTCAAACTGTTTTTTATGGCCAAGAACGAGACCCCTTCGCACCCGTGGCCTCACTCTTTTGAGATTCCGAGTCTGTCGGAATTGGTAGGTAAGGAGCAGGAGAGGTTCCTCTGCCCAGTCAGAGCCTTGAAATATTATTTCGAAGGACTAAAGATATTAGGGGTCCTTCAGATTCCTTATGGTGTTCGGTCAGGAACCTCTTAGACCGATGTCCAAGAATGCCATGTCCTTTTTATTAGAGATCTGATTTCTGAAGCTCACTCCAATATTTCAGAGAATGATTTGAAAATGTGTAAAGTGAAGGCTCACGAAGTGAGGGCTATCTCTACTTCTCTCGCTTATAAAAGGAACCTCTCCCTTCAAGATATTGTGCAAGCAACCTACTGGAGATGTAAGTCTGTATTTGCTTTGTATTATCTCTCGCAAGTGCAGACAGTGTTTGATGAGTGCAGCACGTTAGGGCCCTTTGTTGTATCTGGCACGGTAATGGGTAAAGGGGTAAAGGAGGATTAACCTACCTTTACTTACTTGTTTTTTTTTTGGAGTGTGAAGGTTTTTTACGGTTGTCTGTGAGGGTAAGTGTTGGATAGTTTTACCCCACAGTTGGTTTTGGTTTTTATGGTTATGCTTTTTCTTTGGTGTTGGGTGACCCTTTTGTAATTCATGATGTTTGTGCTGCGCCTGAGCAGGGGCATACTTGTGGTATTGTCACGGCCATGTCCTAGGTGACTGATACCCAGCTTAAGCAATCTGCGACCAGGTCATTATACCCAAGCGGTTGCTCTAAGGATAGCAGGTTACTGAGGCAGTAACTGTGGAATCAGCTACCTTAGCAGGTGAGGAACTAAGAAATTTTCTACATTAATAACCTTAATGTTTCCAACAACTCTTTTTAGCTGTCATTGCCCCACCTCCTAAAGGTGTCAATCAGCTATATGTAACTAACAGGTAAGTTGTATGTGTTAAAATGACATTTTTATTCTAAAATAATGTTTAACACATACTTACCTGTTAGTTACATATACGAAAGCCCACCCTCCTCCCCACGGGGACAGGTAGGCAAATTATTCTGAAGCATGTTGAATAGTTCCTAGTACCCGACACAGAGGGCAGGTAAGGGCGATCACCCGATATTCGGACTGGCGCTGCCGCGTTTTGAAATTTTGCTGTGACGTCAAAGACTAAAGCTATATGTAACTAACAGGTAAGTATGTGTTAAACATTATTTTAGAATAAAAATGTCATTTTTATACACAATGTATATGATGAAATCGTGTTTGGACAAAATTTTAATGATCACTTGATGCAGGAGATGAGATGATACATGAGTATGTGCTGTAAACAAATTAGTTCTTTTGTATGCTGTATATTTTTGAGTTTCACAGATGTGTTAATTGGAAATAAACTGTGCTTGTGTATTTATGGAGCAAGCTTCGGTTCCGAAATCTCGTAGCTACTCAAGAACTGGCTGCTGATTCAAAAAATTTCTAAGTCACGGGAGTTACCAGATTTAAGAGGTCAGACTGTATAGGTTATCTTCATGATAGTGTGGGCAAAAAAAAGTAATGTAGGCAGTCCCGGGTTACAGCGTTCAGACTTCACGGCGCTTGGCTCACAGCACCGTTTGCCTGATTTTATGGTGTTGTAAGTAAGCGCCATAAGTGCCATATATTCCCACTATTATTATGATGTTCCAGTTTATGGCGTTTTTCAGGTTACGCTACGCCGCCAGGAACAGAACCCCTCCCCCCCCCCCACTGTAAACCAGGGACTGCCTGTACAGTATATTTTCATTCAGAATTAATTTTTAACTATGTTATTGGGGAAAGATAGAATTCCTTTGATATAATTGCAAGAAAAAACACCATCTCTGCTTGTTTAAATCAAATGAAGTTAATTAAAAATGATAAACGAATGCAAAAATAATATACTATGGTAAATTGTCACCTGCAAGTAATTTATGAAACTGTAGTTGAAGAGAAGAAGTACAGAATTTTGGCATCCTTTACAAAGTTGACATTGCTACAGATTTTGGTACTTCTCATATGTTTTTAGAACATGACTATATTTTACTCTAAATTCACAATTGTTCATTAGCTAACTTTTTTTATTACCCACTATGTGTGTTGATATATTACATTCGTTCATTTCATAACTGAGAAATATACAATAGTTTTGCATTATCTCTATAATTTTTCTCATGATTATATTGTTTCTGCTTAAAAAAAAAAAAAAGAGAAATGTGTCTGGATCTTTGGAAAATATGGATCTTTGTTGGTTTTTAGTACTTTGGTATGTATTGAATATGTATGAAGTAATAAAAAAAATTAAATATATCCCAGTATGAGCAAAATGCTGCTAGAAGTATGGAAAATGCCATAATAAATCACTCATATTGGAAAAGTAATTAGTGGTGGGAAGATTAAATCTTATTGTGCAAGGAAAACAATGCTGTATTTAAAATTGGGTGTAATTACAAAAAGTAGCAGACATATTTGATTCACAGAAAGAGAGCAGAAGTACAAGGACAAGTTTATGAAAATATACATAAAATAGCATATGTAGAGAAAAACGAACTTGCTTGTTAATGATTGGGAGGTAAAATCTCAAATACAATAAAAGGTTAGTAAAATAAGTAGACATAAATTACCAAGGTGAAAGCCGAGAAGCAAACTGTAGAATACTGTTTTCATAAGAAAGACCTTCAAGAGATGTTGTACAATTAGAACCTCAAAAGTTCAAGTGAAAAGGCAATGTATTACTACCCTAAAATAATGCACCTTGTATTTTAATCTGGGTACGGAAGGTAATTGTTGTGAATAAAGAGACTTTATTTTGCTTTGTTGAAGTTAAATATGGCTAGTGATAGCCTAGAGTTTCAAGTCTGAGCATATAAGACTCGTATTTCTTGGGTGTTTTCTTCTTGGTTTCTAAGGGCGTAGCTAATATCCAGTGTTTCCAACCGTATCGTCGGTTCATTCTCAAGGAAGGGTGGGTTCATTCTGGTTGGAATGGGGTCATCAGTTGGTATTTATAGGATCCCAAATAGTCGATGTTGTGGTCATCGAATTTTGTTGATGGTTGCACTCGTCTCTGCATGTGGGCGCTGCAGCCTGGGTGGGTAGTATTTGGAAGGCCACTCACAACTGATGGGGGCCTCACCTGATTGGTCCGTTCATTCGTGCAACCATCAGCACCTGGAAGACAGCCTCACTCAGAGCAATAATGCCCTGAGGCAGCCAATCAAAATTTGGCAACCACACCATCAACTACTTGGGACCCTATGCATACCAACTGACAACCCCATTCCAACCAGAACAAACCCATCCTTCCTTGAGAATGAACCGACGATACGATTGGAAACATTGTATATCCGCTACGCCCTTAGAAACCACGAAGAAAACACTCAAGAAATACTAGTCTTATAAGCTGAGACTTTAAACTCTACAGCTATCACATGCCATATTCTCCCTATATGAAGCAAAATAAAAAGTCACTTTATTCAGAACAATTACCCTCCTTATCCATATTATGTACATTGGCCAGCTCTTAGCAAATATTAGCCCTGAAAAAAAAAAAAATAATAATAATAATAGGTTTTATTGAATATTATATTGCTGCTTCAGCTGCATTTATCTTGTAGAAGACCTTTTCTATTTTCCTTATTGCGGACTTCTCTTCATTGGAGGTGTGTGCTAACAGCTTGCCTATATTTGTCATTTCGTGGGGGAAAAGTAAGAAATCTGGATTCTGCTTTTTTATATATTCTATACAGTTAGAATATTATGACATATAGTTGCTAAACACTTGTTGCCGCGACGTTTCGACAGAGTCTTCTGTCATTCTCCAGCGGGAGCTGGTAGAGGACTGGTAGGTTGCATGAGTCCTTCCGAATTTACACACGGGCTTCAGCGGGGGTTATTGGATGGCAAATTTTGATTGGTTGCAGTCAGCAAACTTCAAGCCAAATTTCTGCGGCAAAGCTTGATCCTGGCAGATCTTCGCAACCTGGGAATATCACTCATTCCAGCATTCCCATTGGCCTGCCATTGCGTGATGTCATGCCGACTGACATCATCGGTAGTTTGGCTGCTATTGGGCGGAGGGTGAATGATGTCATTATTTACTCTTTCTGTCATAGTTGGGGGGTTGTCTCGAAGGGCGCCTCGCTCATCAGGGGTGTCTCCATTCTCAGGGTTGTCATTTTCAGGTATTCGTTGGATTTGGTGGGTGTTCGGCATTACTCTTCTCAACTTCGTGGGTAGGAGCAATGCCTCGGCAATGAGGAGCACCTCCAGCAGGCGCAGACGTTGAGGGTCGGCGGCTCTCCCGATTATACTTATATTTTGTATAATACTGTCGCAGGAGATGGAAATATTGTTGGTAGCACGGGCGTGGTTCATGGTGGAACCCTCCTGGGCGTGACAGGAGATCCTTTTTGACAGACGCATCGTGGTCATTCCAATATAAATGCCGGGGCATCCTTGGACAGGACATAAAAATTGGTAGACCACGTTCTTCTGCTTGAGGGGTTCTCTTGCTGGCGGAGAGGGGTTATTCTTCATCACGAGATCACGGGTGTGGCGGTTCTTGTAATAAATTACAAGATTTATTTTCTTACTGTCTTCGGTCGGAGTGACGTTCTCCATGACAATTTTCTTCATGGAGCTCTTGTCCTCACGGTACTGGGGATGCATCCGGGCCTTATAATATATCTTGATGTCATCTTGGGGGCCAGGTTGTGCACTCTCACTGCTATACCATTTTTCCAGGCCAGTTCGAATTTCTCTGTTGATGAGTTTGTTGGTGAAACCATTATTCACCAACATTTGTGCAGCATGTTCAGATTCCTTGTTAGTGTCCTGCCAGGTGGAGCAGTGGGAGAGGGCCCTTCTAATGAAGGTCCTGACCGTCGTATTCTTAAACCTAGCAGGGCACTCGCTATCTCCGTTCAAGCATAGTCCCAAATTGGTGGATTTCATGTAGACTTATGTCTTCAAGTTCCGTTCTGTCTTTGTGACCATAACGTAGAGGAAGGGGAGGCAGTCATCTGTGCTGAATTCGACAGTGTAGTTCAGCACACTACATTGCTGGAACGTATGACGAAGACTTCAACCTCCTCCTTGTTGTCTGCTTGAATGAAGAAGACGTCAGTGTATCGGGCATATTTCCTCGGCCACTGGATTCTCTCGAAGACACGTTCTTCTACAGTGCCCATGTAAAAATTTGCAAAGAGGACACCCAATGGAGAGTCCATTGCAACGCCATCCTTCTGTCTATACACGTGCCCTCTGTGCGTAGTGAAAGGCACCATCTTCGTACAGATCTCCAGCAGAACCTTGAGTCGTTTGGTGAGGACGTAGGTTGGGGCAGGTGTTTGGCTGATGATCGGGCGGACGGGGTTACCAGCCTTGTGTGTCTTGATATTCCCATACAGGTAACCAATGTCGAAGTCACCTGCGATGGGGGGGAAGATGGACAGCATTGCTGGCAGCATTCACAGTGCTGATCATCTTATTAGCTTCCCTCTTGATGTCTTCGGTGGGGTTCCTTGTCAGCCGCTCGAATTTTGTCGTGTCTGACAATTTGTCAAAATACTCCTCCTTACGTATAAGGACAAAAGCAGCTGTCTTGTCAGCACGACGCACCGTGATGCCTTCCTTTTCCTTCAGCTCCTTCGCAGCTTTCGTCATCTCACGGGTGCTTTTGCCCTAAATATCATACATCCATCCATCCATCCATCCATCCACAGGTGCAGATTCCACTGTCGTAGGACCCTTTCTCCGTGAGGGCTTCGGCTAACAGGAGGGGCTGGAGGGCGTCGGAAGTTCTTACGGTGCCTCGGGATTCCAACTGTTGTATAGATTCTAGCATCAGTTCTATTTCCAACCTCTTCTCATGGTTCTTTGGCCTTGAAATAAAGTGGCAGTTCAGCCCCAAATTCAGCAAAGCGTCTTGATCCGGGGAGGGCTGGAAATCTGTCAAATTGATGTAGCCTTCGTGCTGCTGCAGCACTCGTAACTTACCACCGTTGAGGGCTGTGAGTTTGCGCATGACGCCCCTTATGCGTTGGGTCATATCATCCTCTCGAAGGCGGCTGAGACAGGCCAAAACTTCTTCTACAGTATTCATCATCGGGTGGGGGACACGTTCGTTATCAATGTGGTCATCTTCGTGGTCAATCTCAATCAGGTTGTCGTCATTAATGGGAACTAAGTGTTGCAAGGGACCAGGTTGTTCTGCTTCGGGTGCTCCATCTCCTCCGTCGGTGGGTCTGCACGTCCGCTACCGGGCGTTCATCCATTGCTGGTGTAGGCGGGCTGCTTCGTCGTGCAGGTCACGCAACTCCGACGCCTTAGTTCCCAATTGCCGCTGTAGGAGGGACCGCCTGAAGCTCCTGGTATCCTCACTTGTTCTTGCTGAAGGGTCATGCAGTCTTAAATTAGTATAATTTGGCAGCAGACCCTCTTTTAAGCAGGTTTTATTGAATATTATTGCTGCTTCAGCTGCATTTATTTTGTAGAAGACTTTTTCTGTTTTCCTTATTACGGACTTCTCTTCATTGGAGATGCGTGCTAACGCTCGCCTGTATTTGTCATTTCAGGGGGGAAAAGTAAAAAATCTGGATTCTGCTTTTTCATATATTCTATACAGTTAGAATATTATGACATATAGTTTCTAAACACTTGTTGCCGCGACATTTCGACAAACTCTTCTGTCATTCTCCAGCAGGAGCTAGTAGAGGACTGGTAGGTTGCATAGGTCCTTCCAAATTTATACATGGGCTTCAGCGGGGCGTCGTGGACAGTGAATTTTGATTGGTTGCAGTAGGCGAACTTCAAGCCAAATTTCTGCTGCGAAGCTCGATCCTGACAGATCTTCGCAACCTGGGAATATCATTCATTCCAGCGTTCCCATTGGCCTGCTGTTGCGTGACGTCATGCCGACTGACATCATCGGTAGTTTGGCTGCTATTGGATGGAGGATGAATGATGTCATTATTTACCCTTTCTGTCATAGTTGGGGGGTTGTCTCGAAGATTGCCTCGCTCATCAGGGGTGTCTCCATTCTCAGGGTTGTCAGTCTACATGAAATCCATCAATTTGGGACTCTGCATGAACAGAGATAGCGAGTGCCCTGCTAGGTTTAAGAATACGACGGTCAGGACTTCATTAGAAGTGCCCTCTCCCACTGCTCCACCCAGCAGGACACTAACAAGGAATTTGAACGTACTGCACAAATGTTGGTGAATAATGGTTTCACCAACAAACTCATCAATAGAGAAATTCGAACTGGCCTGGAAAAATGGTACAGCAATGAGAGCGCACAACCTGCCCCCCAAGATGACATCAAGATATATTATAAGGCCCGGATGCATCCCCAGTACCGTGAGGATGAGAGCTCCTTGAAGACAATCGTCATGGAGAACGTCACTCCGACCGAAGACAGTAAGAAAATAAATCTTGTAATTTATAACAAGAACCGCCACACCCGTGATCTCGTGATGAAGAATAACCCCTCTCCGCCAGCAAGAGAACCCCTCAAGCAGAAGAACGTGGTCTACCAATTTTTATGTCCTGTCCAAGGATGCCCCGGCATTTATATTGGAATGACCACGATGCGTCTGTCAAAAAGGATCTCCTGCCACACCCAGGAGGTTGCCATCATGAACCACACCCGTGCTACCAACAATATTTCCATCTCCTGCGACAGTATTATACAAAATATAAGTATAATCGGGAGAGCCGCCGACCCTCGATGTCTGCGCTTGCTGGAGGCGCTCCTCATTGCCGAGAGGAAACCCATAATGAATACGACGCAGGAGGCATCGCTCATACCATGAATTTGAGAAGAGTAATGCCGAACACCCACCAAATCCAATGAATACCTGAAAATGACAACCCTGAGAAAGGAGACACCCCTAATGAGCGAGGCACCTTTCGAGACAAGCCCCCGACTATGACAGAAAGAGTAAATAATGACATCATTCATCCTCCGCCCAATAGCAGCCAAACTACCGATGATGTCAGTCGGCATGACATGACGCAATGGCAGGCCAATGGGAACGCTGGAATGAGTGATATTCCCAGGTTGCTAAGATCTGTCAGGATCAAGTTTTGCTGCAGAAATTTGGCTTGAAGTTTGCCGACTGCAACCAATCAAAATTTGCTGTCCATGATCCCCCACTGAAGCCCATGTATAAATTCGGAAGGACCTATGCAACCTACCAGTCCTCTACTAGCTCCCACTGGAGAATGACAGAAGAGTCTGTCGAAACGTCACAGCTACAAGTGGTTAGCAACTATATGTCATAATATTCTAACTGTATAGAACATATAAAAAAGCAGAATCCAGATTTTTTACTTTTCCCCCATGAAATGAAAAATATAGGCGAGCTGTTAGCACGCACCTCCAATGAAGAGAAGTCCACAATAAGGAAAATAGAAAGTCTTCTACAAAAAAATGCAGCTGAAGCAGCAATAATATTCAATAAAACCTGTTTAAAAGAGGGTCTGCTGCCAAATAATAATAATAATAATAATGATAATGATAATAATAATATAATAATACTAATAATAATAATAATAATAATTAATAACAATAATAATAATAATTATTGATTTTATATTGAGTTTTTTCAATTTTTCTTATAATTTGCCTTTCTTGCATGTCCATATTGGTCAATAATTGGCAATTGTTCATGAAAAAGAAATAACCCCCCAAAAAATAAATGCCATTAGCATGGTGAAATCTATCGATTTACAACCCCAGGTTTCAGTAACATACTGTGTTAGAGAATAAAGAATTTCTGATGTAAGAAATACTCTGTGTATATCCATCGAAATATGAAAATTGGGCAATTATTGACCAATAATGATATGCAAGAAAGGTGAATTATAAGAAAAATTGGAAAACTCAATATACTGTAAAATCAGTTCACACAATGCAGCCATCCTTTTCAACAAAACATGCTTGAAAGAGGGTCTTCTTCCTTCCAATAATAATAATAATAATAATAATAATAATAATGATAATAATTAACAATGGGTATTCCAAACGGGACATCATGAAATGCGTACGAAGAAGCATTGATAAATGGTATCAGCAGGAGCCTCGCCCCGCCGCCCTTGAAGACGTCACTCTCTTTTACAAGGGAGTGTTTCACAGGAAATACAAAGAGGAAGAGGGAGCCTTTCGCAATATCATAGAAGGAAACGTCCCCTACGGGCCCTGCAAACAAGATTAAATTGGTAATTTGTTACAAAAGCAAGAAGACCAGTGGCCTGATCTTGAAAAACAACCCTGCCCCTGTGGTGCAGGACCCTCTGAAGAAAATCAGTGTGGTCTACCAATACAAATGCCCTGTCTGGGAATGTCCCGGCGCCTACATTGGTATGACCCCGATGAGATTTTCCAAGAGGATCTCCTGCGACGCGGAAGGTGCCATCCATGATCATGCTAAGAATATTCACAATACCAGAATAACCCGAAAGGACATAATTTCAAATATCGGAATTATTGATAAGGCAGCAAACCACCGCTGCCTCCACCTCCTGGAGGCCCTACACATTGGAAAGGAGAGGCCTAGCCTCAACACCATGCAGGAGACTTCCCTCCTCCTGACAGTGGAACTTAGAGCGCCACCCGCCAGCACCCCAGAATTGAACGAACTGACCAATCAGGTGGTGCCCCCATCTACTGGCAGTGACCTTCCCATTACTACCCTCCCAGTTGCCAACGTCCACATGCCAAGACCAGTGCGATCATCGACCTCTGGGAGATGACTTGACTTAGGGAATCCCCTGAACCAGCCAATGAAAGAAAATTCAGCCCTCACAACACCGAGCACCCAGGACACTATAAATACTGTCTAACGACCCCATTCCAACCAGAACAAGCCCACCTTTCCTTGAGAATGAACTGATGATACGGTTGGAAATGATGGAATTCCACCATGCCCTTAGAAACACGGTGAGAATTCCCGGATTCAATTTGCAAGTCTCGGAAACTATGGCGACCACACTCCAATTTTAACTTCATATGAGATTAAAAATTAAAATTAACCTACAAAAAACTATTTCTTTACCCAGACTATGAACATCAGCCAGTTACTAGCAAATATCAGCCCTGATGAGAAGAAAATAATAATAGAGAAGACCATATACAAAATCAGTTCTACTGAAACTACCATTCTCTAACAAAATGTGCTAGAGAGAAGAGGGTCTCATACTTTCAAATATTATTATTATTATTATAATAATAATAATAATAATAATAATAATAATAATAATAATAATTAATATTAATAATAATAACAATAATATAGACCAAACACAGTACAAAAATGAGCAAAATTCGTTATGAATAAATTGAAGAGAGAAAACTAGAATATTTTCACTGTCTTACAGAAAAGAAAAGTGGTTTAAAGGAACAGCAACTCACACCCTAGTGCAAGTAGGTTGTGACATGTTAACCAGCTAATATTAAAACAATATATTAATTTATGTAAACTATTTGCGTTCTCACGATTCGCGGACTCACGTATTCGCGGATTTCTCTGTGGAACGTATCTACCCATTATTCGTGGAAAATTCCCCCATTCGCGGTATTTTTCACTGAGAAACGTTCACTAATTATTTTCATATTTTCATGATTGAATGCACTTTTTGTGATAAAACTATTAAAATACTCGGGTATAAGCATTTTTAGAGGGTTTTTCTTGTGTTTAAACTATCAAAATAGGCAATTCTAAGCGTTTTTAGAGGGGTTTTAAGTATTCGTGGATTTTAGCCATTTGTGGGGGGCGGGGGGTGCGGTGTGCATCCCCCGCGAATACGGGGGTTTACTGTATTAGTGTACAAATCACTGAAATCACAAGCTAGAATGCAGCAACACTGCAAAAAGAACTACATTTTCAGAATGACAAAAAATGATTATACTATATAGACTTGTAATTACCAAGTACAATGCCTGCTAATAAGAGATGAAACCAGCAACCAAAAATTACTTGCATGTAGAATTCAACTTTTTATTACTCTCAAAAGTTATGAGATAAATTATACTATAAGAAGAAACAGATTGAAAATTAGTACTAAACGTGGAAAAAAATTTTAGGGCCACAAAGCATGAAGGTATGTTAATGCTTGTTAGAACATGACTTACTGCTCCAGAGTCAACAACTTACAGCTGACAAATGATGGCAAAGTACAAGGAAAAAGTATGAAATTATGTGTGAGAGGAATGTAACATTCTTCAAAGCTATTGAAGGAAACTGCACCCAGGAGACTGTCATCCAATGAGATCAAAATTTGATTTTTGTTAATACCAGCCTTACATGGCCTGAATGTGGAGAAGCAGCTCGCAAGAGCTAGTCGAGAGACTTGAGATGGAGTACTGTGCTGCCCACCACCAATTACCCTCCTTGAATTGTAATCATGTCCTTCATGTAGCTTATCCAGAATGCATGTCTTATACTTTAATTCACGTTGTCTTATTGACAACCACTGTTTGACCAAGTCACGTACCTGAAAGAGTAGACGGCAGTTGTGTAGTGAGACTACCCCTGTATTCTGTTAGACAAAAGACTGGTGATTTTAGGAATATTTTGGACAAATTTGGCATTCTGTAGTTTATCCAGAATGCATATCTTATACTTTAATTCACGTTGTCTTATGGACAACCACTGTTTGACTGAGTCACATACCCGAAAGAGTAGACAGCAGTTGTGTAGTGAGACTACCCCTGTATGAATGTTAGACAAAAGACTGGTGATTTTAGGAATATTTTGGACAAATTTGGCATTCTGTATTTTATTATAAGGACTGATGAAACAAACTGAATATACTTTATTTTGTTATTCCATAGATCAGGACAATCTGTCTTTGAGTATTACACTGAACTAATAAGGTGACTGCATAATTTAGTTTCTACTATCCACTGCGGGTTTAATTAATTAACAACTCACCATCTAATGAACAGGTCTTCAAAAGAACGACACAACCTCCTGTGCTACATCCTGGTGTTGTGTGCTTCTCTGAACCGGAAATACTCTAGCACCTTTTGCACAGGTAAGCAAATATTGTAAACTCATCCTTGAAAATACATTTCTGTAAAAGTTATGAATTTACCTGCACAGGTATCATGTACTATGTTAAATAGCACTTAATATTTATATAAACTCTGAAGCCTTATTTATTTAGAAAGTGTAGTCAGTAGAAATTGTTCAACTGTGTTTCAAGAAATATTAATAGCAATGTTTGGCATTGGTATTCCTTTTTAGGATAATGAGTAACTGTTATGCATACATTGCAAGTAAATACTGTACCTTTTTCTATTTGTATCAAGTATTCTTTCCATCTTTAAGAAATGATCGTGGTTTTAAAAATTTTTTTTAAAGGGTTATAATTCAATTTCAACTTTATGAGGTTTGGTTATCAGTGTTGGGTCAAAGCATCCATCATTCATAATTCATTTTTAAGTACATTAGATTATTTTTAAATCAAGTTAGTTTCTGAATTCTTCATTTCTAAAATAACCTTGATTGGTTGTCTCACTGTATATTCATATAGTTTTAGAACCTTTGTATATTGCATCATTCCATTATTGTGAGTAAAGGGTCAATGTGAAGTTCACTAACAACTTTTGCTCTTGTAAGGGTTCTCTTCCTCTCTAGTAGTGTTAGACTGGAAATATGATATTTATTATGCAAAAATCCATTTTTCGTACAAACTCATTAACATAACCCTTATTCCTTGTAGAACTCATTCCAGTCACACCATCATCCTTAAAGAAAGCACCCAGTATGTCCAGCTGGCCTTCTCCCACTACTCACATATACACTCATTCTGTTGTGCCCTACTGGGGATCAAATGAGTGTGGGGAATGGGAGGAGTGTGTGGTCCTCTATAATTTGTGTTTTTTGGTAAAAGTGTATTATGAAAACCTCACTTGTTTATTAAAGTCCCATTAATCACCAGTTCTCATAATTGCTACTTAGGAAGGAGGACAAGAGAGAGATTCCCAAGACAGCAATTGTGTGATCAGTGTGGTGGTATTGTTGTAAGAGTCTCCATTGAAGGAGATTTGGCCTGGAATTGGCCATCCCAGCATGGGCTTCCAGAGAGCCTGGGAGCAAGGTGATGGTTTGTACTACTCAACAGAGTAATAGGATCCATAATGATGAGTACTGTACTCACCTTGACAGGTAAGGGGGTTAACCAAAGAAAAGGGAGGACAAGAGGAAGCAGTAGTTGCCCTTGTCATGTTACCCCTGTGAATAATTTGACCTGTCACCACAGGACCCAAGAAAAAAAAATTCTAATATCTGTGAGTAGTATTTCTGAGGTATAACTGCAAGGTGTAGTAACATATTCACATACCTGCTCAGAGGATGGCTGCTTAAAGTCCACCAAGGTTAGAGATGACTCAAACCATGTGAGCCTTAATTAAGTTGTAGTAAATTCTCTTTGGATACCCTGGCATCTCAACTTAACAAATCTCACTGTATCAGATTTCAATTCATGTTAGATGAGTTGTTCAATCTGGCAAAAAAAATTTTTGTTAGTCCAGGACAGAATGTGGTGGTGTGAGTTCATTGAGGCCCTATGCATCCCCTTGGGTGCCACAGGAAATGATTGATTTACAAGTTAAGTACATTTGGTTACTTTTTCTTGTGTTTAAAGTTCCAACTACCTGCTGCACATTGTTAAATTTATGCTTAAAAAGTAATTATAGTATTTAGAAGTGAAAGTGTCATTCTTTGTTCATCTGGTAATCAAGTGCTCAGAAATTCTTAGATGTGGAATTGCATGAGTGTTTGTACTGTACCTGTATTTCAAAGTAGGCATTCACACTGCTGAAAATGTTTTTTAATCAAATGTATAAGAACAGTTCCTCATATGAATTTGATTAAAGTGATTTTATTTTATTATATGAGCAGGTACTTGGAAATTCAAAGATCTATGGTTAAAAGAAGTGTAGCTGCAGTCACATACACACCGGAATAGGAAATCATTGTTAACTGAAAGTATTATAAAAGTTGCTGATATAGTAGTAACTTTTTAAAAAGTGATTGCTCCATGCTTTTTTGTTTCATTTGGTAAGAACCACTCTGAAATTCTTAGATTTGTGGTCAAGTGTGAATTGTCTGTGCTCTGAATGACAGCAAAACTTAAATATTTTTGAAAATCACATGGAGTGGTTTCATTGGTTGATCAAAATATGTTCTCCCCTTGTGTTATGGACAGGTTTGACTGGAATGTATGTGATAGTCTCTATAGCAGTGATCACTTTCCATTAATAATCACATGTTTGCAAACAGCATAACAACTTCACATGTTCCTCATTATGATCTCTATTGAGTCAGTTGGCTGCTTATCATGACTTCAGATAGCTTATTGAAAAGACTACATTCATCACAGTATCATTACTTCAGATAGCTTACTGAAAAGACTACACTCATCACAGTATCATTACTTCAGATAGCTTACTGAAAAGACTACATTCATCACAGTATCATTACTTCAGATAGCTTACTGAAAAGACTACATTCATCACAGTGTCATTACTTCAGATAGCTTACTGAAAAGACTACATTCATCACAATATCATTACTTCAGCTAGCTTATTGAAAAGACTACATTCATCACAGTGTCATTACTTCAGAGTTTACTGAAAAGACTACATTCATCACAATATCATTACTTCAGATAGCTTACTGAAAAGACTACATTCATCACAGTATCATTACTTCAGATAGCTTACTGAAAAGACTACATTCATCACAGTATCATTACTTCAGATAGCTTACTGAAAAGACTACATTCATCACAATATCATTACTTCAGATAGCTTACTGAAAAGACTACATTCACACAATATCATTACTTCAGATAGCTTACTGAAAAGACTACATTCACACAATATCATTACTTCAGATAGCTTACTGAAAAGACTACATTCATCACAGTATCATTGCTTCAGATAGCTTACTGAAAAGACTACATTCATCACATATATAAAAGACTACATTCATCACAGTATCATTACTTCAGATAGCTTACTGAAAAGACTACATTCATCACAATATCATTACTTCAGGTAGCTTATTGAAAAGACTACATTCATCACAGTGGAGGTAATTAGTAAGCAAGTTGGGTTTTATCCATAATGGGAGTACAGACCCACCTACCGTTGACCTGGTAAAGGGCGTCATTAATAGCTTTTAATGCTGTATTCCCACATAAGAGAACGGAAAGTTTCCTTTTGAGGTTTCTCCATGTCTGGCAAAGGTGGTATCAGGCGCCATTCTGTATTAGGGAATGCTGCCCTTTCTCTAAACTCCACATATACAACTTCAATCATGGTTTTTCTCTCATTAATTAGAAACTTGCCATCAGAAGGGAAAATACACATTGAAGCGTCTCACCAAGGATTATCAGTATCATCAGGGGAGAATGTGGGAGCCCCTGTTATGTTCTGACCTGAACCTTTATAGTCCGAACTGGCCATTTTGTTGGCTCCAGTTGGAATTCTAACTTTGGATCTTGTTTGGTCAGAGTTTGTTTCCACTCTCCCTTTTCGATTGCAGGATGCAGTACTTTTACACTTCGGAGTGTACATCACTGACTTGATTTCTTTAATTTCCTGTTTGGAATTGTGCAATATGTCCATTATACATTGCTGTTCTGTGACAAGGGCATCTTTGATATTACTCAAAATTCCCTTATGGAACTGATCAAATGCTGCAAACTGTGTATCCCTTTTTGGGGGAGCTTGCATAAACTGACTGAGCATCCACAGCTGAACTGTGACTGCCTGTTACCCAGGGGACAGAGGTCCTGGGTGAGTTACTATACCCCTCTGAAAATGTAGTCATTTCAATTGGGTTAATTGAATCCTTGTATCCCTTTTGGGGGAAGGATCCTGATCAGCTTCTGAGAGTTGCATGGGAGATTGGATTCCTTCTGGAAAGTTTCTCCCATGGTTAGTTGAAGGTAGTGTCCCTGGACCTTCTGGGTTCAGCAAGGTCATTTCGGTAGCAATTTCAACTTCATCTGTATGATAATCACCTCCAAGAGGAACTTCCTCTATTTCCTCCACAGGGTTAACCTGGGAGGTATTGGGGAACTGATGTTACTGGGTTTTGGCCCAAATGTAGATCCTCTGAGAAGGGTTTAAATATTTGCTGCCGGAGTTCTGCTGGAAAGATATAATCTCCCCCTTCCTCCCCCTTGTTGTATCCTAGGACCCATTGTGACAGCTTGAAACGAGCTGTCTCGTCCTTAAAACTTGTTGCCAAGAGCACACTGCAAATTTCGCACATATCTGGCAACCAAGCAAATCTGTCCTGTTTTTTGCAAGGACTATGCTCTTGGCAGGTGGAATGGGCCGTACCCACTGGCAAAAAGCGAACCGAGCAGTTTGCTACAGAACACTTGAACTGAGGTTCCTGCATAATGGTGGCCCTGTAGTGAAAGAACCAAGTTGTTATTAGAAACTAATTATTATAAGTTGGTTTTAAAAACGGACACTTTTGTAAAACCCTGTGCTGTTAGTGTATTACGTCTTACAGGTTAATTTGATTACTATGCGTAAATGTAATACCTTTTATGAATTTCCAAGTTAACTTACACCATTTTAGGTTTAGGTTAACTCTGACAGCTTATAGGGCTGCATTACTTAAACTGTAAGTCCTTTTGCAATGGCTATGTGAAATTCTAAATTGCCATGCCATATGGACTAATCTTCTATAGACTAAGTTGTTTAATAGCTAACCCAAGCTACTGTTTTATATGGCTTAGGTTAATCCTTCTAGTATAATCTATGGTAATCTAAGCATAAAAGATCTCTTAGAGGATTCTCGCTTAACCAGTTCAAGGTCGTTTCTTATTCTAGGCTTAATTAAATACCTAAGGATATAAGCTACACCAAAATTAATCCTCTTTTAATTTGGTTTTTTGTTTTATGTAGCCGAAACTACCTTTCTGTCTGCTACTCAGCCCCGCTGTTTCCAAATCAACAGTAGGAACATTCCCTTAAGAAGGGGTTTCCACTTAATCTAGTTAGGCTATTGCCTGCTCTAGGTTTATGTCACCTGTAAGGGTATAGGCTTCATAAGACCTTACCAATGTTATTGACCTTATAATACTGTTTATCTGCACTCCTAGGCTTATTGTTCTGTCTTAGCCTAGGATATGGTACAGTAATAGCTAATCCAGATTTTTATAGATCACACTTAAATGTACAGGCTATATAAAATTAGCAACTTGCTAATAAGTAAACACAGTCAGGCTACTATTTTTGTCTAGCTCAGGCTGACCACATCCCTTGTTTGTATCCAGTCCTAGGTTATTTGGTCTGTTATATAAAATAGCAGCCCAATAATATACAATCTTATAGCCAGGTTATCACTTACTGTAATCTAGGATACTGCCTAATCTGGACTATTTATTTCACAAGGGTATGGTTACATAAAACACAATTACCCTAGTATGTAGCCTTGAGGCTAGGCTACCATCTGACCTGGCACAGGTTACTATGTGCATCTAGTTCTAGATTACCATCAAGGAAAAAGATTGTCCAATAATGGGATGTTTTGTAAAAGTTTATTACTTAAACTAGTACTGTATAGTTACTGCCTAGTCCAGGATTATTTTAGTTCATACTTAAGTATACAGTAGAGGCTATATAGAGGGAAGATTTTAGTTTCCTGTTTATTAAATTCTAGAATCCTTGGTGTAAGCTAGGCTGCTGCCTAGGACCATAAAAGAATATGTCTTAAAAGGTTTTTACTTACCTTAAATTGGGTTACTACCTAATCCAGGTTATTTAAATCACCTTTAGGATATAGGCTATGGACAACATCTACTATATTTACATTATTCACACTGAATTTGTTAGGCTACCGTCTCATTTAGGCTACCGCCTAAGCTATTGTTGACATCAATATCGGAAAGGATTATCTAAATTAATAATAAATTGTGGAACATTTCTTTAGTTACACTTTTAAATTGAATGATCCAAAAATTCTAATTTTTTGGGCTTTCACAAATAACTTAGATCATTAGAGAGCTCTGACCATGTGCTCTGAAAACAAAGTCCAGTTTCCGGATTCCTTACACGAAAAACATTTGTTCCACAGTTTATTTTTTAAACTGGAACTTACAAATAAGCACTTAACTTTCAAGTTTGGATGTTTCCATAATTCTTGCTGGTGAAAACAGTAAGGAGCACTGAAACATGATGCTTGTAGTTTGCACTAGCAGAGGGTAATGGAGCTGGTCTTTTGCCTGCCCTGGTCATAAACAAGACGGTGGGCACATGTGCAATAGTCACTATTTGCATTTTTTGGTGTAGGAAAAACTGGGTTCAGCTTCGCTGAAGATAAGGAAAAATGCCCTCTTATCTTTGAGTCCATTATACTCTATCACGTGTCATAGTGTTTTCATTATGACCCAGTACCCAGCTACAAGACCAGGCTAGAAAAATATTTCTTTGATACTAGTCTAGTCACATGGAGCACTGGCACACCATGGGGGATAACTCCTTGAGGACGAAACAAGCGACTACACTATCAAAAAATGTTGTGATGCATGATACCAATAATAGTGTCAGCAAAGTTGTTTCCCAGTTATGTAGTAAAGGGGATGAAGGTCATTTATATCGGGCAGTGTGAGATCATGGTACCTTAACCTAACATGAATGCTTATGCTTTACAAAATGAGTACAGGTAGTCCTCGCTTATTGGCGGCGTCGGTTAACAGCGTTCCGGTTTTACAGCTCTTGGCTAACAACGTCGTTAACCAGATTTTCGGCATTGGCAAGCAATTTTTGGAGTCAGTAAGCAGTTTATCAGCACCAGTAAGCAGTTTATTGGCACTTACGATATCGTAAACACCATATACAGTCGACCCCTGGTATTTGCCGGGGATGCACACCACAGTCCCCGCAAATACTTGACACCCCTCTAAAAAATGCTTATAATTGACTATTTTGATACTTCAGACATCAGAAACCCCCTCTAAAAATGCTTAATTTCCCCACCAGTAATGTGTATATACGTTCTGCAGAAAAACATGCGAATAGGTGAAGCTTCAAATCCGAAACCGCGGATAGGCGTGGGTCCACTGTATTACCACAATTATCTGCGATTTTGGTATGTGGCGCTCAGCCAGGAATGGAACCCCCTCCGTTAACTGGGGACTGCATACAGTGATTTAAGCACATTGCTCAGTTACTTTTCTGGACTTACTGGGCAGAGCCAAGGAGTTTGTTTTAAATGGGGGAAGAGAAATTGGAATAAGAGTTGAATGAGTTGGACTCCAATGTTGGAAGAAACCAAAGTGAACAAATGGCCCTTAAAAGAAGCACTGCTGCTGAAAGCCAAAGGGATTCTGCTGAGAGCTAATGCAAATGCATTTCATCATGCAAGGCTTACTGCAGCTATTCTACTTGCTGACAAGATAAGAAGAGTGATGCAGAATTAAATTTACGGGAAGTCAAGCATGAATGTCAGAAGCAGAGATCCACTTTAAATACTTATCTTATGAAAACAGGTAAGCTCCAAATTTACAGGAGCTCACTTTTGCCACAGCTCTGGGATGGTAACGTTCCATTCATGCTTTAGTACATGATGATTCTCATATACTTATCTTTTGAGGTCTTTGGTATTATCTTCTAAATAATTTAGACTTCCGATCCATGATCTCTCTCATGGAAGTTGACTTATTGAAATGTCAAAATATCAAAATTAATGTGGCCTTTACTTTTCACAGGCCAGACTTTGGTGGACAGATGGAACAAGAATCTGAGAACTTGTGATATTCCTCAGTAGATCTCCCAGGTAAGTAAGAAAAGCTTTATCACCAAAAACTGAGACGGTTAAGCAGATATTGCGCATGAAGAAGGTACACTCCGAGTTTCATGAAGATTGCAAGAATTTTTGTGATAAATAATGACCATGTGGAAATCCTTGTTTTTACTTGTAAAACTTTTGTTTGATTGTAATTTTTAATTTATTATGAATAATATAAAATTTATACTGAAGCACTGTACTGTATAAAGATGGGAACTTGCCTGTCCTCTTTCATTATTTGGTTTATTACTTTAAATGTCTCGCATATTGTTATGAAGTTTTTGTTATATGAAAGTGGTAGACATTCTGTACAAGTTAGATGAATTTTCTTTAGAATTCATATTTAGTGGAAAAATTGTATGAAGCAGAAACTTTTCAAAGCCTATGCAGCAAGGTTTGCTATCATTAGTTTTGGAATCAAAGATCAGAATTTTGTTTTTCAGTCATGAACAGTATTTGTTTTTTCAGTGGGTCTTACATCCATTTCTATCCTAGGTATTCTGTTTCCCTTTTAAAACTCAGTTTGTATCAGACTTCATCCTGTTTTGAGAGAGAAACTAGAGTCCAGCTTTATAGTTCTTATGAACTATTATAGCCTTACCTTGTACCTAAGCTATGTCTTTAATTATACCATAATATCCCAAAACGTATTTCTTATCTTATGTAGCAGTTATAACTTCATCATTTTTTTTCAAGCATAGCCACTGTTTGTCCTCAAAGGAGTTCCTCTCATGGTCCCCCAAGGGCTCTGTAAGACAGACCAGCCAGTCTCAAAGAATTCTCTTATAGTTGGTCTCAGACAAAATGGTGCTTGTTGGCGCAGTGATGGAATACAAATGACTTTTGACAAGAGGGCTCTGTCTCTTGTGTACTTTAACTGCTTGGCTATTTTCCTCAAACTTTCGGTCTGAGCCAGTTGGATGTCCAAAGGTTATACTCCAAAATATTTGTTTTTGAGTTCATTTTTTTTTCATCATGAAGTTTTTCTCCTGATGAGAATGCTAAGTACATAGTTTTAAGACCCAGTGAAAACTTTTAGTTCCTTAGAATTTTAACAGGTCGGCTTATATTTGTTAAAATTGGGAGCCAGTAGGTCTCCCGCGAGGTGAAAGTTAGAATTAGATCGCTAGGCTACACTGTAAGTGCCATGCTATTCTTGCCTAGGTAACAAAGCAATAATTAGCATTAATGCAGTAATATTAGACAATTTTGCCATTGAAACTCGTAAGTCAACAACTTTTTTTTTAATATTGATAGATAATTTGGGGTTACTGAAAGTGTAAATTGGGTTAGCGTAACTCCTTGGCTATGAAATATAGCCATGTTAGTAGATCACAGTAATGCTTGACTTACAAGCCTTGGTGTTTACTAAAGGCCAGTTTTTCCTTTGTAGTATTTTATGATCAAACTTAATGGATTTTGTGATACAGAAAGTTCTCCGGTTATCCTTGACATGAGGGGTCTTTTCAAGTGTTATAGGAAATACATGCATACTGATCTAATTCTAACAGGTATTACTCCGGCATTAGTGACATCACAGGTATTAGGAAGAATTTTCATGACGCTTGTCATTTTCTATGGGAATATAAAAAGTACATTTTTTGTAATGGTGAGTTCTTTTACAAGACACACCATTATGAAAATGTACTTTTTATATTCCTGTAGGAAAACGACAAGCATCATTACAATTCTTCTTAGTACAAGTACTGATTTTATATAAATTTGTTACAATAATTCCAGTAATTAATAATTTTAATTATGTCCCACCTAACGACTAACATAGCCTATAACTGTACTTGGTTCTTAGGAATGGACTGGGTAAACAAAGTTATAAAAATGAATAGAAGTACATTGTATGGGTATCCATTTAATTTTGTCTTAATTGAGTTTAGAAGCATTTGTGAGAAGATACTTCAGGGCAATGTTATTGTGGTAATTGTGAATTAATATTTCAGTACATCAATACTGTTTTATGGGTATGACCCATTGATCATTATACCTAACAGCATACTGTGGACATATTTGTGTCCATGTGAGCCTATTTTAATTTGAAGTGTTTGCTGCCTATACAGTGATTATAGGTAGCTAACTCTAGGTAGATTTTAATAAACACTTCTTTTATCACAAATGAACTGATAGTACACAGGACCCACAGATCACCTGCACCGTAGCATATTGCTCAATCCGCTTTTCACCTTTGGGGATGGCTCATAACCACCTGCCATGAGCACAGAACCCTGTAGGAATTAAGGAGAATTTGGTTGGTCGCCAGATGTTGGAATTATGCAACATGCTCCTGGCAGCAAGTTTGAATAGTGAAAGAGCTCAGTTTAAGCTGTCTCTATGGGTCATACATTTCAATAGGGGTACGGAAGGAGGAGACTGCATCTTTATAGCAGAACTCTAGCAGAGTATGTTTCTGTCCCTCTCCGAATTCTCCAAAGCAGTGGATCTTAGAAACTCCTTCTGCGACTCTTCAAATGAAGATGAGTCCTTCCCTCAGAGAGATGTCACTAATACCCAACATGAAGTGGACATAGCCACTGAAATTTCCTTTTTGAATCTGGAAAATCTAGGGAACAGTCTTCTGCTCTATGTGAGAGATAACTCAGATGAGACCCTGTCTGAAGTGTCTGTACCTTCTAGGGGGTATAGTGATTTATCTGGGACTTCTATTCTGCCAGGTGTGGTGATATGACTGCCTTGGCTCAATCACTTCATGCGGGCATCCCTGGTTAGGAAGTTCTACTTGCTCTACTTTTAAAATTCCATGAAGATATCATGAGCAGTATCAAGGATGTCATTGCTACTGGGCATCTGTATACAGTATCAGACACACCATCCATGATTCCCAAGAGGAATTCAGGTCAGTCCTGGTTACCGAATTGGATGTAATATGCAAACATTTCTCAGCCCTTAATCGAGAGAATAGGAAGGCTGCACAATCTTCCTTGGCAGAGATTAGTTCTTTCATGAAAAAGCTAGGTCATGGGAACAAGCTAATAAAATTCCCAAACAAAAAGAAGCTGAACTGGTTGTCTAGAGCCCCATTGAAATCAGAACAAGTATTAAGAGACAGCTTACTCATTCCCAGAGCTCTGACTGGAAACAGTAATACCACCAGGTTGGACTATAAAACCTCAAATCAGAATGCAGTATGGGCACTAATATCTGCCCCTGAGAATGATACTTATAATCCTCGGCATGATACCTCGGTGTGCATTCTTTCACCAGATAGAAAATATGTCATTATTGGAAGGAAAACTCTGATTGCGGTTGAGCACAAGGAATTTTGGGACAACAGTCTTTCCCAATATTGAATGGTGCTCGGTCCCTCCATTAGAAATAAAGAAACTACCAAAGGAGATGGCTATCCTGCTTATTATTATAGCATTAAAAAGCAACTACCAAAGGAGATGGCTATCCTGCTTATTATTATAGCATTGAAAGCCATGGAAACAACCTTTTTCCAGTTTAATGGAAAATATAGCACAATAACAATTTCAGAGAACATGGAAACAACCTTTTTCCAGTTTAATGGAAAATATAGCACAACAATAATTTCAGAGAACCAATACCCTCACTGGGAGGCCCCAGCCTTCTGTCCCATCGCTTTTGAAACAATCAGTCATGTGAAGACAGAATTTCAGAATTTTGTGGTGATTGGGAAGAAGAGTTATGGTAGAAATAAAGCTGTTTGTCTGTGCCATCCCGGTATCAGATAATTCTACAAAAGAATGGGCAACACTTGTCCATCCTTGTGAGGGGGAGAAGTTCTCAGTGGATGTGGCCACACAGCAACTTGGAACTCCTATAAGAAGAATCTCAGACATGACAGCCGTGGCTGAATTTCGTGCTAGGCTCCACCTCCTAAATATTATAACTTAAACTACTATGCTGGAAAAGAAACACTGGCAAGCTCCAACATGTTGCTCCCAGTGTAACCTCCCTATTCCATTTTTCCCCTCTTTTTGGAACCTGTTTGAGGCTTCTGTGGTTGCACAACTTGCTGAATGAGGCCAGCAACAGAATTGCATAATATATGCTTTTCTTGGGAAACAATGCTCTCAAGAGTTTCCTCTCCCTAAACCTAAGAAAGCTTGGTATGACCTAAAGCCATACAAGCCTCCAGTCAACATAAGAAGGGACAACAACTGCAGCAGCACCTGTTTCAAAGTAGACAAAGACGGTCTTACCAGGGAAAGGAAAATAAACTCCCGGACTGCAAGTTAAAGGCAAGGGAAGGGGTGTAGCCTAATAGGACTTGCAAGCTTGAGGATTGTCTGTTACAGCATCACATTCAGTGGAAGTCTTTCCCTTGGGGACACAGTATTATTTTCAGGTGGCTAGGGTGGAAATGGTCCCGCCATCCCCCTCCTGTTAAGGCGTTTTTCCAAAAACCAGACCCCTCTTTGGAAGACAAATGTGCAGAAGGCCCTCTTAAAGGAAACCATTGAGAAAGATGTGTTTATTTGCCACCAAGCATGCCTCTTCAGCATCCATAAGAAGGATTCCTCCAAAAGGAGGGTGATCTTTGACCTGTCTTAGTTTGAACAAACACCTTTTGTCTGGAAAACGCGTACTTGCACATCCCTATTGGCATTCCTCTCTGCCCCTTCCTAGTAGCAGTAGTTGGCTGAGAGCTCAGGAAAGAAGGAATGCAGCTGGTGACCTACGTAGATGATTGGCTAATCTGGGAAGTCACCAATGAAGAGTGCTGATGAAACTTGAGAGTGGTAGTTGACAGACTCCAGTCGAAAGGTTTTTTAATAAATAGTAACGTATCCTACTTTACACCCTGCAGACATTTTCTGTGGCTGGGACTTTGTTGGAATACTTTGCAGGCAGCTGTCTCTTCCCAGCAGCACTCAAATCAGAATAAGGAAGACCTGTAAAGGTTCCTTCCACAGCCCAGTTTTTATAGACGACAGTTGGAATGAAATTTAGGCCTGTTACAATTTGCATCTGTTGTTGATCCAATGCTCAGACTGCGAGTAAAGGTTGTAAACAGAGGACCGACCTGTTTGCCACATGCAAGAACCATCAACTTGCAGTATATGTATCTCTGAATGTGGACAGTCAGGCAGTAGCAAGAGAAGCAGTCCTATAAGACTAAGACTGGAATAAATGGAGGACTATATAAACAGTTCTTCCATTGTCCCAGATTTTGAAGGTTTTGAACAAACTATTAGCTTTCAACAGAATTGCTTACCTAGTGGTGCAGAATTGGCCAGTCATAGGTTTCTTTTGCTTCAACAACAGGTGAGAAAATTGATTCCATTACTGTCCACTGTTTTACCCCAGTATGCGAGAAAATCGTCTATGTATCCTCCTTTGTGAGCCACGACCTCGTGTTAATTTTTAAAAAAATCTGGTCTACCAAGAAGATTAGTTGCCTAACACTGTTTGGTACCTAGTACTAAAACTTGGACTTCATCTGTCTGACAATACCAGTCTTTATGGAAAATATGGTTAGGCTACCTCCATGCCGAGAGCCCAGTTGAAATCCCTGTTGAAACAGTTCTAAATTTTCTTATGTATCTTTTTGAGGTCAAGTGCCCTGCTATTACAACAATCATGGCATACAAGGTTGCATTGTTGGAACCCCTGCTTTATGGTTTTGGAATTGATTCTAATACAGTACAGTATAGAAATTAATTCCCTTCTCTGGTCTTTTTTACTGCAAAGGCCAGCTTTTATGTAAGGCTTCCCATTATCTGGTACCTGAATAAGTTTCTTAGACTTAGTTGTCCCCTTAATTCAGTGGGCCCAATACAACTACAACTCATATGCTCCAAAAGGCACTCTTCTCATACTGCTTTGGCATCAGGAGCTCGAAATAGCTCTCTTTATCACTCTTACACTTAGCTGTCATTTACTGTTGTCTTCTGGCAAATAATGAGGACTCTGATGAGAGAAAATCTCCTATTCTGATAAGGGAACAGTATTTCAGATAGAACATTATTTCCAGTTTAAGCACTCAAGGTTTACCTAGATATCACAGCAAACATCCCAGGTGGGCCTCTTTTCCCATACTCTAATCATAAACAAACTACTCTCTACATGGGCTGAGAATTATTTTAGTGCCCTTCATTAAAAAGGCATACTCTCACGCCTTTTCTGGGGAAGGCACAAAATCCCGCAGCCACAACTGACCTAACTGGATAAGTCACCTTAGAACCACAAGGGATAATACATATATAGGTTCTTGTGTTGTTTCCTGTTCTCTGTTGCCAAACCTCAATGGGTATCCAGAATAAAGAAAATGGTTGATAACCTTTTTTTCCTTGGACCAAAATTCCAAAAACATGTCATTGCCATGAGAGTGGTGGTCATGCTGAGATATTGCTGGGAAAGGCACAATAATTCTGAAGATAGAGCCAGTATAATTGGATAAGCTACCTTAGAACCATAAGGGAAAATACATGCAAGTAGTACTTGAGTTACACTGTTTCAAAGTTATGATGGCGATACCAGTTATGATATTTCAAAGTAACATTGCCAATACTGAAATGACAAAATTGAAAATATTTTAAATCTCACGTGACGGGCACAGGCAGCCTTGTACGATGTACGATACTTTGTCCCGAGAGGCTGGGATATCTGTATCTCTCGCCCTGACCGATCCCTCACTCGTGCTCACCATCTACAGTGTAAAGTTGTGTCAGTATTAGTGTGTGATTTTTGTCTGTTTTAGGCTGTTTAAAACACAAATTTGCCTAAGATCAGCATTTCTTCCAAATGCCCAAGTGAGTCTCCTGCTGGATGTGTGATGAAGAAGGGCCATTTTATCACTTTAGAGCAGAAAATGAAAATGATCACCCAGCATGCTGCGGGAAAGGCAGTCACTGCTGGGCTGCCTACGAGTTGCAATATTTTTGTGTAATGTGGTCATTGCAACGTATCCCCATCATAACTAGAGGAGTAATAGGTTTGTGTGTTGTTTACCATTTTCTTTTGCCAAACTGTAATGGGTATCAGGAATAAAGAAAATGGATGATTACCTGTGACTATAGATTGGAACCCAATTTGATCTTGGTGGTTGGGATTTATTTATTGGGCACCAAGCCATTTCATCCCGTCCATTTCTTTTGTGAGCTCTTTAAAGGATGAACAGCAACGATGCCATAAAAAAATCAAGCTTTTGCATAGGTAAAACCTATTTTTGGTAGCTGCTGTGAGTCTTCAAACCACCCACTTTCCCAGACATAAAGGCATGGGACTGGGGTAAACATTTGGCTTGCACAGTCTTGGCGTGTAATGAGGAAAATAGCCAACATACTCACTGTTGCCACGTCTGTGTGAGAAGGATGAAGGGAAGACCAAGGTAGTCTTTTTAGACCAGAGACGAGAGTCGTATTGTCTTTAGTCCTTTATATTTTGTCATTGTGCCAGCAAGCACTCTTCTGGCTGAGACCAACTATATATGAGATTTCTGTTTTAAGGAGCTCTTGGGGGACCTTGAGAGTAACTGCTTTGAGGACTCACAGCAGCTACCAAAAACAGGGTTTTCCTACATCAAAACCTGTTTATTACAAATTGTTGTGCATTGAGACCTTGCATATAATGTGCCTTGACCTTTCTTGATGACAACAGTGACTATGACTATTTGCAACCTTAACATACAATTAATTTATTATTTTTGTGTGCTAAAGAGTTAATGGGTACCTCTTAGCCCATTGTGTTAGTGTATTTTGTGTTTTGCAGTGTTTCATTGGAATGACTTTATTCTATTAATAAACAACAAAGTACTGGAGTATGAAAAAATGACATGCACAGTAGTGGGTTTTCATTGCACTTGGAGGATTTAAGCAGTGACTTTCTTTCTCTCTGTCTTAATCCTTGTTATAATAGTATTATATTTTAGTTTTACTCTGTTTACATTAAGAATAAGCTATTGGTTTACAATTATTTATGTTTGTCTGGGGTGGTTAGACTAAGCCCTGAATTACAAATTATCTCATTAGTGCTGTTTAACTTGTTAATGTGATAATACCACTGGAAACATAGCTCTTCCATCCATTGATCCCTGCCTTTTTTTTCAACAGCAGATAAGGAACTGAGCCCTTGCTTACTTGCTTCCTGTCATCCTTGCTTTATTTTGTATGTTTCTGTTTGAGTACTAAGTGAATCTTATGTAAATTGTCGTTAATTATATATTTTTTTATATTCAGTTACTGTTGTATTTTCAAGTTTCACAATGTGTGTCATACCTTATTAGTTCTTAACAGAATTGGGTACTTTGGTTATTGCTACAGCATCACTGAATTGCATGTTTTCTCTTTGGCAATTATTAGTCTTTTGTTATCTTTATATTTTGTATTTATCAAGCTCAACTTTATATTCTGTAAACATTATAGCCTATTCATTAGTTTTGGACATTTACCATGTTCTAATGTTAACAGGTAACTTTGGGTCTATAAATCCAAATTTAGCTATCATTTTAGCATTTGAGCTCACTTTCCCCTTGGGTAATATGTAATTTCTACATTACGCACTGGAAAATTACACCAATCATTACTTGATATTGCCTCTAGATTTTCTGCTGCTCAGTGATGAAAGTTTACTATTACAAAAATATTTGATTTTCAGTGATTCTGGAAGTATACTGTATAAGCACTCAAAAAAAATTATTTTAAAAAACTTTTTAATATATTGCATTAGATACTTTTTGGTAAATTCGTCATCATCGCCTCCAACGTTACGTGACTCAAAGGGACTTTTTGAAGTTTTGCCTCTCATTTTTTATTCTGTGCTTTATATTCCATAAATCTCCTTTCGTCTCCTGCCTCCCTTCTCATAGTTATCATCCAAGTAGGTGTGGGCCTTCCATCATTTCTAGTGCCCACAGAAGCCCAGCTGACACAAACACAAACTGTTCTCCTAGGCTTGTGCAAAATACATTTTCAAGCCATCTCCATCTCCCTTTAATCATAATGTAACTTCATAGGGAACTAATGTAATATCCCTTATGGTATCATTCCTAACTCACTCATGCCATCTGACTTCTAATATTCTTCATAAACTATTGCTCTCAGGTCAGCAAAATAATTAGGATATAATTTCATTTTGGCACGTAAATTTCAAGAAACAAATATTAAAGCTGAACCCTGCTGTATCCTTGCTACTTTATGTATTGAAGAAAACCAATTTATATGTAAAGCAGCCAGCTCTTCATTTACTGTGTCAAAATTAAACATGAAGAATTCTATAAGTAATTGTGACATCACAGAAATCCATTCTCATGAATAAGAATTAAAGCAGATTAAACTCATAGCAGTATTGTGGCCCTCATTGACACGAAAGAAAAAGGCTAAAGTTTCATTCCATTTGAGAATTGCAGGTAACATTGTAGTACTTTGGTAGTTGATGGTCACCTTTTGCACAGTAAAATGTTTTATGTGGATGGGCTGTATTATTAGTTTTTTAAAGGATATTGGGGTCAGTAAGACCATTTTCAGGCTCATAGGTCTTGCTTGAATGTTTAGTTAGAGGGGTAAAAGTTGATGCAAGGTGAGATTAAACACCTAAGCAGGGAGCGACTAAAGGGAGCCCATTTTGGAGAGTTCAGGCAGAAAGGAATGTACTGTAGGTGGGACCAAGAGGAATGATGCAAAGAACTTTTGTGCTATTTACAACTTGCCATAAATAGTATCCATATGTGGATGTGTGTGTGTGTGGAGATTTCAGCTAAAAATGGAGGGTAAATCATGGATGCTAGTCCTAAAAGAAATTTAATCAGAATCCTCAACATTTCCTTTTCATTGAGTCATCAGATATTTAAGGCAGTACAATTTATTGACTGAGGGAGTTGAGAATGTTAACTCACTGCTCGGATTAAACTATTTATTAATAATCTTTTTGACACATGCTCAAACCATCTTAATCTGTGAGATCTCATTATGTTACCCAACTGCTGGACACCAAATCTCTTTGGGTCTTTGTATTATAATATGATCTTCCTGCAGCAAGACGGCTATGAATCTTAGTATTTTATTGTTTTAACATTTCAAAATCACAAGTTTTTGTTAGAATATGAAGTTCATCATATCAAAATGAACAAAATACACTAGTAATCTTGACTCATCTGAGAATTAGTCACTTTCATTTGACACATGGATATTTGATAAATAGCCCACATAAGTGCAGACTGGTAAGTAACACTAACTGTTAAACATTTTTTTGTGAATGTCCAAAATATAATTAATAGTAAAATTATGCATAATTTTTAATTAAGCTAATGTTAAGATTTTTAGAAATCTGTAATTGGTAAAATCGTAACTTTATCATTATTAAGAACAAATCTTTTGGGCCAGGCTGTGAGAGCTAAGTAAGTAAGTTCAGTGCTGTGGTTTAAACTACCATCAATAATAATAATAATTGCTTGATAAGGTATTCCTTTTCATCATCTCTGCTATTTGACTGTTGGAATTTTGGCACTTTGTAGGTACTGTAAGCAAAAAATGAAAATACAAGTGAGTAAGAGATGAGTTTCCCTTCCCATTATGTTGCTTTTGTCACTAATTAACCATGACACAGGAGATAATTTAAAATTTAGGACTTGGTCTAACCTACAAAAACTGACAAAATAGGCATTTGTAAGGCAGTGGTCTAGGTGTGAGATAAAATTGTTTTTGAGACTCCATTTTTTGTGTATACATTTATCACTCCCATTCTTGTCTTAAGAACTCATGACTTTAGCCCCTTTGATTTTCACTCTGGTGACATTTACAGAGTTTGATCTTCCATATGAGATGTGGATTTGTTGACCTGTATAGTAAACTGTGTTTTATGATTAGATTTTCATCATGGGTGTTAATCTTAAGTCTTTGTGTTTGTCTTAGTTATGAAAAGGTTCAGTAATGTGTATATTACATATCTTTACCTTCTTTTTGTAAACCATCCCATTTGTTGAAGATAGATATCTCCAATAACATTTTTATTTAGTTTATATTCACTAATGCAATTACTCTAGGAGTTTGTTGAACCTTAATTAACCTAAATGTTTCCATTGTGATTTGGTAACAATTGAAGACCATTATATTTTTTTACTTTCATATGAAGTGATTTAGACTTTTGTTTGACATCCAACAAAATGAATTTTCTGGTCTGTCTGAACAACAGGTTTTGCAGCTGAAATATATGCAATAGGATCAGCCATTAAAATTATTAAAGATAAGCCATCACAGAAATTTGTAATTTTCAGTGACTAGAAGTGCTGTAGAAGCCCTTCAGGATTGTAATCCAAAAATACCTTGCACTACAAATTAAATTTTCACTTCATAAGTTAAATGAAGATGGTAACACTAAAAGTTTGTAACTGGATTCCTGCCATGTAGGCATTACAAGAAATGTAGTAGTTGATCAAGCAGCCATAGCTACAAATGCTATTACAAATTCACATGACCATATTCCTATTATATATTGCATAACATCTATATGACATATAGTTAATGAATGGCAGAATGTATGTGATCATGAACTTGATAGTAACAAATTAGAAGTGATCCATCCCATACAGAATTCATCATATCGAAAGGAGTGACACACAAGTAATTTTGACTTGACTGAGCATTGGTCACTCTCGTGAGACCCGTGGATATTTGTTGATTGAATAGCTCACATGATCAGATCCTTTTGTGTGCAGGTGCAGAGTGTAAAGTGACACTAATTGTTAAACATTTTTGTGGGATTGTTAAAAATATAATTGACAATGAATGTTAAGTTTTGATAACAGATTAGTTAAATAAATCTTGTCAGAATCTAACATTTTCAGTTAAGCCAGTTATAGGATTTAAAAACTATAATTCAATAAATGAAATCCAAAAACTATTCATTAAGACAAATCTTTTGGGTCAGGCCTGTGAGAGCTGAATATATTAGTTCAGTAGTGTGATTAAACTACTAAATAATAATACAGTAATATTAATGACTGTGTATTATATGATTGTAGTAGCAGTAAAGTTGTAGGGGGAAGAATCATGGAAATTGTAATGTGGAATTATCATTTCCTGACATGATTTTATTAAGCTTAGCTGTCATGTATTCCTCAGGACTGGGTAGTATAAACTCGAAACAGATGTCATCAAAAGGTGAGTTGTATTCATCATTTACAGATTTCATCATTTTGATTTTAAAAACACTTCTTGGTTATATTTCATGTTCTGTATTCACCATCAAGTAGGTTTTTTTATCTTTGTGAAATTATAGTTTTTCCTGATTGCAGGCAGTCCCCGCTTATCGGCGGCATCGGTTAACGGCGTTTTGGTTTTACAGTGCTTAGCTAACGACATCGTTAACCAGATTTTTTGGCACCGGTAAGCGGTTTTCGGCACCAATAAGCTGTTTATCGGCATTGGTAGGTGGTTTATTGGTGTCGGTAAGTGATTTTTGCCACCAGTAATCAGTTTATCAGTGTCGTTAAGCAGTTTATCGATGCCAGTTGGCGCTTACAGTGTCATAAACACCATTTATTACCATAATTACTGTGATGTTCCAGTTGTTGGCGCTTGGCTGGGAACAGAACTCCCGCCGTTAACTGGGGACTGCCTATACATTAGTGTAGTATTATCTTATTATTTGTTCTGTATACCTGTATGTGCATAATGCTATTTTTTGAGCATTTGTTTTTGAACTTACTCTTCATCAAGAGTATGGAATGGCCTTATAAGCAATCAGAATTGACTCCAGATTTGATAATGTCCAATTTGGTTCATTTTTTATTGACTAAAGTTTATCATGAAAAAGGAAAGACAATAAAAAATGAGTTTTTTGAATCTTGCCTACACTGTATGCACACCTTTTGCAATTTTTTTTATGAAACCCTTAAGACATTCCATGTCTTAATAACTGCCTCCCTTTTGAATTCAGTAGCATGGGGTGATTTTGGGTTTACTTTGACTACTGTATTAGCCTCCCCAAAAAGGAATAATAGCAATATCTGTGCATCATTAGGTAGTCAATAGGTCCTCTTAAAATACTTCATGGTTATCGATATAGTGATATGCTTCCATAGTAAATAGTCATGTTTTAAGTAAACATTCCTTTCCTGTCATTAGTAAACTGTGCTCTTTGCCCATTTCGTAAGTATTTGAATAACATGCATCATAAAACTGCAGCATTTATTGGTGGTGCAAGCTTTGTTTTAGTGCTTTTTCTTTTATGATATGGTGCATTTTGTTATCATATGATGATGATTAATACCTGGTTTGTTAGTTATTTATATCTGAATAATGTAAATAGAAGTTTTTCAGTGTTTTAGTATTCTAAGTATAGAGTAATTTATATACTGTTACTTGGGATGCAGGATTCCACAAGTACTTTTGCCTAAGAGTAGCTTTATCTTGTTTTGTTAATTTTAAGGTCTTTTGATCATTATATTTGCTCATGGAGAGAATTTTTCTACAAGACCTGTCAGCCTTCTCCAAGATAAATCACAGGATTATATTCAGTGGGAAAGTTAGTCCCATAAATAAGTTAGGGTTTTGAGTGAGAGATTTGCTGTCTCCCCAATTTTTGCGTTTATTATTAACATTTATTTTCTTATTTTATCCAGGTGCCTTGAATTTAAATGAGGCTCTCTCAATGCTGGCCATTTTCAACTCGGTAGCATTCCTTTTATGAGCAGTTTATATAACTATTAGTCATGTTATTTTGCATGTTTGATGCTTGTTAGCCTAGAAATATTTTGTATTTAGCTTGTAGTAACATCCTTTATTTTATGATCTGTAGTATACTATAAGTGCAATTATCTCAGTACAAAGTTCAGCATTTGGTTGGGAAGAGATCTTTATGGATATAGTCAGCTTTGCTAGTAAGAATTTACATATTTTAATTGGGTAAAGATGCTGTTAGAGTTGTTTTGATAAGTTCACTGAAATTTCACTGATAACATTGTTCTTCGGTTTGTGAAGTCTTTCTTACTACTGTTTAGACCAGTGTTCTTCAACCTTTTTAAGACCATGGCCACCCACTTCTGGCATTCCCAGATACTCATGGCTCACTGCCCTTCAGAGTTAGACTAATAAGTAAAAATATGTTACAGTTTACTCTATATAAAGAAATTAACCACTGTACTGTAATCCTTGTAAATAAAACTTGTATACAGTACTTAAAACTTAAAAATACTTTCAGGGCCAGAAAACAAGAACATACACATAACCACTCTGTTGTTTTACTGTACATGTAACTACTAACAAGGTCAGGCAGGTAATGTGATGGCTGTATACTTGCTTCTTATCTATAGTATTAGGCTTCTGCCCTTCAGATTTAGACTATACGATTTTACAGATTTAGACTTCATGATTTTAATAAGTTCCTGAATAAAACATACTGTACTTATGAATTATATTACAGTTTACTTTTTATTCAAGAAATTAACCAATTTACTGTTGTCGTTATTAATAAAACTTGCGTATTGTATTAAAGTTTAGAAATACTTTCAGGTTCAAAAGACATCAGTGGACCCCCACATTTTGGCGCTTCATTGTGTCACATATTTTTGTAGAACATCTTTCACTTTTACGCGGGAACTTTCACCAATTCGCAAACTTTTCTATGGACCATATCTCTAAAATCGTCACTAATGCGGGAAATGAAAATACCACATTATACAGTATTAAATGAAATTTGTACATATTTTCCATAACATATGAACCTGCTTTACATGTACTGTATGCAGTATACAAAGTAAAGTTGCTTACACTATCGTCAGTACAGCACATACTCTATTGTACTTGGAAGTTTTGATCCCTGTCGTAGCTTTCTTGATACTGTACAGACATTTGCAGAACTTACCACAGCTACACGCACAACTTAGAATAAAACAAAATATGTCAACAAACTAAAATGCGTATGACTGCCTATTTTAATAATTCACTGCTTATTTTAATAGTTCAGGCAATGGACTGTCATCCTGGAGCACGTTAATACTGTATCATTTCATTCAAAGTTTAATATTAAGATTAAATCATGAATGATAATTAAAGATGGTGATGAATTAGCTGTGCAGTCCAGTGAATGATGACAATGATAGTCTATGACTGCAAAGCAAAGCAGAGGAGTTACATCTCTGGGGGTGCCTCTTCCCCTTCTTCAGAAGGCGCTTCCTCCACCAGTTCCACCACTCGCACTTTGAAGTTTCGAGAGGCCTTGGAGGGTCCTTCTTCCACTTGATAAACATGCTAACAAGGAGGTTATTACAGAGCATCATTACCCCTTCAAGTGCATTCTTAAACTTTAGGGCACATTCCATATGAGTATCAAGGTCTGAAAATTTATCCCCTGCCTCCTTAAGCATCTCCAAAAGTTCAGACAGAACTTCCGCAGACAGGCCCTATCCCCTGAACCTGGAATAGATATATTGATGAAAACTTACGAAGGTAAATAAAAATCTTACTTTTCTGATAACTACTGAAATATGTAATGTTCTGTTTATAAAAGTAAGAGGTCCATGTAAGAAGAAAAATTATCATTGTAAAATAATGTAAACACTAGGGGATAACTGTAAAACTGACTCACTTAATTTATTTTTTTAATAAAAGATAAAATAAAGTACCTAGTGTGTCTTCTTCCTGGCCAGCAGACTTCTTCAGCTCTTCCAAACCCTGGTATGTCAGGGGTCAGAGTGGGCATCAGTTAGGATGCCGACTTCTTTTGCAGTAATGTCATCAAAGCCTTCTCCTCCAAGCTGCCTCGCCAATTGGACTTCCTTACCAATGGCCGAATGTTGAATTTCTCCAGGAGAGAAGCCCTGGTAATCATTAACACACTCCAGCCATAACTTCTTCCAGCATGAATTAAGGGTCTCCTTCTTCATCTCCTTCAATGATTTGCCAATGATGGACAGACGTGGCAATCATGAACTTACGCCAATACCCCTTTAGCGTAAATTCACTGTCATCGTCCATTGCCTGAACAAGGTGGCCGATGGGATTCCGGGTGTATAGTGCCTTGAAGGCATGGATCACACCCTGGTCCATAGGCTGGAGGAGAGAGGTGGCGTTGGCAGGGAGGAACTCGAGTTGGACTCCCTCGTAATCAAGATTCCCAGGCTGGCCACCAGCTCTATCCATAATCAACAGCACCTTGAAGTCCAAGCCAAAGTGTTGAGGTAACCCTATGCTTAAGGGATGAAGGTCTGATGGAACTAGATATTCTTAAGTTGTTTGATGATCTGGTCCTTGGAGTTTGACATCCAAAACACGGGCAGAAAGTGCTTGCTCTTATTCTTGTGAGCCCTGCGGTTGGCAGCCTTGTAAATGAGGCCTGGTTTCAGCATGAAGCCAGCAGCATTGCCACACATTAAGAGTGTAACCCTATCCTTCTGGGCTGTGAATCTGGAGGGTTTTGCTTTGTCCTTCATGAAGTATGTCTGTGAAGGCATCTTTTTCCAGAGCAAGCTGGTCTTGTCCATATTGAACGCCTGGAATAAAGGATTGAAATTATTAAAGAAGTACAGTAAAGCTAAAGACAATTAAAATTGTATAAAACAAGGGATTCCAGTTAAAAATAAGATTGTATTAAAACCAAACTATTCAGGATGGTAGCCACCATCGTTGTTGAGCTTCTTGAAGAGCTCTGGATAAAGTGATGCTGCTTCACCATGCAGCAAAATGCTCTTCAGTTTGTACCTCTTTGAGAAACAGTGGAACCATCCATGGCTGGCCTGATTACAGTATAATGAGCTGATTAATGCTCTCATTTTTATTTTAAAAATAAATATATGCAAAAAGGCATACAGTTTGCTTCGACACTGAACACACACACATTAAATACATTTACTCACATTAAAACTTTGAGGAGCTGAGAAAGGCCCTGTTTGTGGCTCTTCCTCTTCTTTGAGGCCTTCGAAGTCATCGCCAAACAAATCTTCTATGTCGCCAGACAAACCTTCCATTTCGCTACCAGTCAAAAAGCGATGCCACTTCACCATGCAGCAAAACGCTCTTCAGCTTGTACCTCTTTTGAGAAACAGTGGAACCATCCATGGCTGGCCTGATTACAGTATAATGAGCTGATTAATGGCTCTCATTTTTATTTTAAAATTAAATATATTGAAAAAGGCATACAGTTTCCAGTCATGTATCCAGCACGCTAAAGACATTTCCACCCTTGCGACTGCTTTGTCTTGCCCAGTGGATGCCTTCTTGGCACTTTTACCCGAGAAGTTTCCTTTTAAGGCCCTCCTTATATCCGTCTCTTTCTTCTTCATGTGCAATCTATCCTATACTGTACGGTACATGTGTACGTTACTGTAAATGCTCTCGTCAAAAAATGGTAATTGATTAATTACCTTACCGTACTCTCATTCAGTGAATAATGGCGTATTATCTTTGCTAAACTTCATTGCTTCTTCAAGATATCCAGGATTTTGACATTTTATTCTGATGTCATGAACTACTGACGCTTTGGCTCTTTCTCAGAATTCGAAGGGCCAGGGTGTTTTGGAGGCATCTTAGGGCATGGTTAATAATTACCGTACATAACAATAAACAGTAAGTGAACAAATCGCGAAAGAGCGTAGTGCTGAACACAGGAAGTACACAAGGTGATCTGTGAAGATGCTGCCTTGTAGTGTCTTGCAGTTACCCCAAGGAAAATGAATGGCGCTTCGGGATTGACTGCTTAACAAAATGCCAGCCAATGACATGTCAAGTAGCATAGTGCCTAGGTATTTTAACAAGAACCCATCTTCCATTTCCCAATCTTTATGTTTTGCCATGGGTCGAACATCTTTAAGAAAAAAAAAATACATTTTATTGATATTCTTCTGTGTTTACATACAGTAATATTTCTGTAATGTTTCAAAATTAACACAGTACAGTAAATCATTTTGTAACATAAATGTATTTGTATGTAATCACGACAATACTTACTGTACATGACGACAAACCTAGCATTCTGTTTGGAGAAACTTGTCCTGTCATTCTAAACTACCCATGTAATTTAGATATGCTCTATACAGTAGTATTATCCTAAAATACATACTGTACAGTGAATATTATTTCAAAATCATCTTACAACACAGCAGAATATCAATAAAATGTACTTACATTATGAGCAGTACAGTACAGGCAGTCCTCGCTTATTGGCGATCTGGTTTTGTGGCGCTTGGCTAACAATGTCGT
Source organism: Macrobrachium rosenbergii (assembly GCF_040412425.1). NCBI lineage: Eukaryota > Metazoa > Arthropoda > Malacostraca > Decapoda > Palaemonidae > Macrobrachium > Macrobrachium rosenbergii. The sequence goes on from NC_089788.1 coordinate 41,546,550, forward strand.
TAACCAGATTTTGGTGTCGGTAAATGGTTTATCGGTGTTGGTAAGCGGTTTATCGGTGTTGGTAAGCAGTCTGTTGGTATCGGTAAGCAGTTTATCAGCGCCGATAAGTGGTTAATGGCGCTGATAAGTGGTTTATTGGCGCTTACAATGTTGTAAACGCCATTTATTGCCAGAATTATCTGCAATTTTTGGTTATCAGTGTTTTTTGGTTAGCGGCACTTGGCTGGGAATGAAACCTTGCCCTAAACTGGGGACTGCCTAGATGATGCACAAAGTTACGTTAGGTAAAAGAAAATATGCGTGTCTGAATTCTAGGGGATACTTAAGAGTAACCGTTGTAGTCAGGTAGGTAATGTTGTAAGATGACTTTGAAATGATATTGGGGTGTTTTCGGATGATAGTTTGAGGTATATTTTTATTTGAACTGTTAAGTTGGGTGATGAATTGTTAATATAGGCAGTTACATATAAGCATTTTAGGGATGTATATACAGAGTAACAGTTGTAGGATGGTACTGTTAGATGACTTTAGGGGGTTTTGGATGATGCTTTGGGGTTTATTTATGTTTGAAATATTAAATTGTTTTAGTATGAGAATTTAAGGTATATTTTGTTAGAACTATTAAATTAAGCAGTGAACTGTTAGAATAGGCAGATATATGCATTTCAATTTAAGGGGTATAGAGTATTTGGCAGTTATAACCATTTTTAGAGGGGATTGTTGCATTTTTGTGGATTTTGCATTGCTGCAGTGGGTTCTGGAACCTATCCATGCAAGAAAGGGTTTGTTGGGGGTTTGGGGACACTGTATAAACAGATAAAAGTCATGTACTGTACTTACAACTGAAATATACTTTCATGGCCAGAAGACAAAAATAAACAAGATTACTCTTTTGTGTAACTTCTAACTAGGTCAGGCAGTTAAAGTGAGGGCTCTCCTTGCTTCTTATCTATAAGCCTATTGAACCGAGGGAGCTGTTGATAAGGGACATCGCATGTCCTCCTACACCTGTAAGTGGTTTCTTGATTTTGTTTTAATTTGAAGTAGAGCAGAAAATCGAGACTCACACAAATAAGTGGAAGAGAAAGGTAGACGTGTTTTTAATGAAAGCTTTCTAATTCTGGGGTATGATGCACTTGGGCCCAGAATTCCTACATAGAAAGCTCTTACTGCAAATCCTTGGTCAGTGTCTGGAACAGAATCTGGTTCAAGATTAAATGGTTTTCTTACTAATGAGATCTGTGCCCTTAGGATCAGAGGAGTGTCTGGAAAATTCTTCTTCTTCTTCAGCAACTTCACAAAACTCAGACATTGCAAAATTACCCAAGTTAACTTTCCTAGCCCAGTTCTGGGTCTTAGCAATAAAAGCTTGCAATGAGTCAGTAAAATGAATCACAGTTGTGTCTTTACCCTGCAGTTTCAGATTGAGTTTATTAAGCTGGTCAAACATTGTACCCACATCAGGTCATTGAAAGAAATAGATTCCTTGTCTTGCACATCTAAAAACATCTTTAGCTCCTCTCCAGGTTCAAAACTTGGCTAAGAACATTGCCTTTTGACAGCTATCAGACTTTAGTGTAGAATGGTAAGACTTGATGTTTTGAATCCAAGTCTTTACAGAGCTATTTCAGAAGATGTGAATCGACATGAATTAACAATTTTAAGGCACTGTCTAAAATGGCTTGGAGTTCCCTAGGAAGGGTTCTGGAAGTAAGTGCTTGACAGTGGATCATGCAATGAGATACTGTAACCTGAGAAGCAGCAGCTTTAACTTTGGATGCAAACCCTGACCTTGACCCTAACATTGTAGGTGCCCCATCAGCACGCACCCCCCACACGTTTTCCAGTGACAGTCCTTCCTCATTTAAAAAGTGAGTTACTTTTTCATTATATGTTCACCTTAGGTAGTAGTCTCAAAAGAAGAACAAAAAAGGAAATTCTTCTTTAAATCTACAGCATGAATTTATCTAGCAAATGAAACCTGTGAACAAGATGGAATGTCAGTTGACTTGTCCAACTGAGTGCAAATAACCTAAATGGAGAAGCATTTATCTCACTGGTCACTTGTTCTTTGATATCACTGGAAATTTCTTCAGTGCATCTCAAAAAATTGGTGTCAGGAAGGGATATTTACGAAATTTTTTATCTCGCAATC